>NC_034191.2:50646530-51247780 GCF_002021735.2 Oncorhynchus kisutch | reverse complement strand
ATGTTCGGTCACTGTGTGACGATGTCATCAATGCACTTATTGATGAAGCCAATGACTGATGTGATGTACTCCTCAATGCCATCAGAGGAATACCGGAACATATTCCAGTCTGTGCTAGGAAAACATTGCTGTAGCTTAGCATCTGCTTCATATGACAATTTTTTTATTGATCTAGTCACTGGTGCTTCCTGCTTTACTTTTTGCTTGTAAGCAGGAATCAGGAGGATAGAAATATGGTCAGATTTGCCAAATGGAGGGCGAGGGAGAGCTTTGTATGCGTCTCTGTGTGTGGGGTATAGGTGGTTATTTTTTTCCACTGGTTGCACATTTAATGCAGGGAAACTTGAATCCGTTTTACCAAATTTCTATCAGCATGTTAAAAACCTCTCTGAACCACCCATCCCGGATCCGGGATAATTGTCATCAGCAACGCTGAATAGCATAGCGCCACAGTCAAATAATATTACTAGAAAATATTCATATTCATGAAATCACAAGTGCAATACTGCAAAACACAGCTTAGCCTTTTGTTAATCCACCTGTCGTCTCAGATTTTGAAATTATGCTTTACAGCGAAAGCAATACAAGCGTTTGTGTAAGTTAATCGATCGCTCGACAAAACAATAAGTACACTTAGCATCAGGTAACTTGGTCACGAAAATCAGAAAAGCAATCAAATTAATCGTTTACCTTTGATGATCTTCAGATGTTTTCACTCACGAGACTCCCAGTTAGACAACAAATGTTCCTTTTGTTCCATAAAGATATTTTTTATATCCAAATACCTCCGTTAGTTTGGTGCCTTATGCCCAGGAATCCACCGGAAAGAGCGGTCACGACAACGCAGGCAAAAATTCCAAATTATATCCATAATGTCCACAGAAACATGTCAAACGTTTTTTATAATCAATCCTCTGGGTGTTTTTCAAATATCTATTCGATAATATATAAACTGGGACAGTTGGCTTTTCACTAGGACCGGGAGTAACAATGGCCGCCTTTCTCTTTTGCGCACAACTCACAACTCAGAGACCCACCTATCCACTTATGCAATGTGGTCATTCACGCGCATTATTCAAAATAAAAGCCTGAAACTATGTCTAAAGGCTGTTGACACCTTAGGGAAGCCAAACAAAAAGGTATCCCTTTAAATGGGCAATAGGGATGCATTAGAATAGAGAGGTTTAAAAAACAGGGGCACTTCCTGATTGGATTTTCCTCAGGTTTTAGCCTGCAATATCAGTTCTGTTTAACTCACAGACGAAATTTTGACCATTTTGGAAACTTTAGAGTGTTTTCTATCCCAATCCGTCAATTATATGCATATTCTAGCATCTGGTCCTGAAAAATAGGGCGTTTACTTTGGGAATGTTATTTTTCCAAACATAAAAATAGTGCCCCCTAGCTTCAAGAGGTTAAAGTCCCCAGCTACTAGGAGCGCCGCCTCTGGGTGAGCGTTTTCTTGTTTGCTTATGGCAGAATACAGTTCATTCAATGCTGTCTTAGTGCCAGCCTCTGACTGTGGTGGTATGTAAAACAGCTACAAAGAATACAGATTCATTTCTCTCGGTAGGTAGTGTGGTCTACAGCGTATCGTGAGATACTCTACCTCAGGTGAGCAATAGCTCGAGACTTCCTTAGATATCGTGCACCAGCTGTTGTTTACAAAATACGTCATCCACCACCCCTTGTCTTACCAGACGCCACTGTTCATATAACCAGCCAGCTGTATGTTGACATTGCCGTTGTTCAGCCACGACTCCGTGAAGCATAAGATGTTACAGTTTTTAATGTCCTGTTGGTAGTTTAATCATCCATGTAACTCCTCGATTTGCAGGATTGCACGTTTTCTAGCAGAATGGAGGGAATTGGGGGTTTATTCGATTGCCTACGAATTCTCAGAAGGCAGCCTGCTTTTTGGTAGCGGCAACATTATGTACAAACTAAGTAAATAAATAAGTTACAAACAACGCAAATTAATGAAAAAAATAACAATCGGCTGGGGCCACGTAAAACATCTGCCTTCATCTCCAGCGCCATCTTATAGATCTTGAACCTAGGTCTGAACCCAGGTCTGTTAGCAATTTGTCTTCATGCATACAAGAAGTTTGTGAGAAGTTTGACCAGTATCTGCATGGCAGAGAGTTCATCACTTTACCCAGTGACCAGAAACCGCTTGAGACGATCTTCAAAAAATCCCCTCTCACAGCACCCAAGCAACTGCAGAGAATGTTGCTAAGGCTACAAAGATACCAACTCCACGTGCAATGCAAACAAGGCAAAGAACTACATGTAGCTGACTTCCTGTTCAGAACAGCTTAATCAACCACATAGCACAGACAAATGCAAACACTCTATGGGTCTAGCCACAACTGACCTGGAAAAGGTGGATCACACCAGTGATGTCAACATCTCAACTAAGACAATGGAGACAATCAAAGTACACTGTTCCCAGGACCCACTATTTCAGGCTCTGTACACACAAATAAAAAACATCTGGCCTGGAACCAAACAGGCTGTGAGTCACACACTGAAAGATTTCTGGACATACAAAGAGGAGCTCACCACAGGAAAAAGGAGTGATATTTAAAGGAAACAGTCTTCATCCCTGACATGTTGTGCGCATACTTTCTAAACAAAATACACTCGGCCACTCAGGCATGGAGGCCATTCTCAGAAAGTCACGTGAAGTTGTTTTCTGGCCAAGGACTACAGAGGACATAAATATCTTTATCAGCAAATGTGAGAACCTGCAACTCCATCCAGAAGAGACAACAAAGGAGACTCTCATCCCCCACCAAATCCCTCCCCTCCCATGGTCCAAGATCAGGATAGACTTAGTTACTCACAGTCAAAAAAAGCAACTACCTCATCATGGTCGATTATTACTCGGACTACTGGGGGCTCGACGTGCTGACTGACACCACATCAGACACCATCAGTGAATGCTGCAAAAAGCAAATCAGCAGACAAGTTGTTGCTCACACTGTTGTTTCTGATAATGGCCCCCTCTTCTCTGGGAATGGACTTTCTAAAATGTGCTAATGAGTGGCACTTTAAACATGTGATGTCATCACCATACAGCCAAAGCAATGGTCCAGCGGAATCAGCTGCGATGGATGGTGAAGACCCATGGAAAGCAGTGTTGGAATGGCGGAATAATCCAACAGGGTGACTTAACAGTTCTCTGGTCATGTGACTCATGTCTAGACTCACAATACTACCCGCCATGAAAAAACTGCTCAAACCCCAAGTGGTACAAAATGTCATTCCAAGAAAACAATCCAAAGGGTGGACAGCAAAACACCACTATGACACACATGCCTGTGACATGCCCAACATCGTTCAAGGACCGCCTCTTGTTTTGGTAAAAAAAAATGAAGGAAAGGGCTGGAGAAATCTAACCAGTAATACTTTTGTAGCTGTATATTTTAAGCTGTGATGGAGGAAGACAATTTAAGTTTAAGTTAAAAGGCATTTAAGTTATCAATGGCTATATATCATTAAGTCTAAAAATGGATGTACCAATCCCAGACTGACCCTTTAGTGCATGAGATAAAAGTTTGTGAGTGATGACCTGCAACCGATAATTGCTGTTGACTTTAAATAGTCCACATGAGGTCGGCTGCTTCCCAATTCTGATCTTTTTCACAATTATTGTCAAAAGAGCTGATCTGATTGGTCAAGAGACCAATTGGTGGGAAAAGATCCGAATTCGGCTGCCTGTGTAAACACAGACATAAATAGCACATATTATAAAGAGATAAATGATCAGACGTTTAGATTTTTCCACACACGTGCTGGGTTCTTTTATCATGCTAAGTATTGACAGTATAATGTCAGTTGGCCCTGACTTTTTATGTCCACAGTCTCCAGATCTCACAGTCCGAGTTTGAAGGACAGTCATGTTGATTTAGAAACATTGACACGTCCAAGGAGAAGAAGAAAAAACAATCACCTATAGTACCCTTCATGAGTCAAAGAGGGTATAAATCACTTTGTTGCCCCAGGCTTGGGAGGTGTTTTCAGGCCATACCTGCACCTCTACTCCTGCAATAATGCCACTAGAACTGTCTGTGCAGTAATATAGACTCCAAGACTCCTGATTGATTGAATTTCCACTTGTCTCTAAGATAATGTGGCCCCCCTCCTTTCCTCCTCAAGCTCTTTATAACAAGGTTTGGGGTCAATTCCACAAATGTAATTCCAATTATATTCCCTCTCCTTATAAATTCCATCAATTCAAAATTCCTGCAGGGAAAAACCCATATGATATAATGATTGTATGTGACGCTAACGTGACAACATGTAAGGTAACATATGATGACATGAAACTACACATGTGAAAACATTGAGCACATTTGAAAATACATTTCACATGGGGATGAAACGTTTCAATAAGTGATATCGTGAAACTGCACGTGGCAACATTTGAACGTTTTCCCCATGTAAAAGCGCAAATGAAATAATGCAGTTCCACATGTGAGAGTTATATTTTCACAAATGTAAAACGGCATATGTCACATTTGCACCTGCAGTTCACATGTTAGGAGAAAACATGTTATTCTCCTGACACGTGAAAAGGTGGTGTTAACATGTGAACTCTAAAATGTAACACATGTGAACACGTGGTTTTCACATGTGAACAACTGACCTGACATGTCTCTTTTACCTTCATATGTGAAAGAATCAACTCAGTTTCACATGTGAAAATACACATTTCCCGTTTTTTTTTTTTTTGGAAGGGATGTAATAGAATAAAAGTGGTACGCTGTTCAACACATCTTTAATCAATATGATTACAATTATTATTTACATTTTATAAAATAAGTTTGATTAGGAGTGTTTCTTAGCCTTTAATTACTCTAATCCTTTTCAAGTTTTTTTTTAAGCTAACACTTAAAAAACGAATCATTAGGATCTCTGACTGAACACTTGAGTAAATCATTTGGCAATGATTACAACTGAGTCTTTCTGGAAAAGTTTCTAAGAGCTTTTCACACCTGGATTGTGCAACATTTGCCAATTATTCTAAAAGAAAATATTCAAGCTCTGTCAAATTGGTTGTTGATCATTGCTAGACAACCATCTTCAGGTCGTGCCATAGATTTTCAAGTAGATTTAAGTCAAAACTGTAACTTGACCACTTAGGAACATTCACTGTCTTCTTGGTAAGCAACTCCAGTGAAGATTTGGCCTTGTGTTTTATGTTATTGTCCTGCTGAAAGGACAGATATCGCTATTTTCAAAAAAGCTATAGAAAATTGGTTGTACCTACCAGAAAATACAAAACAAATAATACAACAAATATTATTGTTAAACTCAAACATACTAATTGATTAAAAAAATACAATAATTATTATATATTTTTTTAAAGTATTGTCTTTGTAAATTATATCATAAATAGGACTGGTGGAGTTATGTCACACATGCAGCTAACAAAAATATATGTAAATGTCTGCTCTTCCCAAAATTACAACCAACTAATTGCAGCATTACCACAGATGCTAAACTACAGAGCTGTTTTGCTGCCACAGACTGGAAAATGTTCCGGGACTCATTCGATGGCATAGAGAAGTATACCACATCAGTCACCGGCTTCATCAATAAGTGCATCGACGACGTTGTCCTGACAGTGACACTACGTACATACCCCAACCAGAAGCCATGGATTACAGGTAACATCTGCTCTGAGCTTAAGGGTAGAGCTGCCACTTTCAAGGAACGGGACTCTAACCCGGAAGCTTAAAATAAATCCTGCTATGCCCTCAGACAAACCATCAAACAGGCAAAGCGTAAATAAAGGAATAAGATTGAATCCTACTACACTGGCTCTGATGCTCGTCGGATGTGGCAGGACTTGCAAACTATTACGGACTACAAAGGGAAGCCCAGGCGCAAGCTGCCCAGTGACACAAGCCTACAAGACGAGCTAAATGATTTCTATGTGCGCTTCGAGGCAAGCAACACTGAAGAATGCATGAGAGTACCAGCTGTTCCGGATGACTGTGTGATCAAGCTCGCCGTAGTGAGTGTCTTCACTGACATTTTCAACCTGTCCCTGGCTGAGTCTGTAATACCTACATGTTTTAAGCAGACCACCATAGTCCCTGTACCCAAGAACACCAAGGTAACCTGCCTAAATGAGTGACCGTAGCACTCATGTCTGTAGCCATGAAGTGCTTAGTGCCCTCAAAGCTTCACTAAGCTAAGGACCCTGGGACTAAACACCTCCCTCTGCAACTTGATCCTGGACCTCCTGATGGGCTGCCCACAGGTGATAAGGGTAGGCAACAACACATCTGCCACACTGATCCTCAACACGGGGTCCCTTCAGGGGTGCTTAGTCCTCTCCTGTACTCCCTGTTCACCCGTGACTGCGTGGCCAAGCACAACTCCAACACCATCATTAAGTTTGCAGACGACGCAATGGTGGTTAGGCCTGATCACCAACAACGATGAGGAGCCTGTGAGGAGGAGGTCAGAGACCTGGCAGTGTGGTGGCAGGACAACAACCTCTCCCTCAACGTGAACAAGACAAAGTGATCAAGACAAAGGAGATGATCGTGGACTACAGGAAAAGGAGGGCCAAGCACACTCCCATTCTTATCGACGGGGCTGTAGTGGAGCTGGTTGAGAGCTTCAAGTTTCTTGTTGTCCACATCACCAACAAACTATCATGGTCTAAACACACCAAGAGGGCACAACAACACCTGTTCCCCCTCAGGAGACTGAAAAGATTTGGCATGGGTCCTCAGATCCTCAAACAGCTCTAAAGCTGAACCAACGAGAGCATCACCGCCTGGTATGGCAACTGCTCTGCCTCCGACCACAAGGAGCTACAGAGGGTAGTGCATACAGCCCAGTACATCACTGGGGCCAAGCTTCCTGCCATCCAGGACTTCTATACTCGGCGGTGTCAGAGGAAGACCCTAAAAATGTCCAAAGACTCCAGCCACCATAGTCATAGACTGTTCTATCTGCTACCTATCTATCTGCTACTCACTGTTAATGATATATGTATAACCACTCTACCTTTACCTACATGTAAATATTACCTCAATTACCTTGACTAACCTGTACCCCCACACATTGACTCGGTACAGGTACCCTCTGTATATAGCCTCATTATTTTATTGATGCTCTTTTATTTTTTACTTTGGTTTATTTAGCCAATATTGTTCTTAACTCTTATTTTTCTTAAAACTGCATTGTTTGTTAAGGGCTTGTAAGTAAGCATTTCACAGTAAGGTCTACACGTGTTGTATTCTGTGCATGTGACACATAACATTTGATTGGATTTGAAAATGAAAGAGGCAAGTGGAAGCGGTAAAAAGTAAGGAACTTGTCTGCCGGCCCTGCATTAAAGAGCAAAATTGGTTAAAGAAAATTGTGATGAATTAAAAAGTATACCAGTTTAATTTAAGGACCCAAAAAATTGACAGCTGTGCCATATAGATTTCAAAATAATTGGGAAGAGATTTTGGATGTACCAATTCCATGGTGCATGGTTTATGAACGACACCGCATTCAAAACTTAGAATTGTTCTATTTAAATTATTAAACAAAATTCTTGCAGTCAATAGAATGTTATATACAGTGCATTCGGAACGTATTCAGACCCCTTGACCTTTTCCACATTTTGTTATGTTACAGCCTTATTCTAAAATTGATTAAATTGTTTTTCCCCCCTCATCCATCTACACACAATATCCCATAATGACAGAGCAAAAAAACAAAACATTGTTTTAGTTGAGCTTAATGTATAAAACAAAAAAACTGTATTACATTTACATAAGTATACAGACACTTTACTCAGTACTTACTTGAAGCACCTTTGGCAGTATTACAGCCTCGAGTCTTCATATGTACGAAGCTAAAAGCTTGGCACACCTGTATTTGGGGAGTTTCTTCCATTCTTCTTTGCAGATCCTCTCAAGCTCTGTCAGGTTGGATGGGGAGCGTCGCTGAACAGCTATTTTCAGGTCTCTCCAGAGATGTTTGATCGGGTTCAAGGCTGGGCCACTCAAGGACATTCAGAGACTTTTCTCTATGCCACTCTTGTGTTGTCTTGGCAGTGTGCTCAGGTTCGTTGTCCTGTTGGAAGGTGAACCTTTGTCCCATTCTGAGGTCTTGAGCGCTCTGGAGCAGGTTTTCATCAAGGATCTCTCTGCACTTTGCTCCGTTCATCTTTCCCTCAATTCTGACTAGTTTCCCAGTCCCTGCCGCTGAAAACATCCCCATAGCATGATGCTGCCACCACCATGCTTCACCGTAGGGTTGGTGCCAGGTTTCCTCCAGACGTGAAGCTTGGCATTCAGGCTGAAGAGTTCAATCGTGGTTCAATCTTAGTTCCATCAGACCAGAGAATCTTGTTTCTCATGGTCTGAGAGTCCTTTAGATGCCTGTAGGGATGGTGCCAAGTTCTTTTCCCTAGATCTGCGCCTCGACACAATCCTGTGCTCTGACATGCACTGTCAATTGCGAGACCTTATATAGAAAGGTGTGTGCCTTTCCGAATCATGTCCAATCAAATTGTAGAAACATCTCAAGGATGATCAATGGAAACAGGATGTACCTGAGCTCCATTTCGAGTCTCATAGCAAAGGGTCTGAATAATTACGTAAATAAGGTATTTCTGTTTTTTTCACCTGTTTTCACCTTGTCATTATGGGGTATTGTGTGTAAATTGATGAGGATTTTTTATTTATTTAATTAATTTTAGAATGAGGCTGTAACGTAACAAAAAGTGGAAAAAGGGAAGGGGTCTGAATACTTTCCGAATGCACTGTATATGGGGGATACAACTATCCCAGCTCTGCAGATTTAGCTGCAAAGAGAGATTCATTACATGATTTGTTTTGGTACTGCAGCTAGTTTTTGGATCCCAGGTCCAGGAATGGCTGAAGAATTGCAACATTTAACTGGAGCTAACTCTGCAAATACACTGCTGTCAATACTTTCAGCAAAACTGTTTATCTTTAATTCACAATCTGTAGAAACTATGGAAAAGTTCAGAACTTTTGTGAAATGTATAGTGTTAAGAGATAGATGGGAGGGGTTGAATGGAGCTGAAGGGAGGGACTAAAATCAACAAGATAACTAATGTAAAATATACTGTATCCGTAAAATGTATGTAGGCTCAGAACTTTTGTGAAACAGCACAGTTAAAAATTTATGGCAAATAGAAATCAAACTGAATGGTCTTTAGAGATTGATGGGAGGGATTGACGATAGCTGAAGGATGGGATTAAAAACAAACAAAAGATAACTTTTGTAAAATACATTCTGTCCGTAAAATGTATATAGTATGTGTAAACTGGATGTAGAAGCCTAAGTGTTGTTGTCCATTAGTTTACTTCAATTAGGGAAGGGGTGGTCAGGTTAGGGGAAAATAATAAAGGAAACTATATATATATATATATATATATATATATATATATATATATATATATATATATATATATATATATATATATATATATATAAACAGTACCAGTCAAAAGTTTGACACACCAACTACTTTTTTTTTACATTGTAGAATAATAGTGAAGACATCAAAATTATGAAATAACAAGTATGGAATCATGTAGTAACCAAAAAAAGTGTTAAACAAATCCAAATATATTTTATATTTTATATTCTTCAAAGTAGTCACCCTTTGCCTTGATGACAGCTTTGCACACTCTTGGCATTCTCTCAACCAGCTTCACCTGGAATGTTTTTCCAACAGTCTTGAAGGAGTTCCCACATATACTGAGCACTTGTTGGCTGATTTTCCTTCACTCCAACTAATCCAAAACCATCTCAATTGGGTTGAGGTTGGGTGATTATGGAGGCCATGTCATCTTATGCAGCACTCCATCACTCTCCTTCTTGGTCAAATAGCTCTTACACAGCCTGGAGGTGTGTTGGGTCATTGTCCTGTTGAAAAAACAAATGATAGTCCCAGAGATTATTTCACCACACACAACATTTTCCCACAATGTACCACAATTCACTGTCTGCTGCTATAAATATACAGCTAAACAGGTAGTACAGTACTATACTGTAAAATTGTATTGTACAATTATTTTACAGCAGTGTAGAGGAATGCCATTGAGCCCCCATGTGTATTGCTCTTTACAGTACTGTATTGTAATATAGAATTACAGTAGGTAACTGTGAATGTTTTGCTGTACATTTAGAGCAATTTGTTACAGTGATTCAAATGTATTTTTAGCTACATGTCACTGCTGGTCATTCATGCATTTAATTGCTCAATCACTTGTTCATTAACCCCTTCAGTATTGTGTAAGTGTATTATTTCTTTGTGTGTCTATTGTGATATGCTTGTGTCTAAGTTTGTGTGTCTGAACGTGTGTGTACTTAGGCTTCCGGAAGTCCCTTATATGGTTTTCCCTGAGATTCCGCTTCACTAGTCCACATATAACCATTGTTTGTATTTGTACGTATGTGTAAATGTGCACGCGTAATTCTATGTGTGTGTATATGTACTGCGTGGGTGTGTGGGCATTAGCCTGTGTGAGTGTTGTCAGCTGTGACCTTGAGTTTGTGTGCGTATGAATGTGCATGTGTAATTCTCTGTGTGTGTCTATGTACTGTGTGGGTGTTAGCTTGCATGCGTGAGTGTCTTTGAGGATCCCTATTCACAGGCAACAGTCCATTTTTCCTGAAGTTCCTTGACAGGTAAGAGTTCAATACTCCAGGGGAATATTTATTGTTTTCTCTTATCTCCTTTCTCTTGGCAGAAGTCCAAATCCACTAGATACTCCTCTTATCACTTCCCCACAGAAAGTCTCCAAGATTACAGAATAACAGAGCACAATTATTAGATGACTGACGTTATTCATTATTATTAGAATTATAGTCGTACTATTATTAATTATTATTATGATTGCAGAGTCTTCTCAACACTATTCACTCATCATTGATTTAATTGACTTATTTCAGCAATTTCAGGGTTTTCTGTAGAGTTGTCTAATGTTGGTGAGGCATATTATTCTGTTTTAATGTTACTCCTGAATAGTTATTTTTTTTAACAAAGCTGAGATTTACTTTGAAGTCCAAAGTGTAGGGACACAGGTGAAGTCTGTAATTGACACAGACATGGTGGCGTCGCAGGAAGATCAGAATTCTGCGAACCAAGAGGTTGTGAGTTCAAATCCCAGATGTGGACATGTTGAAGAATAGTTACTGTATAAATAAACATACATAACGTAGTCATGTACATCAAAGTGTGCAAAATACTTATGCTGAAAACACTGCAACCAAGTGGTGTTTCCAGTGGACATCCTAATGACTTACTTTTGCTTGTTAAATCTCACGTGGAAAATATCCACGGTGATGTGATCAGCATGTTAAATATCATCACAAGTGAAGTGTTCCAAAACCACAAGGTTTCACACGATTTCACACGAGTTGTTGTGTGTTGTGAGTGTTTTAAGTGTGTGTTATAAGTGTTGTGAATGTTGTAAGTGTTATGAGTGTTGTGAGTGTTAAAGCACAGTGGCGTAGCATTGCAGCATTGTTCAGCATAGCTAGTGACAGTAGCTATGTTTCCATCCAACTGGCGACAGATTTTCATGAGAATATTCTCAAATCCGCATGAATAAAATGTGATGCATTTTCCCGCCAGAGATGTGTTTACATCAAATTGACTTTTGCGGTTAAATTCATATGTACAGAATAAATAATACTTGCTAAATGGGTTTCCATCGCATTTTCAACTCTGTTGGTTTTGTAAAAAAAAATTGCATTAAAGAGCGCTCTGCCCACTCTGGTCCTGGCACGTGCGCTCTAGCCAACAGTTCGCAGATACAGTGCGGGTATAGCCTACACGATGAGATTATTTTGGACGAATGAGCGAGATCATTTAAAAAAAAAAGTCAAACAGAAGCAAAGAATTTATTCATCACGTCGCCAGACTCAGACCCTCGATATCAGTAGAGGCTGCTGATGGTAAGACGGCTCATAATAATGGCTGGAATGGAGCCAATGGAATGGCATCAAACCCGTGTAAACCACGTGTTTGATGTGTCCGATACCATTCCACTGATTCCGCTCCAACCATTACTCCAGAGCCACCAACCTCCTGCGCTCGATATTTATTGGAAAGGATCATCAAGCTCGTCACCTTGCACTTTCACCACCCTGTGAAGTTCATCATAACCTATATCATCTGTAGCTTAATAAATTACCCGCTTTGAGGATAACACAGTGCCCCCGACATTTACCAAAGACTGTGGGCTCTCCTTCTCTGTGGCCGACGTGAGTAAGACATTTAAGCGTGTTAACGCTCCCCTAGACGCATCCTCAGAGCATCCTTAGACCAGCTGGCTGGAGTGCTTACGTACATATTCAATCTCTCCCTGTCCCAGTCTGCTGTCCCCACCTGCTTCAAGTCACATATTGCTGCACTGTCAAAACTAGAAGCACAAGCATTTTGCTACACCAGCAATAACATCTGCTAAACACGTGTATGTGACCAATAACATTTGATTGGATTTGATTTGGAATGGGCAAGACAAGATTTAAGCGGCATGGTAGTAGATACCAGCCCCACCAGTGTGAGTGTGTCAATAACTGCAACGCTGTTGGGTTTGTCACACTCAACAGTTTCCCGTGTGTACCAAGAATGATCCACAACCCAAAGGACATCTAGCCAGCTTGACACAACTGTGGGAAGTATTGGAGTCAACATGAGCCAGCATCCCTGTGGAACGCTTTTTGACACCTTGTAGAGTTAATTCCCTGATGATTTGAGGCTGTTCTGAGGGAAGAAGGGGGTGCAAGTCAATATTAGGAAGGTGTTCCTAATGTTTTGTACACTCAGTGTACATTTCTGAGTAAACTTACACTTCTTTAATGATACTGACCATGTTTGACCATCTTTGTGTCCAGACCTGCTGGAAATAAAACAAGTAGCCTCTAGGTACAAATGTGACTCCCTATTTAATTTCTGTACCACAGATGTTCATCAATCCACAACAGCAGAAAATAATTGGCTGAATATGAATATGAATACGATATAGCACAATGTTGCTGTCTTTATGGATTAGTTGAGCGAGTACAATTTTCAACCGTTTCTTTTTTTCTGCTTCATGTCTGCCAAACTTTCAGAGGTACTCTGAGGTATTTTTTATGTCAAGCCCCAAAAACTAGAATCATACTATATTTCTATGGTCTAGCCAGTGGATCGAGTTCCCAGGCTGTATAGCAGCTTGCCCAATCACATCGGTGACATCATTATCTACCTCAGCTTCAGGACCACTTTGTGTCTCTCTATCCACATTCATTTGAGCATTTCACCATCCACGGGCGATGCAATCAACGCATGGCTTTATAATACTCAATGGATCCTATTCACACTCTAGTGCTGAGCGATTAGTGTTTTTTGAAGTTGTTTCGGTTTCGGTTCACTATAAAAAAAATGATTACGGTTTTTGATTTCGGTTTCTAAAATAAAATAAAACATTAAATGAACTATGCATTAGCCTATGTGGGTTGAATGCTGTAACAACTCAGAATACAACTACAGTTTTTCCCAATTGTTAACACACGTTTGCTGAAACTACATCTCAGGCACTCAAAACTCAAAACACAAAACAATTTCCCCAAACCCACAGACATCTTGCAAAATGAAACACAGCAAACAAAATCATGTACTCTCTGCTCAAAATGAATCTCTGCATACAAATGAGACACACACACACACACACACACACACACACACACACACACACACACACACACACACACACACACACACACACACACACACACACACACACACACACACACACACACACACACACACACACACACACACACACACACACACATCAAATGAATCTAACTTAGTGACAACTGAGATCACGCTAATGTGACATATTCAAAACACTACATCAAAACCAATTTCAGTGTAAAGACTAAGATTTTGTTGTTATACTGTATATCGTTTGTGTGTACTCAAACAAGAAAGGAACACAAATGAACCGGTGAATTTGTTAAAAAATATATATATATAAAAATTGGTTAATTGCTCAGCATTGCCGTATTCAAATGCTTTCATATCTTCAGGAGAATTTAGACTAAAATCTTTCACTTCAACAGTCCATAATGTATTCGATGGTGAAACATCAAGAGGTGCGCATCATCAGACATCAAAGTGGCCTACTTGATAAATAGGCCTTCGGGCTCACTGATTTATTCAAATGTTGGATCTTTAGGCAGGAATAGAAAAAAATGGGAAAATAAAGAGGGGAAGAGAGAGAAAGAGGAAGAGACACAGCATGCTAGTCCCTACTGAGATATTACCCTGCTGTAAACACTTCACAATCACCTTTTTTTGAATCACACTGACCTTCTCCAGAATCACCATGCCCTTCTATATATATATATATATATATATATATATATATATATATATATATATATATATATATATATATATATATATAGTCACACATGTACACATTCTCAAGTCAAATTACATACTAGCAACAGCACTCAATTGATATGAATACATTTGAAGAGTTTTTTTCCAAAATGCTATATCCACAAATGTTTCACATTTGTGTTTTTTCATCAGAAATAATTTCTTATGAGCACCTTAATGTGTGCATTTTTTAAAATGATAAATGCTATATATCTGTTGTTTTGTAACGATTTTCTTCCTCTTCTGATGAGGAGTATGAAGGATCGGACCAATATGCAGCGTGGTACGTGTCCATGTTATTTTATTAGAACAGAAACACTAAACAAAATAACAAATAGAGTGAAATGAAAACGAAACAGTCCTGTAAGGTGCAGCAACACAAACAGAAAACAACTACCCACAACTCAAGGGCGAAACCAGGCTGCCTAAGTATGGTTCTCAATCAGAGACAACGATTGACAGCTGCCTCTGATTGGGAACTATACCAGGCCAAACACATAGAAATACAAACATAGAACAAAACATAGAATACCCACCCACATCACACCCTGACCAAACTGAAAATAGAAACATACAAAGCAATTTACAGTCAGGGCGTGACATGTTTAGCTGGAATGGAACGTTTGTATCCTGTATATTTTACTCTAATATGTGGTTGTCTCATCTAGCTACAGTGCATTTGGAAAGTATTCAGACCCCTTGACCATTTCCACATTTTGTTACGTTACAGCCTCATTCTAAAATGGATTAAATCATTTTTTTCCATAATCAATCTACACACAACACCTCATCATGCCAAATGTATTAAATGTATTCAAAATAATGAACTGAAATACCTTATTTACATAAGTATTCAGACCCTTTGGTATGAGACTCGATATTGAGCTCAGGTGCATCCTGTTTCCATTGATCACCCTCATCATGTTTCTACAACTTGATTGGAGTCCACTTGTGGTAAATTCAATTGATTCGACATTATTTGGAAAGGCACACATCTGTATATAAAAGGTCCCACAGTTGACAGTGCATGTCAGCTCAAAAACCAAGCCATGAGGTCAAAGGAATTGTCCGTAGAGCTCCGAGACAGGATTGTGTTGAGGAACAGACCTGACTGAGGAAGGGCACCAAAAACTGTCTGCAGCATTGAAGGTCCCCAAGAACACAGTGGACTCCATCATTCTTAAATGGAAGACGTTTGGAACCACCAAGACTCTTCCTGGAGCTGGCCGCCCAACCAAACTGAGCGTTTGGGCGAGAAGGGCCTTGGTGAGGGAGGAAACCATGAGCCCGATGGTCACTCTGAAAGAGCTCCAGAGTTTCTCTGTGGAGATGGGAGAACCTTCTAGAAGGACAACCATCTCTGCAGCATCCACCAATCAGGCCGTTATGGTAGTGGCCAGACAGAAGCTACTCCTCAGTAAAAGGCAGATAACAGCATGGTTGGAGTTTGCCAAAAGGCACCTAAAGGACTCTCAGACCAAAAACAAGATTCTTTGGTCTGATGAAACCAAGATTGAACTCTTGGGCCTGATTGCCAAGCATCACGTTTGGAGAAAACCTGGCACCATCCCTATGGTGAAGCATGGTGGTGGCAGCATCATATTGTGGGGATGTTTTCAGCGGCAGGGACTGGGAGAATGGTCAGGAGGGAGGAAAAGATTAACAGAGAAAAGTACAGAGAGATACTTGATGAAAACCTGCTCCAGAGTGCTCAAGACCTCAGACTGGGGCGAAGGTTCTCCTTCCAACAGGACAATGACCTTAAGCACACAGCCAAGACAATGCAGGAGTGGCTTCAGGACAAGTCTCTGAATGTCCTTGAGTGTTCCAGCCAGAGCCTGGACTTGAACCCGATCGAACATCTCTGGAGAGACCTGAAAATAGCTGTGCAGCGACACTCCCCATCCAACCTGACAGAGCTTGAGAGAATCTGCAAAGAAGAATGGGAGAAACTCCCTAAATACAGGTGTGCCAAGCTTGTTGCATCATACCCAAGAAGACTCGAGGCTGTAAGATGCTTCAACAAAGTGATATTTCAGTTTTTCATTTTAAAACATGAGCAAAAATGTCAAAAAAAAACAGGTTTTGCTTTGTCATTATTGGATATTGTGTGTAGATCGATGAGGAGAAAAACAATTTAATCAATTGTAGAATAAGGGCTGTAACGTAACAAAATGTGGAAAAAGTCAAGGGGTCTGAATACTTTCTGAATGCACCGTATCTTAAGATGAATGCTCTTACTGCAAGTCGCTCTGGACAAGAGCATCTGCTAAAAATGTAAAAATGTCAAATGTGAATGTTATACACACAGATCTCATATTATTATTATTCAAGCATTTATTTAAATAATTGTATTATAAATGCTACATTTTGGGGGTGATAGCTAGCCTTGTGGTCAGAGCGTTTGGCCAGAAACTGAAAGGTTGCTAGATCGAATTTCCGAGCGGACAAAATAAAAATCTGTCGTTCTACCTCTGAAGAAAGCAGTTAACCCACCGTTCCTAGGCCGTCATTGTAAATAAGATTTTGTTCTTAACTGACATGCCTAGTTAAATAAATGAAAAAGGTTACTGTGTAAATCCTAGCAGTACTTCTTATTTTGTTTGAGAGTGAGGAAGATATACATTATAGCATTTTGAAAAGAAATACATTAATATTTGTCCTTCTAAAATGAAAGCATCAGGTGAAAGAGTTTAAACAAACACATGTATGTCATTAAACAACCCCATGCCATGATTAGAGAGTGAAACAAAAATCTCTCACAATTGTTTTCAAGAATAAAAGCTAATTTACCAACATTTCTGAAAATGGATATAACATTTTGGAATGAAACTCTTGGGTTCGATAGTATAATTAGGGCTAGCTGGCGAGGGCATGTAACATATTGCCTTTGATCTTAAATTGCTTTTGAACTATCATTGCCTTTGAAGAATTCTGCTTCATATCAATGACATTTAGTCACTATTTTCATTTCAATTATGCAATATATTAAAATGCAAATGCAGTATACTGTATGTCACTGAACAGTAATTGAGATACAGCCTTTGTCGGTGTACTCTCTCGTATTCCATGTTTTGCTCCACGGATGAGAGAGAAAAAGGATGGTCAATTCTTTCAGTCACAAGTACTCTAGTCATCCTCATATATCTCTCCAATGACACCAAACACTAAATCTCAGGATAACCAGATTTTTTTTTTACATTATCTTGGTGACCTTGGCTGTATAAATAAAATTGGAAGACACTTTAGATATATCATGACTCCTGCCATGCCTGCCCATGCCTCCAATGGTAAGTAAAAAAGATTTAACACTGACAAGCCCGGGTTCCACTAAAGTACACTAAAGTTATTAAAAAGAAGGATGGTTCATGCTTTCAGGGTCATAACAAGGGTAGCATGATAGACAGCACACAGAGAGAGAGAGAGAGAGAGAGAGAGAGAGAGATTGATCAAATACAAAAAAAATCTGAACAAGGTACATGTTCTGGCATCAGAGTGATTACAGAGATATCCTTGACTACAGACAGTCTTGTCTGTCTCCCTGACCATGACATGCATGCAGATCTAGTGGTCAGGGGATCTAGTGATATATAGGAATTAGGGTAAAGTTTGAGATGCAGAGAGAGTCCTCTTGGGGTCGTCGGGCAGATGTCAGACCTCTCGTCCTACTGCTCCTAATTGCCCAGTTTAAACAATTTGTACACTGATTGGTTCGGAGTCAGATTTTCTCTGCTCTTGAAATAACCCAGACAGCGGGAACATCTTTCTGATTGTTTGTCCATTCAGGATCAGCACTGTGTGTCATGTTTATTTTCCAATGTGGTTATCTACAAATTCCAGGGGAATTACTTGTCAAAAAAGCCAGGTTTACCTGATTCGCAAACACAGTGGTGGCATCGGCTGAAGATCTTTGAGGTACACTACACATTTACTAATATTCATGGTTTGGTGGGTATCATTATGGAGAATGGCAGTCATACAGAATGCCGAACAAAACTGGAGGTAAAATGTAAAAAACCAAAAACACTAGAGAGGTCATGGGGGGGGATGGTAGCTAGTCATTATCCAGTAGTCACTCCTGAATGACAGCGGTGGGTTGTATGTTTCCAAATGGGGATATGTCTAAGACTCCCTGCAGAATGTGGTTGCATTCCAAATGGCACCATATCTCCTATTTTGTGCATTACTTTTGACCAGAGCTCTAAAGGCCCTGGTCAAAAGTAGTGCAGTAAATAGGTAATAGGGTGCCATTTGGGATGCACCCTGTGTGTAGGAGGAGTACTGTACTGCGGATCACACCTCACAATATATTTTCACTTATTACAGAATATTCTAGTGTCTCCACCGTTTCTGTGATTCCAAAACATGACCTGGAACAGAACAGGATATCTACAAAAGAGCTGATCAGAACCCAAAACTGGAAAATAAAGGTTACTTTAGGTCACTCACACCGCAAAAATACCTGCATTCAATATCTTGTAGTTTCCTCTCTGCTGTGAACTGTCACAAGTTGGTATTTATTGGTATTTTATTTATTTATTTAACCCGGATTACCTAAAATATAGAAAATACAAATATACAATTGAAGTCGGAAGTTTACATACACCTTACAAATACATTTAAACTCCGTTTTTCACAATTCCTGACATTTGATCCTAGTAAATATTTGGTAGCATTGCCTTTAAATTGTTTAACTTGGGTCAAATGTTTCGGGTAGCCTTCCACAAGCTTCCCACATAAAGATGGGTGAATTTTGGCCCATTCCTCCTGATAGAGCTGGTGTAACTGAGTCAGGTTTGTAGGCCTCCTTGCTCGCACACGTTTTTCAGTTCTGCCCACAAGTTTTCTATGGGATTAAGGTCAGGGCTTTGTGATGGCCACTCCAGTACCTTGACTTTGTCGTCCTTAAGCCATTTTACCACAACTTTGGAAGTATGCTTGGGGTCATTGTCCATTTGGAAGACCCATTTGCGACCAAGCTTTAACTTCCTGACTGATGTCTTGAGATGTTGCTTCAATATATCCGCATACTTTTCCGTCCTCATGATGCCATCTATTTTGTGAAGTGCACCAGTACCTCCTGCAGCAAAGCACCCTCACAACATGATGCTGCCACCCCCATGCTTCACAGTTGGGATGGTGTTCTTCGGCTTGCAAGCCTCACCCTTTTTCCTCCAAACATAACGATGGTCATTATGGCCAAACAGTTCTATTTTCGTTTCATCAGACCTGAGGACATTTCTCCAAAAAATTTACGATCTTTGTCCCCATGTGCAGTTGCAAACCGTAGTCTGGCTTTATTATGGCGGTTTTGGAGCAGTGGCTTCTTCCTTGCTGAGCGGCCTTTCAGGTTGTGTCGATATAGAATTTGTTTTACTGTGGATATTGATACTTTTGTACCTGTTTCCTCCAGCACAAGGTCCTTTGCTGTTGTTCTGGGATTGATTTGCACTTTTCGCACCAAAGTACGTTCATCTCTAGGAGACAGAACGCGTCTCCTTCCTGAGTGGTATGACGGCAGCGTGGTCCCATGGTGTTTATACTTTTGTTTGTACATGGTACCTTCAGGCGTTTGGAAAGGATGAACCAGACACGTGGAGATCTACAATTGAGGTCTTGGCTGATTTCTTTACATTTTCCCATGATATCAAGCTATTGGCAGTGAGTTTGAAGGTAGGCCTTGAAATGCATCCACAGGTACACCTGTAATTGACTCACAGTATGTCCATTAGCCTATCAGAAGTTTCTAAAGCCATGACATCATTTTCTGGAGTTTTCCAAGCTGTTTCAAGGCACAGTCAACTTAGTGTTTGTAAACTTCTGACCCACTGGAATTGTGATACAGTGAATTATAAGTCAAATAATCTGTCTGTAAACAATTGTTGGGAAAATTACTTGTGTCATGCACAAAGTAGATGTCCTAACCGACTTGCCAAAACTATAGTTTGTTGACAAGAAATGTGTGGAGTGGTTGAAAAACTAGTTTTAATGACTCCAACCTAAGTGTATGTAAACTTCCCACTTCAACTGTAAATACAAAATGCATAGAAAAACATGGTTCCGAAAATAAGGTGAAAGAAAACTAAAAGCTGATTCACTTAATTCAGTAGATGCCCAAGGAATTTCCTAAGTTAGCCATCCCTGAGCCTGGGTGTGGTAACTCGTATGTCCAAAGTTTAGTAATGATGTTAGTGTGACTTTTTGTAAAAGGGCTTTATAAATGAAAACATAGCAATGTATCAACCTACATGACATCAAAGAGGGCCAACCATCTTTCTGGTAGAGAATACATTGATGAGTACAAAAATTGTTGCACTTAAGAAAGCGCAGGGTGTGATCAACAGTATCAAAAGCCTTTGACAGGTCAAGAGGGCAGCACAATGCTGCCTTTCATCCATACAGTTAACCACATCCTTTATAACTAGGGCTGTAGCAAAGATAGTGCTATGACCTGGTATAAAACCCGACTGTATAAAACCCACAGTACCAGTGAAAAGTTTGGACACACCTACTCATTCCAGGGTTTTTCTTTATTTTGACTATTTTCTACATTGTAGAATAATAGTGAAGACATCCAAACTATGAAATAACACATATGGAATCATGTAGTAACCAAAAAAGTGTTAAACAAATCAAAATATATTTTAGATTTTAGATTCTTCAAAGTAGCTACCCTTTGCCTTGATGACAGCTTTGCACACTCTTGGCATTCTCTCAACTAGCTACTCTTCCTGGGGTACAGCAAAATTAAGACAGTTATACATTTTTTAAACATTACATTACTACATTCACAACAGATTTCACAACATATTATGTGTGTGCCCTCAAGCCCCTACTCTACTACCAGATATCCACATCACAAAACCCATGTCTACTTGTGTGTATAGTGCGTATGTTATCGTGTGTTTGTATGCATGTCTTTGCCTATGTTTGTGTTGCTTCACAGTCCCCACTGTTCCATAAGGTCTATTTTGATCTGTTTTTTAAATTTTACTGCTTGCATGAGTTATTTTATGTGGAATAAAGTTCCATGTAGTCATGTCTCTATGTAGTACTATGCCGCTTCCCATAGTCTGCTCTGGACTTGGGGACTGTGAAGAGACCTCTGGTGGAATGTCTTGTGGGGTATGCATGGGTGTCCGAGCTGTGTGTCAGTAGTTCAAACAGACAGCTTGGTGCATTCAACATGTCAATACCTCTCACAAATACAATGCATATTATTAATGTTAGCAAGAGCCAGCCGTGCTGTCCTGTTCTAAGCCAGTTGCAATTTTCATAAGTCCCTCTTTGTGGCACTTGACCACATGACTGAACAGTAGTCCAGAGGCTTCCATTAAAGAACACCCTATGTTTTCTGTTAGACAGGTAACTCTTTATCCACATTATAGCAGGGGGTGTAAAGCCAGAACATATAAGTTTTTCCAGCAGCAGACTATGATCGATAATGTCAAAAGCCACACTGAAGTCTAACAAAACAGCCTCCACAATCATTTTATCATACATTTCTCTCAGCCAATCATCAGTCATTTGTGTAAGTGCTGTGTTTGTTGAATGTGCTTCCCTATAAGCGTACTGAAAGTCTGTTTTATTTAATGTAATAATTAATGTAATAATTTATTTATTTAATGTAAAATAGCATTGTATCTGTTCAAACACAATTTTTTCAAAAAGTTTACAAAGGGTTGTTAACAAGCTGATTATTAAGTTATTTGAGCCAGTAAAGGGGGCTTTACTATCCTTAGGTAGGGGAATAAGTTTTGCCTCCCCCCAGGCCTGAGGGCACACGTTCTCATTGGATTAAATCAAAGATATGACAATTCAGAGTGGCATATCATCCGCTATTGTCCTCAGTAATATTCCATCCAAGTTGTCAGACCCCAGTGGCTTGTCATTGTTGATAGAGAACAACAATTTTGGCTAGTTTGCTCATCTTGCCAATGAAAATAACATTTAAGGAGTTGGCAATATCAGTGGGTTTTGTGATGAATGAGCGATCTGATTCAATGAATGATTTTTTAATTTAATTTAATTTTACCCCTTTTTCTCCCCAATTTTCGTGGTATCCAATTGTTTTAGTAGCTACTATCTTGTCTCATCGCTACAACTCCCGTACGGGCTCGGGAGAGATGAAGATTGAACGTCATGCGTCCTCCGATACACAACCCAACCACTGCTTCTTAACACAGCGCGCATCCAACCCGGAAGCCAGCCGTACCAATGTGTCGGAGGAAGCACTGTGCACCTGGCAACCTTGGTTGGCGTTCACTGCGCCCGGCCCGCCACAGAAGTAGCTGGTGCGCGATGAGACAAGGATATCCCTACCCGCCAAACCCTCCCTAACCTGGACGACGCTAGGCCAATTGTGCGTCGCCCCACGGACCTCCCGGTCACGGCCGGTTACGACAGAGCCTGGGCTCAAACCCAGGGTCTCTGTTGGCGCAGCTGGCGCTGCAGTACAGCGCCATTAACCCGGGAGACCAGATTCAATGAATGATGGAGCGGGGTTTGCCTTTTTGCCCAAAATGTCATTTAAGGTGCTCCAAACCTTTTTACTATAATTATTTATGTCATTTATCTTTGTTTCATGTCATTTATCTTTGTTTCATAGAGTAGTTACTTCTTATTTTTATTCAGTTTAGTCACATGATTTCTCAATTTGCAGTACGTTTGCCAATCAGTTGTACAGCCAGACCTATTTGCAATTTATTTTGACTCATCCCTCTCAACCATACAGTTTTTCAATTCCTCATCAATTAACTGAGATTTAACAGTTTTTACAGTCATTTTCTTAATGGGTGCATGCTTATTGGTAACTGGGATGAGAAATTTCATAAATGTGTCAAGTGCAGCATCTGGTTGCTCCTCATTACACACCACGGACCAGCAAATATTATTTACATCAACAACATAGGAATCGTTACAAAACTTATTATACAGTGCCTTGCGAAAGTATTTGGCCCCCTTGAACTTTGCGACCTTTTGCCACATTTCAGGCTTCAAACATAAAGATATAAAACTGTATTTTTTTGTGAAGAATCAACAACAAGTGGGACACAATCATGAAGTGGAACGACATTTATTGGATATTTCAAACTTTTTTAACAAATCAAACACTGAAAAATTGGGCGTGCAAAATTATTCAGCCCCCTTAAGTTAATACTTTGTAGCGCCACCTTTTGCTGCGATTACAGCTGTAAGCCGCTTGGGGTATGTCTCTATCAGTTTTGCACATCGAGAGACTGACATTTTTTCCCATTCCTCCTTGCAAAACAGCTCGAGCTCAGTGAGGTTGGATGGAGAGCATTTGTGAACAGCAGTTTTCAGTTCTTTCCACAGATTCTCCATTGGATTCAGGTCTGGACTTTGACTTGGCCATTCTAACACCTGGATATGTTTATTTTTGAACCATTCCATTGTAGATTTTGCTTTATGTTTTGGATCATTGTCTTGTTGGAAGACAAATCTCCGTCCCAGTCTCAGGTCTTTTGCAGACTCCATCAGGTTTTCTTCCAGAATGGTCCTGTATTTGGCTCCATCCATCTTCCCATCAATTTTAACCATCTTCCCTGTCCCTGCTGAAGAAAAGCAGGCCCAAACCATGATGCTGCCACCACCATGTTTGACAGTGGGGATGGTGTGTTCAGGTTGATGACCTGTGTTGTTTTTACGCCAAACATAACATTTTGCATTGTTGCCAAAAAGTTCAATTTTGGTTTCATCTGACCAGAGCACCTTCTTCCACATGTTTGGTGTGTCTCCCAGGTGGCTTGTGGCAAACTTTAAACGACACTTTTTATGGATATCTTTAAGAAATGGCTTTCTTCTTGCCACTCTTCCATAAAGGCCAGATTTGTGCAATATACGACTGATTGTTGTCCTATGGACAGAGTCTCCCACCTCAGCTGTAGATCTCTGCAGTTCATCCAGAGTGATCATGGGCCTCTTGGCTGCATCTCTGATCAGTCTTCTCCTTGTATGAGCTGAAAGTTTAGAGGGATGGCCAGGTCTTGGTAGATTTGCAGTGGTCTGATACTCCTTCCATTTCAATATTATTGCTTGCACAGTGCTCCTTGGGATGTTTAAAGCTTGGGAAATCTTTTTGTATCCAAATCCGGCTTTAAACTTCTTCACAACAGTATCTCAGACCTGCCTGGTGTATTCCTTGTTCTTCATAATGCTCTCTGCGCTTTTAACGGACCTCTGAGACTATCACAGTGCAGGTGCATTTATACGGAGACTTGATTACACACAGGTGGATTGTATTTACCATCATTAGTCATTTAGGTCAACATTGGATCATTCAGAGATCCTCACTGAACTTCTGGAGAGAGTTTGCTGCACTGAAAGTAAAGGGGCTGAATAATTTTGCAAACCCAATTTTTCTGTTTTTGATTTGCTAAAAAAGTTAGAAATATCCAATAAATATTGTTCCACTTCATGATTGTGTCCCACTTGTTGTTGATTCTTCACAAAAAATACAGTTTTATATCTTTATGTTTGAAGCCTGAAATGTGGCAAAAGGTCGCAAAGTTCAAGGGGGCCGAATACTTTCGCAAGGCACTGTATGAGCTCTTATACACTACATTAGGCTCAGTCTTTGGAACTTTGGTTTTCTCAGATATGGTTACTATATTGTAATCACTACATTTGAAGGATTTGGATACTGCTTTCAAACACATTTCTGCAGCATTAGTAAAGATATGATCAATACATGTTGATGATTTCATTCATGTGCTGTCTGTAACTACCCTGATAGGTTGATTGATAACCTGAACCAGGTTGCAGGCACTGCTTAGAGTTCAAAGCTTTCTCTTGAGTGGGCAGACTGATGAAAGCCAGTCAATATTTAAAATCACATGCATTATCAAGCATAATGACTGTTAGCACTTGGTTTCTATAGCAGCTTCCCACCAGAATGGCCTTTGGGTGAGGCAGATTCCTCTGTAGCCATATTACTTCAACATAATTTAGCATGAGATCTTCTCTAAGCCTTACAGGCATGTGGTTCTGAATATTAACAGCCACACCTCCACCTTGGCATTTCTGTCTTTTCTGTAGATGTTATAACCATATCCTGCTAGGTATTATCTAAGTGAGTCCATAAGGCCTATGTTTTGTCCATTTGCAATATATGACCATAGGAAGTCGGCTTCCGAACCCAAAGGTCAGTGAACAATGGCCAAACGGCATAAGAAATGTCCAAATTTCATACATAGGCATTGAAAGTACCAAATCAGGATGTTATGTCCATTTGCCATATATGATCATAAGAAGTCAGCTTTCGAACCCAAAAGTCAGTGAACTATGTCCAAATGGCATAAGAAATGGCCAAATGGCATTTATACTGACCAAATGATATATATCACTATATTAAGCCCTGAATCAACCTAGAAGGTCTATTTGTCATGTTTGATCATAGGAAGTCATAGGAAGTAAGAATTTGGTGCAATGAGAGAAGTGTTTTTTGGGTGATGTTTTGTCCATTTGCAATAAGCAGCCAGTCGCCATCTGGTGGAATTTTATAAAACGGAAACCAAATGTTAGAAAGACTTTATTTAATGAGTTCCCGGAAGATCTGGCCCTGGGGCACGACCTGAGGCCGCCGGCCTTTTTAAATAACACTCGCGGACGTCTAGTAAGGGACCGTACATTTGCAATATGCAATATGGAGATCCTCATCAACCATACGGGTAATGCCATCGTCCCTTATGTATGTAATCTATATTCAGAGAGCCTGTTTCTGTCCTTCCATTGACTTTGGTGCAGGGCATGTGATGTCCATAGCCTCGTCGTCAGAAAACTCCCTGATCTTTTCAAAAATAAAAGTTTGTCTAGCTGTGTCCAGTCCAGGTGGTGCTTGTACATGGAAGGAAGGCTGTCAGCGTTGCGCAGCAGCTGAAACTTCGTCCCGACTGAGTCCGAACGATCCTTGGCGACAACAGCAGCAGGCTCCAGAGCATCTAAGCTGTAAAACAGGAAATAACAAACACAATTGAAAAGACATTACAACGTAACATCAATTCACCTCCCAAGTTTAGATAAGAAGAATAAAGTCATAAAATGCAATGAAAATTATGTTCACCTGCAGTGCTGTTTCTTCTTGATCTGTGCAAGCGGAGTCAGGTGTTGTTGCCAGTCATAGCTCTTCACCAGCACCGTACCATCCTCCAGCCCATCCAGCTGTTTCGCCTGCAATATCAGTTCTGTTATACTCACAGACAATATTTTGACATTTTTGGAAACTTTAGAGTGTTTTCTATCCAATAATAATAATAATATGCATATATTATCAACTGAGACTGAGGAGCTGGCCGTTTACAATGGGCACCTTTTCATCCAAGCTACTCAATACTGCCCCTGCAGCCATAAAAAGTTAACGCTAATGTTAGCTAGTGAGCCAGGCACCTAACATCAGCTGGCTAGCTAACAGTAAGCTTTAACTTGCAATGAAAACAACTATCTGACAAAACTAGAAAAGTATAATAGCTGAAACTGTAGTTAGACTCTTACCCGTATACATGGATGAACGCTTCGTGACAGACTGCAAACAATTTCATTAAATAAGACATCCTGTGTCATTTCCGTTTTGTTTGTACAGCTTGCTTGGGCCACTGTGTCAAGTCACTCTAGTTCATACTCACCGTGTGCAATGCCATAAGAGTCAGAGAGAGTCAGCATGGTACGGTCGTCCTCCAGAAAGTTGTCCATCACAACTTTTCCCCACTGATCTTTGCTGATAGCTCCTGATAAATTCAGGGCAGCAATGTTATTGAGAGCAGTAGCAACACATTTGCAGTTCTCCATGGCTAACTGTAGTAGAAAGGATTATCAACACATAACGGACAGCTCACTTTACAGACAAAAGATGCTACATGGCAGACCAATCTGAAACTCATCTCTCGGCAACTGTCACGACTTCCGCCGAAGTTGGTCCCTCTCCTTGTTCGGGCGGCGTATGGCGGTCGAAGTCGCCGACCTTCGAGCCATCGCTGATCCTCTTGTCATTATCTTGTCTTGTATCACACCTGGTTCCAATCCCATTCATTACATGTTGTGTATTTAACCCTCTGTTCCCCCTCATTGTCCTTGTTGGGGATTGTTTGTTTGTAAGCTATGTGCTAGATATGTTCTGGTGTGCGACGGGTTTTGTACCCACTTGTATTATTTTGTATATTTTGGTTTTCAGAGTTTTTGAGCACTTATTAAACTGCTCCGTATTATACCAAGTTCGATTCTCCTGCGCTTGACTTCCCTGCTACTAGCACGCACCCTTACAGCATGTCAAGCCCATTCATTATCTCAGCCAATCATGGCTAGCGGGAAGGTTCCTTACCTTTTCTTTGGCTAAACCAACTAGGCTCGTAATTTAATTCGTATTTACAGATGGCATACAAGTTTGTTATTTAGGCACATGATAGTTAAAATGTTCCAGAAGGAATTTCTGCCAAAAACATGTTTTGATAAAAAAATACAAATAAACGTTCAACTCACTCTCCTGTGAAGTCATGACTTCTCACATACGCCAAGTTTCCTGTAACGAGTCACATATGATTACTGCATAAAATAGCTGTAGGATCAGCAGAGGCATTCAGGGCAGTAAGAAGGACAACAATTAGCTTACTTACATTGTGTCTTCCAATGCCCATAATGTACATTTGCTGATGCATTATCACAACTCAGCAACACCATGGTAGGGATTAAATGAGCTGGGCTTGGGTCATTGATAAGTCATTGTATCAATGCAGCCTTATAACACTGTGAAAGGATCCATGAACCCAAATAATTTGGGTGGATCCCATCTTTCTTATAATACAAGCTTTGTTTTCAGAAGGTATCAAATTTGTCAATAAATGTTCCACCCACAGAGCTGCAATAGTCATGTAGCCCGTTATGGAGGACTAAAAGTTTGATGAACCATTCAATGCCACGATTTAGGGAGGGCAGAGGGACAGATATTAAGGGGTGTTTGTTGGTGTCAAGTAGTGACCCAATCAGTTCTATAAAATCCATCTTCAGCTGTTCTGAGCTGCCTTTCATAATGTCATTTGACCCCACATGAACCATGACAGTATCAACCCCCGGTGACTGAAGCACAGCCTCTGGATGCAACCTGGTGATATCCTGAACTTTTGCCCCAGAAAAACACAAGTCTATGCCCCAGGTACAGCTATATGACTCCCCATCGAACATGCTATCACAATAGCCGTAATGAACCGACCTCTGCCGTGTCTCGAAGCTGATTGCGAGGCCAGAGCCACAGAACTCGCCTAAAAAGAGGGCTGCTGAGACGCTGGCTGCGTGCAGGCCACAACAGCCGTCTCTGATCCAGAGAGCACGGCCCAGTGGAGGGGTGCACAGACATTTGGAGGGACCTCCACAGCCATGGAGGGAACACCCAAGTCCCCGGCAGAAGACAACTGGTACAGGGGCTGAAAATGATTTTCAAGTCCGGACGCGGGGGAAGAAGGCAGGTGGGGGCGCCGAGAACGATTCTGCTCCTTCTTTTTGGTTCTGGTATCTGTTTACGCTCACCTGGAGTCGAACATACATTTAACCCCTTATTTTTGGCACTAAACAGTCTCCATTTACTGCATACTTCCATAAATGTTTTCAACTGGTTCCCGGGGGACCTGTAGAGGGGAGCAGTGGCGGAAATTGATCATAGTCCAGGAAGGTCTCATTATGATCCTCTTGGATGATTTGATAGGAAGCATTTAAAGATGCCGATAGTCTCATGGAATCCTTATTCAGGGGATACAAAACATACAGTTACAGCATGTACTGGCCAACAATTGGAGTCACACTCACACACTGGAAGTAAGGACTTTCCTTTAGTTGTTCCATAGAGAGCGTTGTATGAGTTGAGCTCGGTTGTTGGTATCCAGGTACTAAAGCGTCCGATGTGAAAAAGTTGAATGAAAAAAGTTGAGCGAGGATAAAACGAAGACGATGGTAAATTTGTTAAACAATAGAGTTTTGATTAAACGGTTATTAAAAGTTTTTTTTTAAACAAAAAGCTTGGCAGATAGCCAAGTCACAACAAACAGCACAGCAGCACAACAATGCGTAAGTGTGACGGTTTCCCACATGAGATGATGTTCAGATCTCCCACAAGTCTTTGGTAGTCAATAGCAGGATAAGTGAGAAGTGTGAAAGAGTGCATGAGACAAATGAATGTGTAGTATCCGTGGAAACAGTTGTGTGTTTTAACTGTAGGCATACCCATGATTCTGGAGGTCAGAAGTTGAGGTTGCCAGGATCAGAGTAGTAAGGAAGGTGTCGTATGCTGAAGCAGTGAAGAGAGTAAGAGAGGAATATGGGTACAGAGCGAGGGATCCTCAGAGGATCCCTGTGAGGAGTCATAAGCCAATAGAGAGTGATAGGAATAACATGTGCTTCAGTAAGGCTGGTTCACAGCAATGTTTATCAACTGCACTGCCGAAATGGAATGTAAAATCACAGAAAATATATGTTGTGATGGCAGCTGCAGAGAAGTACTTGGGTGTACAAGATAGTGTAATAGTGGTAAGTGTAGGGTTAGTTGGTACGGCAACACAGGGATAGATAAGAGAAAAGGATGAATGGGGAGGCCATGACCGTCCTCACACTCCAGTACAGTAGGTGGCGGTGTATGCACCTTTTAGTTGGTTGCGATCTGCCAAAACAAATTTAAAGAAGAAGATGAAGGTTGACCACCTAATTTGTCCAATCCCAGTGCTAAAATCTTTGTAACGACTCTGGTTTTGCTTCATTATGCACAAACCTGTGTGGTGGAGATTTTCTCTCTCTACCCTCTTCTCTCTGTTTTTTATTTTCTTTCGACAGGCTAGGGGACAGCGCTAATAAAACTGTCTAGACCGCGGCTGGTGCTGTTCGCCTAGTCCATGGACCAGTCCGACTCTTGAAGGATTGGGGAAGAAGGAAAGGTAACAGTGGCTTGACCGCGGACAACCCCAGACCCACCCGCCTAGCATCCAGAACCAGCACCGGACCAGCTGCCTGAGGAGGAGACGACAGACTGCAGGTCTTGCGGCGAGTAGAAGCACTGCTATGGCTAGCCACTACACCCTGCTGTCCTCCTCCCCCGCTTCTTTTTTTCTCCATCTGCCCTCCTCAGGCCACCAGCACCCAGACCAGGACCAGCTGACCGCCAACCATAAAGAGCAGTTCAATAGAAGGAAAGACCAGACCAGACACAGAGAACACCACCACAACCAGGGCGCAGAGGAAGGAACTCTTTTAAAGATACCAATCTACTCCTGGAACGAGCAGACCACAGGGGAGTGCCTCCATTGACCTCCGGTTCATGCAACCTGATCTCACAGAATTTCGTATTATTCTGTAAGTAAATCTGAACACTCCAATTAGTATGATATGTTACGTTTCATATGGTATGTATTAATTTGTGGATGTCCATCACCCATTTCGTATGATATGTTACGAATTAAGAGGAAAGGGGAAAGGGGGGTACTTAGTCAGTGTCCAACTGAATGTATGCAACTGAAATGTGTCTTAACTCAACTCCTCTGAATCAGAGAGGTGCGGGGGGCTGCATTAATCAACATCCACGTCTTTGGCGCCCGGTGAACAGTGGATTAAACTTGTGAGGGCTAGGGTCCTTTTTTCTGAATTTCCGCCTGACTGACGTGCCCAAAGTAAATTGCCTGTTACTCAGGCCAGGAAGCCAGGATATGCATATAATTGGTACCATGGGATAGAAAACACGTTGAGGTTTGTAGAAATGTTAAAATAATGTATGAGACTATAACACAATAGATATAGTAGGAGAAGATCAAAAGAAAAGCCAACCAGAATATTTTTTTTGAGAGCCCATGCTCTTACAATGGAAAGTATAGGGGCATATCCAAATCTAGCTCCCAGATTGCAATTCCTATGACTTCCACTAGATGTCAACAGTTTTTGTTCAAGGTTTCAGGCTTGTAACTTAAATAACGAGTAAGAAATATGAGTTTTAGTTCAACGACACCACCTAGGAAATACGTGTTTACGCTTGCAATGAAGAGGACGCGCACCTGTTAATATTGCTTTCCTATTGAACATACTTCTTTCTGTATGACATATTATAGTTTATTTACATTTTAGGGTACCTGAGGAGTAAATCAAAATGTATTTTGAATTGATGAAACAAATTTTAGGTGTAGATTTTGATATTCCTTTCTCTCCATGTTGAACGAGTGGATTACTCAAATCGATGGCGCCAACTAAATGGACTGTTTGGGATATAAAGAAGAATTTTATCTAACCAAACGACACTACATGTTATAGCTGGGACCCTTTGGATGACAAATCAGAGGAAGATTTTCAAAAAGTAAGTGAATATTTTATCACTATTTGTGATTTTATGAAACCTGTGCCGATGGAAAATATGTTGATGTGGGGCGCCATCCTCAAAAAAGCATGATTTTGCTGTAAAGCCTACTGTAAATCGGACAGTGCAGTTAGATTAACAAGAATGTCACCTTTCAACCGATATAAGACACTTGTATGTACCTACATGTTTAATATCTATAATTTTTATGATTATTTATTTGAATTGCGCAACCTCCAGTTTCACCGGAAGTTGTCCCGCTAGCAGGATGCCTAGCCCTAAGAAGTTTTAAGTAGCCATCTGTCTTTTGTAACCATACCAAACGTAACATATCATACTAAATGGAGTGTCTCGGATTTACGTACAGAATAATACTCTGAGACCAAGTGCTCGCTCTGAGGTTGTCCTTCCTCCCCCTGCAGGATCAGAGTAGACCAATGACCAGACTAGACATCATCAAGAACCAAAACCACCAACCTCCCACCCCCACATGAACAAGATGACCGGGATGAACCCAGGAGCGATGACCTGCTACAATGCGGTGAAGCTGACGCTAATGCCCAATGAGGAGGCTGCCAAGGACGGAGCCCCCAATTGCCGGGGATCAGCAGGAGCAGCAGCAACAACATCAACCGCCAGACCAGAAACCATGAGGGCAGTTCAGCAAGGCAGTTCTCCAGAGAAGTATGGGCTTTGTGCCATCTGACCTGAACAGGAATAATTTGAAGCCCGTTTCAAAACCTCTAAGTTACTAGAACAGTTCTGGTTAAATTTCAGAAATTGCAACGATTCAGCCCTTTAACAGATTCAGGGCATACCCCCTTTCTGAAACAGAATCCAAGGTAGTTACAGTACAGCTTTACATTGAATGCATCCAGGACTATGACATATAAGTTTGGTTAAGCAGGTTTGCCACGCTCAAGTCAGCTGCTAGGAGGGTCCTGAACAAAGACAATGTCTGGACTGGGGTACGAAAATGGCTGGTCCAGTTAATTAAGACCGGACCCGACCTGAGTGGGCGGAGTCCAACAACTCCCCAGTCCATTACTACTGCATGCCCAAACTGTGCAGGAACTGCGGCCGCAGCCTGCACAGCCATCATTTGTATGATCTGTAAAGAGAGCCATCCCACCTAGGACTGTACCTCCATATGACCCTGTAACCTGTGCGGGAAAGGGGAACACTCTTCAGAACATGCCCCAGTTCAGAACATGCCCCAGTTCCTACGCTGGCATGGCAAGGGCCAACGCCAATGCCACCGAATGCCCAACACCAACACCCCACCCCTCCACCAAACAACAACGAAAACCCAGAACCAGTCCCAGAACCGGACCCAGACCTTTCCACAGTCACCGCCAAACCCACCACCCAAGACGCCCCAGAAATGACACCCACCCATGTCGGCACCTCCACCAGCACCCCCTTCCTGGCCACCTACACGCTCACCTCCATACTCTGATCTCTACCTCTGACCCCCCACAGCCCCTGATCCTGCACAGCCAGTCTCAGTCCAGACCCACCGGACCCTCGAAACCGCATTCACCCCTTCTAGCATACCCCATCCCACCACCCAGAAAGTTCAGGGGGCCACCAGGCAGTCAGCTAAGACCTGTGAACAGACAGGAACCACCCAACAACACAAATGACATGCTAGAGGCCCTCATCCACCTCTGAAACAAAATGATCAAACCCGGACCCCCCAATAACTCATCACCATAACCGTAACAATACAAGAAATACACACTGCAGATGGCTGTTCATGGTTGCCTCCTCACTATGGAATCTATTCATAGACGGCACAAAGTACTTACAGAGAACTGCCCCCAGCGATGTGGCAGCAAGGCTGGACTTTGGAGGACAGAGGGAACAAACAGGGCCCAGACCCACCTGGCAACGTAGCACTCAAAAACAGTTGGTAGGTGTGTTCCGTGTGACTGCTACGTGGCCAGGTGGGTCTGTGCCCTGTTTGTTCTCCCCAGCGTCCGGCCTTGCCACTGCATCACTCCTCCACCAGTACCAGCCCAGGCTGATGGACATACCCTCCACCACCCCATTCTCCCTCTCCATCCCTCTACCCCTTCCTAGCTCTACACATATCCCTCTTACAGAACCAGAACCAGAACAAAACCAGGAACCATTCATCACCTCACCAGAGAAGGTGTGGAGGAAGGGACAAAGATCTGCACCCGGTGTGAGAAGGCCACAGGGGAGCACCATCACTGACCTCTGGGTCATGAGCTTTCCAAGTGTGTCTGCTGGCTCTTCAGGTTGTCCTTTCTCTCCCCTGTAGATCAAACACAAGTCCCAGTTCCAGCACCAGCCCCAGAGCACCAGACGTGGTGTGGAGGAAGTACCAAAAATGTACTCGGTGCAGGCGGACCACCGGGGTGGTCCACCATTGATCTCTGGGTCAAGGGCTTCCTTGTGTGACTGCTTGCTCCTCAGGTTTTACTTCCTCCCCTCTACAGACCCAGATCCCGACCCAGTACCTGCAGCAGCCCCAGTTTCCTGGTTCCTGGTTCCCAGTCCCCAGTCCCCAGTCCCAATACCAGACCCAGCACCAACCCATGGTTTCCAATCCCGGTCGAGCACCAACACATTTCCCAGTTTCCAGTGCCAGCACCAATCCCTCTGTCGACCCTGGGCAAAGCAGCAACCACCACAACTGCCACCCCATCAAACTGCTGCCAGCCCAGACGGAATCCCTCCACCAACAAAAGGACACAGACAGATCATCAACCACTCCACCAGACCAACCACTCAAACAAAAACCCCAAAACCCAAACAGGCAAGGGAGTTGCTCAATTGGGAGACTACTACTTGTGTTGTCCCTATCCCAAATGAAGCTGAAATGTAATATAGTTCAGGTAAGGTTTAGCTGGTTTTGAGAGAGTGTGCTTGTTAGAAATGGAAAAAAGCATTAGGGTAGCTTTTGATAAAAAAGAACATCAAGACGAAGCAGATGCTTTATAAGTGGGAGGCATTGTTGAGTGCTACATCCCAAGGGGTTTGTGCTGATTGAATGGAGATTGTGACAGCTGGTTAAATGGATCCCTTGAGAAGGCAAGAACAAGATGTATGCCAGAAGTGCAGTATTATCATAAGGAGACGTATACTTAGAATACGGAGGAGGAATGGAGGGGAAAAGAGAGGCAAAGGAGAGAGGGAGATGGTTTGTTAAAGAAGAATGGTAGAAAGTGTAAGCAGAGCGAGCTGAAGACAGGAGGAGAAATGGATATTAATGAGGTGTTGGGTGCTGTGGAATCGGTGAGGGTAACCAGATGTGGTCTTGTGATAATTGTTTGTGTTTCTGCTGGTCAGAGGGAGCAGGCTCCGCGTTAAACAGATGTGAATTGTTTGCTCTCAAGAAAAGAGTGCCATTGAAAGGAGTGATTACCGGGGTAGCGGTAAATGTGAGAGTTGACCATCTAAAGGGATCCTGATGTTTGTGATGCTTGTCATTTGGTCGATGCAGACAGGGTGGCGTGAGTAGTGAAACAGAAGAGTTGTTGTTTGTTCTTTTAAGTTTTGATTATGTTAGGATATGTAAGTTATTCCATACAAGCTTTTGTGACGGATACATTACGTTGTTACAGGTGTCAAGCTCATGGGCATTGGTTACCTATTATTAAATTGATTGAATACCCTACTTTAAACTTTTTTAAACTTGATTGCAATTTGAATTATGATTTATGCATAATCAAATAAAATTACATTTGTAACAGATTGTGACAATCAAGAGCTGCACTGTTAAAGGTCATGAACAGTCAAAGTCAGGAAATTGGACGATATTTGGATAAAACCAGATCAAAGAATGATGACCAAAGTATGAAAAATGACTGTTGCTTCTTCATTGATGAAGTTTAATTATAAAGTTACTAGTCCCCTCCCCATATCAAACACTTGGATTCAGGAGGTGGGATTATTAGGGGGATAGGGTGACATCACCCTAGCTCTAATTTGAATACACCAATGGTAACATGATATTCTCTTACCTAATTTAAATAAGTACCACCTTGTAACCAAAATCAGTGAAGGCTTGTTTGCTGAGGGGTGTAGTTAAAATACCTAGATAGTTACTCTACTGGTGCCAAAATTTGACTGTAGGATGTCAGCAAATATAATTAAAAGTGTACACTATTCATCTATGGCAAAGATACTTACTATACAGTTGAAGTCGTAAGTTTACATACACCTTAGCCAAATACATTTAAACTCAGTTTAACAAATCCTGACATTTAATCCTAGTAAAAATTCCCTGTCTCAAGTTAGGATCACCACCTTATTTTAAGAATGTGAAATGTCAGAATAATAGTAGAAAGAATGATTTATTTCATCTTTTATTTCTTTCATCACATTCCCAGCTGGTCAGAAGTTTGCATACACTAAAATAGTATTTGGTAGCATTGCCTTTAAATTGTTTAATTTGGGTCAAACGTTTCGGATAGCCTTCCACAAGCTTCCCACAATAAGTTGGGGGAATTTTGGCCCATTCCTCCTGACAGAGCTGGTGTAACGGAGTCAGGTTTGTAGGCCTCCATGTTCGCACACGTTTTTTGAGTTCTGCCCACACATTTTCTATAGGATTGAGGTCAGGGATTTGTGATGGCAACTCCAATACCTTGACTTTGTTGTCCATAAGCCATTTTTCCACAACTTTGGAAGTATGCTTGGGGTCATTGTCCATTTGGAAGACCCATTTGCGCCCAAGCTTTAACTTCCTGACTGATGTCTTGAGATTTTGATTCAATATATCCACATAATTTTCCGTCCTCATGATGCCATCTATTTTGTGAAGTGCACCAGTCCCTCCTGCAGCAAAGCACCTCCAAATCATGATGCTGCCACCCCCGAGCTTCACGGTTGGGATGGTGTTCTTCAGCTTGCAAGCATCCCCCTTTTTCCTCCAAACATAACGATGGTCATCATGGCTAAACAGTTCTATTTTGTTTCATCAGACCAGAGGACATTTCTCCCAAAAATAATGATCTTTGTCCCCACGTGCAGTTGCAAACAAGCTTTTCTTTGGTGGTTTTGGAGCAGTGTCTGCTTCCTTGCTGAGCGGCCTTTCAGGTTATGTCGATATATGACTCGTTTTACTGTGGATAAACAGTGAGGAGAACAAGTATTTGATACACTGCTGATTTTGCAGGTTTTCCTAATTACAAAGCATGTAGAGGTGTGACATTTTTTATCATAGGTACACTTCAACTGTGAGAGATGGAATCTAAAACAAATATCCAGAAAATCACATTGTATAATTTTTAAGTAATTAATTTGCATTTTATTGCATGACATAAGTATTTGATACTTCAGAAAAGCAGAACTTAATATTTGGTACAGAAACCTTTGTTTGCAGTTACAGAGATCATACGTTTCCTGTAGTTCTTGACCAGGTTTGCACACACTGCAGCAGGGATTTTGGCCCACTCCTCCATACAGACCTTCTCCAGATCCTTCAGGTTTCGGGGCTGTCGCTGGGCAATGCAGACTTTCAGCTCCCTCCAAAGATTTTCTATTGGGTTCAGGTCTGGAGACTGGCTAGGCCACTCTACTCTACTCTTTAGTTGCCCTGGCTGTGTGTTTCGGGTCGTTGTCATGATGGAAGACCTAGCCATGAGTCATCTTCAATGCTCTTACTGAGGGAAGGAGGTTGTTGGCCAAGATCTCGCGATACATGGCCCCATCCATCCTCCCCTCAATACGGTGCAGTTGTCCTCTCCCCTTTGTAGAAAAGTATCCCCAAAGAATAATGTTTCCACCTCCATGCTTCACGGTTGGGATGGTGATCTTGGGGTTGTACTCATCCTTCTTCTTCCTCCAAACACGAGTTTAGACCAAAAAGCTATATTTTGGTCTCATCAGACCACATGACCTTCTCCCATTCCTCCTCTGGATCATCCAGATGGTCATTGGCAAACTTCAGATAGGCCTGGACATGCGCTGGCTTGAGCAGGGGGACTTTGCGTGCGCTGCAGGATTTTAATCCATGACGACAGGTGTCTTTTATACAGCTAATGAGTTCAAACAGGTGCAGTTAATACAGGTAAATGAGTGGAAAACAGGAGGGCTTCTTAAAGAAAAACTAACAGGTTTGTGAGAGCCAGAATTCTTACTGGTTAGTAGGTGATCAAATACAGTGCCTTGCGAAAGTATTCGGCCCCCTTGAAGTTTGCGACCTTTTGCCACATTTCAGGCTTCAAACATAAAGATATAAAACTGTATTTTTTTCTGAAGAATCAACAACAAGTGGGACACAATCATGAAGTGGAACGACATTTATTGGATATTTCAAACTTTTTTAACAAATCAAAAACTGAAAAATTGGGCGTGCAAAATTATTCAGCCCCTTTACTTTCAGTGCAGCAAACTCTCTCCAGAAGTTCAGGGAGGATCTCTGAATGATCCAATGTTGACCTAAATGACAAATTATGATAAATACAATCCACCTGTGTGTAATCAAGTCTCCGTATAAATGCACCTGCACTGTGATAGTCTCAGAGGTCCGTTAAAAGCGCAGAGAGCATCATGAAGAACAAGGAACACACCAGGCAGGTCCGAGATACTGTTGTGAAGAAGTTTAAAGCCGGATTTGGATACAAAAAGATTTCCCAAGCTTTAAACATCCCAAGGAGCACTGTGCAAGCGATAATATTGAAATGGAAGGAGTATCAGACCACTGCAAATCTACCAAGACCTGGCTGTTCCTCTAAACGTTCAGCTCATACAAGGAGAAGACTGTTCAGAGATGCAATCAAGAGGCCCATGATCACTCTGGATGAACTGCAGAGATCTACAGCTGAGGTGGGAGACTCTGTCCATAGGACAACAATCAGTCATATAGCACAAATCTGGCCTTTATGGAAGAGTGGAAAGAAGAAAGCCATTTCTTAAAGATATCCATAAAAAGTGTTGTTTAAAGTTTGCCACAAGCCACCTGGGAGACACACCAAACATGTGGAAGAAGGTGCTCTGGTCAGATGAAACCAAAATGGAACTTTTTGGCAACAATGCAAAGCTTTATGTTTGGCGTAAAAGCAACACAGCTCATCATCCTGAACACACCATCCCCACTGTCAAACATGGTGGTGGCAGCATCATGGTTTGGGCCTGCTTTTCTTCAGCATGGACAGGGAAGATGGTTAAAATTGATGGGAAGATGGATGGAGCCAAATACAGGACCATTCTGGAAGAAAACCTGATGGAGTCTGCAAAAGACCTGAGACTGGGACGGAGATTTGTCTTCCAACAAGACAATGATCCAAAACATAAAGCAAAATCTACAATGGAATGGTTAAAAAATAAACATATCCAGGTGTTAGAATGGCCAAGTCAAAGTCCAGACCTGAATCCAATGGAGAATCTGTGGAAAGAACTGAAAACTGCTGTTCACAAATGCTCTCCATCCAACCTCACTGAGCTCGAGCTGTTTTGCAAGGAGGAATGGGAAAAAATGTCAGTCTCTCGATGTGCAAAACTGATAGAGACATACCCCAAGCGACTTACAGCTGTAATCGCAGCAAAAGGTGGCGCTACAAAGTATTAACTTAAGGGGGCTGAATAATTTTGCACGCCCAATTTTTCAGTTTTTGATTTGTTAAAAAAGTTTGAAATATCCAATAAATGTCGTTCCACTTCATGATTGTGTCCCACTTGTTGTTGATTCTTCACAAAAAAATACAGTTTTATATCTTTATGTTTGAAGCCTGAAATGTGGCAAAAGGTCGCAAAGTTCAAGGGGGCCGAATACTTTCGCAAGGCACTGTACATGCAATAATGCAATAAAATGCTAATTGTTTACTTAAAAATCATACAATGTGATTTTCTGAATTTTTGTTTTAGATTCCGTCTCTCACAGTTGAAGTGTACCTATGATAAAAATTACAGACCTCTACATGCTTTGTAAGTAGGAAAACCTGCAAAATCGGCAGTGTATCAAATACTTGTTCTCCCCACTGTAGATACCTTTGTACCTGTTTACTCCAGCATCTTCACAATGTCCTTTTCTGTTTTTCTGAGATTGATTTGCACTTTTCACACCAAAGTATGTTCATCTCTAGGAGACAGACCGCATTTCCTTCCTGAGCGCTATGACAGCTGTGTGGTCCCATGGTGTTTATACTTGCGTACTATTGTCTACACCAGAAGTTAATTGTTATCTGTAGGAGGAATGTATATGGTGGATGCAATTAAGCTTGGAATGTACTGAGTGAAGGAAAGATAATCACATGTAGCAGACACTGATAAGGATGGAGAGATCTGGATTAGCGAGGCAGGGGTTTGAGGTTAGGTCAGGTCAGGTCACCTTATGGGAGAAGCAACAGTTTGTGGAGTGGTACCTTCCTGAGCGGTATGACGGCTGCGTGGTCCCATGGTGTTTATACTTGCGTACTATTGTTGGTACAGATGAACGTGGTACCTTCAGGCATTTGGAAATTGCTCCCAAGGATGAACCAGACTTGACGAGGTCTACTTTTTTTCTGAGGTTTTGGCTGATTTCTTTTGATTTTCCCATGATGTCAAGCAAAGAGGCTGTGAGTTCGAAGGTAGGCCTTGAACTCCCTCCACAGGTACACCTCCAATTGACTCAAATGATGTCAATTAGTCTATCAGAACTTCTAAAGCCATGACATAATTTTCAGGAATTTTCCAAGCTGTTTAAAGGCACAGTCAACTTAGTGCATGTTAATTTATGACCCACTGGAATGGTGATGCAGTGAATTATAAGTGAAATAATATGTCTGTAAACAATTGTTGGATAAATGACTTGTGTCATGCACAAAGTAGATGTCTTAACCGACTTGCCAAAACTATAGTTTGTTAACAAGAAATTTGTGGAGTGGTTGAAAAACAAGTTTTAATGACTCCAACCTAAGTGTATGTAAACTTCTGACTTCAACGGTATGTCTCCCCTTTCATCTGTGTCTGGTGTTAGATAGAATTAGCTAGCCAGTAACTTCAGCCCACCAAAAGGGGGGAGGTTCGTTCAAAACTCTGACGCAGTTTATATTGTGCTGCTATGAACAGCATCACATCAGATGTTCCAAACAGGAGCTGGCATGGAAAAAAATGACATCATTGATGCAATTGCGATGTTGTTTGAGTTGCTGTGTGTATCATCAAATTTGATTGAGAGGATTGTACTGCGGCACAGTGCATCCAAGTTTCATGACATAGGTGTTTCCAAGAGCTGTCAGTCAAGATCATCAATACAACCTCCCCATCCACCTAGCCTGTGTTTTCAAACTTCCTGGTAGTTAGTCATGAGAGAAATAATACTTTTTTGAAAATGTTGAGCAATTCTATCCCCCCCAAAAATATTATGGGGGATATTTTAGACACTCAAAAGTACATTTTTACCTGGGAATCAGAGTGACATTTCAGGATCTTTAACGAGTTACTGTGTATTTTCCCGCAACTTTATGGTGATTGGTCACCAGGAAGTTCTTGTTTACATTTCAGTAATTTACGGTCAGCTTGCTGCAAGTAGTTATTACAGAATTCACAGTAACTTACTGTGGCTGATCTCTGTCATGCTCACTGACCTGATGGTGTGGCAGGAAGGTCAGTTTGCTGCCAACCTAGAGGTTGAGGCCAAGTGACACTGAGTCCCAAGTGTGCTCACCACAAAGTATGCTTAATAGTTGAAGGTAGTGAGCTACTAGCAGCTAGTTGCAAGTATGTTACTGTGCATTTTGCAATAACTTATTAGCAGTTAGTTGTCAGTGAGTTGCTAGCAGTTACTGGCTGAGCAGCTAACTTCAAAGCAATGTGCCAAAGTGTGTATCACTGTATCAGAAGTACGTCATCAATGATGTGAGAAAATGCGAGATCCCACTGATTTCTCTGTAGTTACGGTACTTTCCAAGCTGATTTCAAACACTGACCTCTACTGGACACCGTACTTACATATATATATAGTTAGGTGTTTGTAAGAAAAGTTTATCCAAACCAGTAATTTATCAAGGAGAGTCGGGAACTGTAGAATATTCAGGGATGTGAGGGTATGAGAATCCTGTTGATTAAACTTCACTTTATGCACTGTTGTTTAAATAATTGGTTTTATTTAGTATAGTATAGCATCCTAAATAATGCCATAGATTCCATTTAAAAAAATGGTCAACTTGAAGGCTATAAAGGGAAGCATGATGTAAGATGCAAACCTGGTATTCCTATTGATTATAGACCACTACAGCCAACAACTTACCACTGCACCACAGAGTTTTGACAGAAACAGTGGAGAAAAAAACATCTATCTAATAATCACATGCTGCTATTTATTGCTGACCAGCAGATGTCACTAATGTGCATTGTGAACAGATAGTGATAATTTCAGTGCAATTTGGTTAAAGCCTCAAGTTCTCATCACTACTAGCTATTAAGTTACTGTGACATTTACTTACCGACAGCTGGTTTCCATTCTGTAATGCAACATTCAGGCAACTAACTTCCATTAAGTTAGTGAGACATACACAGTAATGTCTTAACTGTGCTGCTCTTTATTGACACACCAATTGAACAACAACAATGTTAAAAGAGATACTTAACCATTAATAACATAACCAGCAAGCACTTAAATTGGTACTACACTTCAACTGACGGTTGGCACAAATACATATATTAGACAGTGCCCCCAAATATGCAAATGAGCACCACCGGTACATTGCCCCCACCTACATTTCAAAGCACAGTGATGATTGTACCTTATATTCAAAATATTGGGTAGAAAAATGTACCATTATACTATATTGTCTGCACATGTACACTGAAAGAAACCGACCAGTACCATCTCAGTTCCTGAAGGTGCCTTATGTGTACCTTTGACCTTTTTGAATCCCAGGGAGCAACAGTGACCCTACACTACTTTTGAGACTGTTCTTGGTAATAAAGATGCACCTGGTGGCGCTGCTGAAATGTTAACTATTTTCTGCCCAAAAGCTGGCAAGTTCAAATCCCCAAGGAGTTTATGCACATTTTACATCAAGTGTCCCTGAGCGCTGCTATTTTTACTTTGGTGTTGTCAGATAATCAGACAATTATTTACCTGATTATGGCAAATTTTATAAAAGTTCAGAACTGTATTCTTGCCATTAAATCTGTGGCCAACCTCTGTCATGCCCACAGACCTGATGGTGTAGCAGGAAATTCAGGTCATAAGGAACCAAGAGGTGGTGAGTTCAATCCCAAGTGAGGTATAGTTTCAAGTAAACGGCGTACTATCCTTTAACAGCAGTAACACCTTCATTCAGCTGTAAAAATTCATTAACTTATTGTTGTGTTAGGTTCTAAATATCAGAGTAAGAAATTTACTGACACTATGAAAGCTCCAACCAATTTTATTCACCCATTGGTCAATACAGCTGCATAAGACAAAGACATGGTTCCACCAGTGGTAGTATATACACCTCAATTTGGGTGGAGTCTCCTTCTCTCTAAACATTGAATCTTTATTACTAGGCAGGAAGTTAAGTGATGCGGGCCACAAACTGTTCCTTCTCCCTTAAGGTGACCTGACCTCAACCTCCTTCCTTACTAATCCAGATCTCTCCATCCTTATCACTGTCTGCCACATGTGGTTATATTTCCTTCACTCAGTACCTTCCAAGCTTAATTACATCCACCATATACATTGCTCCTACAAATAACCATTAACGTCTGGTGTAGACCCTTGAGACTATGGCCCTCCTCGTGTCTCTAGTATAACTAATGATTCATAATATTTCCAGTTTAGAAATCCACATCCATCAGTTGCTTACCTTACTTTAACCGCAACCTTTAGTCTCTAAGTGTACAGTACAATTACAGGAACTTTTTAACAGTGTAGCATTTCATGGCACAAAAGGAAAACATCACAGCATTAAAGAACTCTTCCTGATATTCAAAAATGAAATATGCTTACACATATATGCTTACACATATCAACCTCAACCCTCAACCCTTTTTTTACTATAGAGCCTTCAAACTCAACTCCGGACCTCGAATCCAGTTCCAATGCATCTTTTCATTGTTCCCCTCTAATCAGGGACAGATTTAGACCTGGGACACCAGGTGTATGCAATTAATTATCAAGTAGAACAGAAAACCAGCAGGCTCTGGACCGATTAGGGTAAGAGTTGAATACCCTTGCTGTAGAGTGTATGCTGGTCCAGCATGGTCCAGCTCAGAGGTGTCAAACTCATTCCACGGAGGGCCTAGTGTCTGATGGTTTTAGTTTTTTCCTTTCAATGAAGACCTAGCCGGCCAAGTGAGTGGGGTTCCTTACTAATCAATGGCCTTATTCATCAATTAAGTCCAAGTGAGGAGCAAAACCCGCAGACACTTGCCCCTCTGTGGAATTAGTTTGACACGTGGTCAAGCTGGTCTGCAAAACCATGCCCATCATTATCCTTGACTTGTTTAGAGTTTGGCACATTCTCTTCTTTTACTGAACATTTTGTATTGACCAAGATCAGAGAGTAACTCTCTGGATCCCCTCTCTTTAATAGTCTACTGTTCTGTTCGGAAATGCCTGAGTAGTAGAGGACACAAATACCCTGGTACAGGATTTAGACATCCCAGACATCTCTCCCGTCCGTCGTTCCACTTTACCCAAGGAGGAAGTGCCGTATCCCCTTTGAAGTGATGTGAGGGAGTGTTGTCGGAGGGAAGGGCCAGTGGTGGGTAACCCCTTATTCCTCTCTTTGTCACTCTCACTCTCGCATGCTCGGATGCACCCACACATACACACCCACCATGCAGCTAATATTAACCCGTCCCCATACTATGAGAATCTGTTGTAGCTGGGATGGCTCACTCGGCTGACTGAGGTGTTTTGCATTTTCAACTGGGGATCAGAGCGGAGCCGGAGAGGAGATGTGGTAAGTGAATTATCAGCCATCCTGGGGCAATGTGTGGAGCCCCTGAGACATTTGCTTCCCCTCTCTCCAACAACAATGGCTCACTCACAGCTATTAAAATGGAACTAGCTCAACCAATTCATCGGTGGAGTATAGGGTCAAAGACAACAGAGTACAATGACTGTCATAATCAATATCATATGTTTCCAAATAATCCATTAAGATCCAGAATAGATATCTCTATAACATGAAGAAACCTTTTTTATTCACCTCCTTTCATTGGTTGCACCTCTGTCACTTGGTCGTGTCCTACCATTGTTATGAATGTTCTCAAGCCACCTTCTTTCTACCGGCTGTGCAGTGGTGGTGCTGTAAAGTCGTGATAAGTCCAGTCATTCTGGATGGAGGCTAAATACTGTTTAGTTTAAATTACACTATGGTGCCTAGAAATACATTGCTAAAGTAGTCAAATATTTAGTAGGAAACGACTTTGCCAGCATTATCATGTTGTCAAATTCACTTTAGACAGATGACAATGTTGTCATTAGCTAGCAAAGTTTGTCAAACATAGCTAGCAATGCTAACGTTAGCTGGCTAGAATCTGGCGTCCTCCCTTCAATCTTAGTTAACTAATTTAACGTTGCACTGCATCTAAAGTCAATCTGGCGACATCAAAATGAAGACAAATGTCATTGTATTTCCAAGCCACTGTAATGCACTTTTTATGAAATCTTCATCAGCGCTCATTGATGATGCATTGAGTAGAATGCTTAGTCGGGCATCAGTCCAAAGCGAAGGTTCAAAACAATATTGTTTTGAAAGAAGCAATCCGGGAATAGTCTCAAACAAGTGAGAGTAAAGATTATGAACACCCCCCTTTTATTTTCATGCATTTATTTCAATTTGATACAGTATAATCTTATTTGGATACAGCAACCTAAATCTGTACTTTCTCAAAATGGTGTAGTCAATTACAAGATGATCACAGTTATGTTGATAACTTCGGTTTGAGGACAACAATCTTTTCTATTCATGTGGTGAATCTATGGTTGTTAAAAAGCTTCAGAGTGAATTGATGGTTGTTAAATCCACGGATTGTAATGTAGTCCCTAGATTGTTATCTACTTTTACAATGTAGTCCACAGTTTTGTTGGTTATATGCATGCGAAAACACAATGAAGGCTAGAGAATGGCGTCGGAGGGGATGGCTGCTGTTAAACTGGCTCCTAACCAATTGTGGGTTTTGTAGATGTCTATTTACCACCACAAACCGATGTAGGCACTAAGACCAAACTCAGTGAGCTATGTAATGCCATTCGCAAACAAGATAATGCTCACACAGCAGTGGCGCTCCTAGTGGCCGGGGACTTTAATGCAGGAACATTTAAATCCGTTTTTACCTAATTTCTACCAGCATGAATGAGGTAAAAAGGCTGGTCATGGTTCACATCAACACCATCATCCCAGAAACCCTAGACCCACTACAATTTGCGTACCGGCCCAACAGATCCACAGTTGATGCAACCTCTATAGCACTCCGCACTGCCATTTCCCACCTGAACAAAAGGAACACCTACGTGAGAATGATGTTCCTTGACTACAGCTCAGCGTTCAACACCATAGTGCCCTCAAAACTCATCACTAAGCTAAGAACCCTGGGACTAAACACCTCCGTCTGCAATTCGTTCCTGGTCTTCCTGATGGGCCACCCCCAGGTGGTAAGGATAGGCAACAACACATCTGCCACACTGATCCTCAACAGGGGATCAACACTGATCCTCAACTGCCACACTGATCCTCAGGGGTGCATGCTTAGTCCCCTGCTATACTCTCTGTTCACCCACAACTGCGTGGCCAAGCACGACTCCAACACCATCATTACGTTTGCTGACGACACAACAGTGGTAGTCATGGACACTGACAATGATGAGACAGCCTATAGGGAGGAGGTCAGAGACCTGGCGGTGTGCAGCAACCTCCCTCTCAATGTGAGCAAGACAAAGGAGCTGATCGTGGAGTATAGGAATTGGAGGGCCAAACAGGTCACATTAACATCGACGGGACTGAAGTGGAGCGGGTTGAGAGTTTGAAGTTCCTTGGTGTCCACATCACCAACAAACAATCATGGTCCAAACACACCAAGATAGTTGTGAAGAGGGCACAACAACTTTTTCCCTCAGGAGACTGAAAAATTTGGAATGAGTCCCATATCCTCAAAAAGTTATACAGCTGCACCATCGAGAGCATCCTGACCTGTTGACTGGTATGGCAACTGCTCGGCATCCAACCATAAGGCGCTAGGATAGTGCGCACTGCCCAGTACATCACTGGGGCCAAGCTTTCTGACATCCAGAACCTATATACTAGGCGGTGTCAGAGAAAGATTGTCAAAGACTCCAGTCACCCAAGTCCTAGACTGTTCTCTCTGCTACTGCATGGCAAGTGGTTCTGTGGCGCAGAGTCTAGGACCAAAAGGCTCCTTAACAGCTTCTACAACCAAAGCCATAAGACTGCTGAACAACTAAACAAATGGCCACCCGGACTATTTCCATTGACCCCACTCCTTTGTTTCTACATTGCTGCTACTTGCTGTTTATTATCTATGCATAGTCACTTTACATATTACCTCGACTAACCTGTACCCCTGCATATTGGCTCGGTACCCCCTGTATATAGCCTCATTATTGTTATGTAAATTAACTTTTTGATAGTTTTTTCAAATTTGTGACAAATAAAACTAAAAGTTCTGAAAGTCTTTCAACAAGCTGATTCGCAAGAACTTGGTTGATGCAGAGTTGGGAAAGGAGACGCTAATAGAGCCTGTGCTGGTTTGTCAGATTTGCTCTCTAGCTCTGACAGACCTAGCCTCCTGGTGAAGTGGCTGTTCGTGTGGTTCAGCTTGAGCCTGAGCCTCAGCCCCATTCTCTGCCTCTGCCTTATCCCCAACCTTAGTCTCGGCCACAGGAGCCTGCTGAGGGGAGGATGGCTCATAATTATGGCTGGAATGGCACGAATGGAAGGGCATCAAACACGTGGACACCATTTGTTTGATGTATTTGATACCATTCCACTTATTCTGCTCCAGCCATTAACCACAAGCTCGTCCTCCCCAATTAAGGTGCCACCAAACTCCTGTGGTCTCAGCCTTAGTCTCTGCCCCAGCCTCAGTGTTAAATGAAACGAAAATGATGGCCAATGTTCTGTGGTCAGAGACGATAGGACCCGCTGATTTTAACCGTAATTTTACACTGTCAGTTTTGTCCTCCAGCCCTCGTCCTCCAGCCCTCATCCCCAGGCTTAGTGTTGGCGGGAGAACAGGTTCTTCAGGGCGTTGTTGTAGTTCTTGTTGAAAGCTGTGTATATTAGTGGGTTGAAGAAGGAGTTGGAGTAGCCCAGCCACAGGAAGATGCTCTTCCAGATGGGCGGAATGTCGCAGTGGCACAGTGGGATGATGAGCTCTGTGAGGAAGAAGGGGATCCAGCAGAGGACGAAGACGCCGATCAGTATGCCCACCATCAGCGCCGCCTTCTTCTCCTTCTGCTCGCGCCACGTGTCGCCGTCCATCTGAAAGGTCACCGTAGCGTGGCGCACAGTAAACACCATCTGGGGCTGCCCCGATGCCTCCTTCACCTGTCAATCAAACAGTCAGCCAATCAGTTAGTCAATCCAATCAGTCAACCAATTAAGAAATTAAAGAACCGACCAATCAATCTGTTTTTAATTGCAGGCGGTCAGTTTTACATTTGTTCATTTTACATAAGCCATAACTTATTTTTTTCTCAGTCAATTAGTCACTTAGTCAATCAAACAGTCATCAAATTGATACTCATCAGTAAAAGAACAAGCCAATGAATTAGATAATTGAGCAACTAGACAGATAGTTGAACCTTGTGGGCAAGACAATAAACGTATCAATCAAAAACAAGCAAAATAGTGTCTGATGAATCAATCAGCCACGCTACAGGTCATAAACTACAAGCCCCGGCAGAACTCAAGCAGCAAACCTGGTTTAAAAAACAAAGAAAGAACCACCTCATGGCACAACGCCTCTCCTCACAACGCCTCTCCTCTCTCACAACACCTACTTGTTGTCTGTATGTAAAGTCTTTTGTCTGTAATGTGTTTTCGTTATATGTCGGAGCCCAGTAAGACTAGCTGTCACCATTGGCGTCTGCTAATGAGGATCCTAATAAATCAAATTAAATCAAAAGCCATCAGCCTCACACAGAATAAATGGAATGAAAACACCATCCTTCAATCTTTCCGCCCATTTCTCCTCTCCAGGCACCCGCCCTGTTATAAGGAGCCTGATGAAATAGTGATTGTCTCTACACCTGACCGATGCAGGTCATCATGCATGAGCTGTTTACAAACCTACACTTTCCTCCCAGCAGATCACATCTGGGTTGCGCGTCTGAAAAAGGCCCTCTATGGGCCGTGGTCAAAAGAAGTGCACTAAATAGGGACGCGGTCCCTGGTATTTATTTATTTATTTATTTTACCTTTATTTAACCAGGTAGGCAAGTTGAGAACAAGTTCTCATTTACAATTGCGACCTGGCCATATTAAAACTAGAGTGGCAGGTAGGCCGGCAGCCTATTGGCAGCAACAATAACACCAGGTGCTCTAAGACTGAAATGTAGAGATGTATAAAGAGCTTAGTCAGAATTAGTTGACGTTGGTGTGAAAAAGTACATTCTTACAGAAATCAATAAGGGTCAGGAGGCCAGGGAGACAAATGGAGAGATTCATTCCATTTGCAGGAGAGGATATGGGTTAAAAGCACAGGGTCTAGGGGGAAGTGGCTGATGCCAAATTGAAGGGTAGAGTATATTGAACCCTGAGGTACTGTGGAAAAAGGGGTTGCAGTTTGAAGGGGAATCTGGGCCAATTAGTGTGCTTTGATGAAATATAGCCATTGATTCTTGAAGAATATAATTTATAAATGCCTCACAAACTTAGTTCAACTGTCTTACCACATCACCACACAAGATACATTGTGTACTTTTTATCTCATTCATGGCCAGTCCTTGCATCCATAGATCTGTCTGTGAATTTGATATTGGTTACATTTCTCTAGTTCCATCCCTCAGTGTACACTTTGTTGTTGATTGAATCCAAGATTGCCTCTTTGACAGTGTATATGGATGTAATACTTTAAGTACAGATATCGGGCCCAATAATTCAATGGACACAGAAGAGAGAGAAAGAGAGAGCAATAACATGGTGCACATAACTGCACATACAGTGCCTTCGGAAAGTATTCAGACCCCTTGACTTTTCCCACATTTTGTTACATTAGAGACTTATTCTTAATAGATTATATATTTTTTTTTAATCCTCAGCAATCTACACACAAAACCCCATAATGTGTTTTTTTGAGATATTTAGCAAATGTATTAAAAATAAATAACAGAAATACATTATTTACATAAGTATTCAGACCCTATATTATGAGACTCGAAATTGAGCTCAGAGTACATCCTGTTTCCATTGATTGTCCTTGAGATGTTTCTACAACTTGATTGGAGTCCACCTGTAAGGGTTTTCTCCTCTTCGTCTAAAGAGGAGGTGTAGCAAGGATCGGACCAAGATGCGGCGTGGTAAGTGTTCATGGTTGTTTACTTAAAAACATAAACTGAACACTCAATGAATACAAAACAATAAACGTGAACAAAACCGAAACAGTACCGTGTGGCGAACAAACACAGACACGGAAACAATCACCCACAAAACAACAGTGAAACCCAGGCTACCTAAGTGTAACGGATGTGAAACGGCTAGCTTAGTTAGCGGTGCGCGCTAAATAGTGTTTCAATCAGTGACGTCACTTGCTCTGAGACCTTGAAGTAGTAGTTCCCCTTGCTCTGCAAGGGTCGCGGCTTTTGTGGAGCGATGGGTAACGATGCTTCGTGGGTGACTGTTGTTGATGTGTGCAGAGGGTCCCTGGTTCGTGCCCGGGTATGGGCGAGGGGACGGTCTAAAGTTATACTGTTACATAAGTATGATTCTCAATCAGAGACAACTAACGACACCTGCCTCTGATTGAGAACCATACTAGGCCGAACACAGAAAACCAACCTAGAAACACAAAACATAGAATGCCCACCCAACTCACGTCCTGACCAACTAAAACAAACAAATAACACAATAACTAGGGTCAGAACGTGACACCACCTGTGGTAAATTCAATTGTTTGGACATCATTTGGAAAGACACACACCTAAGGTCCCACAGTTGACAGTGCATGTCAGAGGAAAAACTAAGCCATGAGGTTGAAGGAATTGTCTGCAGAGCTCCGAAACAGGATTGTGTCAAGTCACAGATCTGGGGAAGGGTACCAAAAAAATTCTGCAGCATGGAAGGTTCCCAAGAACACAGTTACCTCCATCTCTTCCTAGAGCTGGTCGCCCAGCCAAACTGAGCAATTGGGAGAGAAGGGCCTTGGTCAGGGAGGTGACCAAGAACCCAATGGTCAACCTGACAGAGCTCTAGAGTTCCTCTGTGGAGATGGGAGAACCTTCCAGAAGGACAAGCATCTCTGCACCATTCCACCAATCAGGCCTTTATGGTAGAGTGGCCAGACGGAAGCCACTCCTCAATAAAAGGTACATGACAGCCTTCATGGAGTTTGCCAAAAGGCACCTAAAGACTCTCAGACAATGAGAAACAAGATTCTCTGAATGCCAAGTGTCACATCTGGAGGAAACCTGGCACCATCCCTGCGGTGAAGCATGGTTGTGGCAGCATCTTGCTGTGGGGATGTTTTTCAGTGGCAGGGACTGGGAGACTAGACAGGATCGAGGGAAAGATAAACGGAGCAAAGTACAAAGCGATCCTTGAGGAAAACCTGCTCCAGTGTGCTCAGGATGACAGACTGGGGCAAAGGTTCACCTTCAAACAGGACAACGACCCTAAGTACACAGGCAAGACATAGCAGGAGTGGCTTCGGGGACAATGAATGTCCAATGAATGTCTCTGAATGTCCTTGAGTGTCCCAGCCTGAGCCCGGAACACCCAATCTAAAGACCAACTTTACCTATTAACGAACTAAGAGGAAATGTTCCTGGTAAACCTCAAAATGTCTCCTGAATTCTGAAAACTCTCAGGAATTAGCTTTACAATGTTAAATATATATAAAAAAATACAATAACATTCATATTAAAACATATAATCATAAAGATGTAAAACATTATCCCAAGAAACTCATCCAATTATTGAATATCATTGATAAGCTAAAGCTGTTTAATGCTTTCTTCTTCTCATATGGTTTGAAACAATGCTCAATGCTCTAAAAAGCATTACACAAATGAACAAACCGAATCGAACATCTCTGGAGAGACCTGAAAATAGCTGTGCAGCAATGCTCCTCGTCCAACCTGACAAAGCTTGAGAGGATCTGTAGACAAGAATGGGAGAAACACCCAAATACAGGTGTGCCAAGCTTGTAGCGTCATACCTAAGAAGACTGTAATTGCTGCCAAATGCGCTTCAACAAAGTACTGAGTAAAGGGTCTGAATACTTATGTCAATGTGATATTTCAGTTTTAAATTTTTATATAAAAATAAAAATTTTTTTTAGAATAAAGCTGTAACGTAACAAAATGTTGAAAAAGTCAAGGTGTCTGAATACTTTCCGCATGCACTGCATGTGACATATTACGCAATTTTCCGGGACCACTTTTAGCCTGTGAGTGCTACTTTCAGAACTACTGGCTATAAAGTAACCAAAAGTACAGGAGAATCTCTTGAAGACATCAAATCAAATCAAATTTTATTTGTCACATACACATGGTTAGCAGATGTTAATGCGAGTGTAGCGAAATGCTTACTTTCAAACGAAAGTAATACACAAGACATAAGCAATAACAACCCTGTTTGATATTGCTTGATAGTCTCAACTGGATTAAACATAGCTGATTATTTTTATATACCAAGTAGCAGTAGTCTAAATATCCATATAATTTCCTATTAGAACACAGTGGTTCTACTCTACTGAGCCATACCAGGGGGTTGGGGATTGCGTTTAAACATGGTTTGAAAGTAAGCCCGCTTGAAGTGCATTCAGAGATACCCTACCGGACACAGTCATGTTAAAAACGTGTTGCAAGTATAATAATTACACTCTAACAAATGTCATTGTACCACGTAAACAAGTATTCAACCTGTATTTGTGTTCACAAACCCCTGAAATGCTAGCGTTTGTTGTTCCTAAATACATTTCAAATGTATTGGAAACAGGTTATCAAGTTATGCCATGGAACATGTTAGGATGTGTTAATGCTGTGAAATTTCCAGTAGGGCTCCTACCGCGGTCTGCGTGCTTCCTTGTGTTTAGATGTTATCACACCTAATATTCACGACTCCTTTTGTACACGCTGTTACCTGGGCTGACCTTGATCCAAACACCCATGTATACAAACTATCATACCACAGATAAAACAGCCTAACTTTTCTCCATAGAAAATGATTTGACTAAGCTAATTCAGCTGAAATACCACAGTTCTAGAGGGTGATAGTTGACTGTCTAATTAATTTATGTGAAAACTAGAGGGAGTGTTTACTGAGGGTGTATAATGGTGATAAATATTCATGCTAGGTGCCAATTAGTTTCTATTGTTTGAATTATGTATAATTTAATAAAACATACGAAAGCTAAAGGATATTTCCCAATGACCTACCAGTCTATAAGACGTCTACTTTCAACCATCTCCAAATCAGTGAAATAGCCGCAATACATTTGAGCTGTTTTGTAAGCAGCCAATTCTCTTAAAAAACCCGTGGAACTTAAAAGTGTATGCTGCTGTTTACTTATTGAATATAGCCAGAGAGAGTAGAGGCCAGGGTTTGGGTCATTTCCACAAATTCAATTTAAATTCAATTCCATCTCCCTATACATTCCATCAATTCTAAGTCAAGAAAAAAATACAATTCCTAATTCAATATTCTGCCACAACAATTCACATAATTAAATTCCTTCCCTTCTTTCAACTCAATCCAAACTGAACCCTACTACCTCAATTCATGGCAGATTCCAAAGACCAACTTTACCAAATAACAAACTAAGAGGGATTCCTGGTAAACCTCAAAATGTCTCCTGAATTCTGAAAACTCTCAGGACTTAAGGGAATTATCTTAAAATGTTAAATATATAAAATAAGACAATACGATGGTTTTCATATTAAAACATAGAATCATAAAGATGTAAAACATTATCCCAATTATTGAATATCATTGACAAGCTAAAGCTGTTAAAAAATGTCTCTGAATTGTTTGGCACATTGTGGGAAACAATGCTCCATGCTGTAAAAACAATTACACAAATCATCAAACCTTTTTTTATGAGATAGGGACACACCTAAAACACATTTACAGTGGGGCAAAAATGTATTTAGTCAGCCACCAATTGTGCAAGTTTTCCCACTTAACAAGACGAGAGAGGCCTGTAATTTTTGTCATAGGTACACTTCAACTATGACAGACAAAATGAGAAAAAAAATCCTGAAAATCATATTGTAGGATTTTTAATGAATTTATTTGCAAATGATGGTGGAAAATAAGTATTTGGTCAATAACAAAAGTTTATCTCAATACTTTGTTATATACCCTTTGTTGGCAATGACAGAGGTCAAACGTTTTCTGTAAGTCTTCACAAGGTTTTCACACACTGTTGCTGATATTTTGGCCCATTCCTCCATGCAGATCTCCTCTAGAGCAGTGATGTTTTAGGGCTGTTGCTGGGCAACACGGACTTTCAACTCCCTCCAAAGATTTTCTATGGGGTTTAGATCTGGAGACTGGCTAGGCCACTCCAGGACCTTGAAATGCTTGTGTTTGGGATCATTGTCATGCTGAAAGACCCAGCCACGTTTCATCTTCAATGCCCTTGCTGATGGAAGGAGGTTTTCACTCAAAATCTCACGATACATGGCCCCATTCATTCTTTCCTTTACACGGATCAGTCATCCTGGTCCCTTTGCAGAAAAACAGCCCCAAAGCATGATGTTTCCACCCCCATGCTTCACAGTAGGTACAGTGCCTTGCGAAAGTATTCAGCCCCCTTGAACTTTGCGACCTTTTGCCACATTTCAGGCTTCAAACATGAAGATATAAAACTGTATTTTTTTGTGAAGAATCAACAACAAGTGGGACACAATCATGAAGTGGAACGACATTTATTGGATATTTCAAACTTTTTTAACCAATCAAAAACTGAATAATTGGGCGTGCAAAATTATTCAGCCCCTTTACTTTCAGTGCAGCAAACTCTCTCCAGAAGTTCAGTGAGGATCTCTGAATGATCCAATGTTGACCTAAATGACTAATGATGATAAATACAATCCACCTGTGTGTAATCAAGTCTCCGTATAAATGCACCTGCACTGTGATAGTCTCAGAGGTCCGTTAAAAGCGCAGAGAGCATCATGAAGAACAAGGAACACACCAGGCAGGTCTGAGATACTGTTGTGAAGAAGTTTAAAGCCGGATTTGGATACAAAAACATTTCCCAAGCTTTAAACATCCCAAGGAGCACTGTGCAAGCGATAATATTGAAATGGAAGGAGTATCAGACCACTGCAAATCTACCAAGACCTGGCCGTCCCTCTAAACTTTCAGCTCATACAAGGAGAAGACTGATCAGAGATGCAGCCAAGAGGCACATGATCACTCTGGATGAACTGCAGAGATCTACAGCTGAGGTGGGAGACTCTGTCCATAGGACAACAATCAGTCGTATATTGCACAAATCTGGCCTTTATGGAAGAGTGGCAAAGATATCCATAAAAAGTGTTGTTTAAAGTTTGCCACAAGCCACCTGGGAGACACACCAAACATGTGGAAGAAGGTGCTCTGGTCAGATGAAACCAAAATGGAACTTTTTGGCAACAATGCAAAACGTTATGTTTGGCGTAAAAGCAACACAGCTCATCACCCTGAACACACCATCCCCACTGTCAAACATGGTGGTGGCAGCATCATGGTTTGGGCCTGCTTTTCTTCAGCATGGACAGGGAAGATGGTTAAAATTGATGGGAAGATGGATGGAGCCAAATACAGGACCATTCTGGAAGAAAACCTGATGGAGTCTGCAAAAGACCTGAGACTGGGACGGAGATTTGTCTTCCAACAAGACAATGATCCAAAACATAAAGCAAAATCTACAATGGAATGGTTAAAAAATAAACATATCCAGGTGTTAGAATGGCCAAGTCAAAGTCCAGACCTGAATCCAATGGAGAATCTGTGGAAAGAACTGAAAACTGCTGTTCACAAATGCTCTCCATCCAACCTCACTGAGCTCGAGCTGTTTTGCAAGGAGGAATGGGAAAAAATTTCAGTCTCTCGATGTGCAAAACTGATAGAGACATACCCCAAGCGACTTATAGCTGTAATCGCAGCAAAAGGTGGCGCTACAAAGTATTAACTTTTAAAGGGGCTGAATAATTTAGCACGCCCAATTTTTCAGTTTTTGATTGTTAAAAAAGTTTGAAATATCCAATAAATGTCGTTCCACTTCATGATTGTGTCCCACTTGTTGTTGATTCTTCACAAAAAAATACAGTTTTATATCTTTATGTTTGAAGCCTGAAGTGTGTCAAAAGGTCGCAAAGTTCAAGGGGGCCGAATACTTTCGCAAGGCACTGTATGGTGTTCTTTGGATGCAACTCAGCATGCTTTGTCCTCCAAACACGACGAGTTGAGTTTTGACCAAAAAGTCATATTTTGGTTTCATCTGACCATATGACATTCTCCCAATCTTCTTCTGGATCATCCAAATGCTCTCTAGCCTGTTGCGACTCTAGGGGCATTATTTTCATTTTTGGAAGAAAAAAAACGTTCCCGTTTAAAAAGGAATATTTTGTCAGGATAAGATGCTAGGATATGCATATAATTGACAGCTTAGGATAGAAAACACTCTAACGTTTCCAAAACTGTAAAGATATTGTCTGTGAGTATAACAGAACTGATGTTGCAGGCGAAAGCCTGAGAAAAATCCAATCTGGAAGTGCCCCATATTTTGAAAGCGCTGCATTCCAATGAGTCCCTATTGAGCTGTGAATGTGCTATCAACCAGCTTCCCCAAGGTATCTACAGCATTGTGACGTAGTTTTACGCATTTATGTTGAAGAATAGCCGTAGGCGGCTACATTGCGTAAGTGGTCACCTGATGGCTCCCAGGGTGACTCTCTATCTCTATCTCTATCTATCTATCTTCTATCTATCTACTCTACTCTATCTACTCTACTCTACTCTATCTATCTTCAATCTCCTATTGAAAAACTAATTGTCCCGACGGATATATTATCGAATAGATATTTGAAAAACACCTTGAGGATTGATTATAAACAACGTTTGCCATGTTTCTGTCGATATTATGGAGCTAATTTGGAATATTTTTTCGCCGTTTTCGTGACAGCAATTTCTGGGCGATTTCTCAGCCAAACGTGAAGAACAAACGGAGCTATTTCGCCTACAAAAATAATATTTTTGGAAAAAAGCAACATTGGCTAGCTAACTGGGAGTCTTGTGAGTGAAAACATCCGAAGTTCATCAAAGGTAAACGATTTAATTTGATTGCTTTTCTGATTTCCGTGACCAAGTTACCTGCTGCAAGCTGGACAAAATGCTATGCTAGGCTATCGATAAACTTACACAAATGCTTGTCTAGCTTTGGATGTAAAGTATATTTTGAAAATCTGAGATGACAGGGTGATTAACAAAAGGCTAAGCTGTGTCTCAATATATTTAATTTGTGATTTTCATGAATAGGAATATTTTCTAGGGATATTTATGTCCGTTGCGTTATGCTAATTAGTGTCAGGCGATGATTACGCATGCAGGATGGGGAGTCAACTTCAGACGGGCCTGGACATGTACTGGTTTAAGCAGGGGGACACGTCTGGCAATGCAGGATTTGAGTCCCTGGCGGCGTAATGTGTTACTGATGGTAGGCTTTGTTACTTTGGTCCCAGCTCTCTGCAGGTCATTCACTAGGTCCCCCCGTGTGGTTCTGGGATTTTTGCTCACCGTTCTTGTGATCATTTTGACCCCACGGGGTGAGATCTTGCGTGGAGCCCCAGATCGAGGGAGATTATCAGTGGTCTTGTATGTCTTCCATTTCCTAATAATTGCTCCCACAGTTGATTTCTTCAAACCAAGCTGCTTACCTATTGCGGATTCAGTCTTCCCAGCCTGGTGCAGGTCTACAATTTTGTTTCTGGTGTCCTTTGACAGCTCTTTGGTCTTGGCCATAGTGGAGTTTGGAGTGTGACTGTTTGAGGTTGTGGACAGGTGTCTTTTATACTGATAACAAGTTCAAACAGGTGCCATCAATACAGGTAACGAGTGGAGGATAGAGGAGCCTCTTAAAGAAGAACTTACAGGTCTGTGAGAGCCAGAAATCTTTCTTGTTTGTAGGTGACCAAATACTTATTTTCCACCATAATTTGCAAATAAACTCATTAAAAATCCTACATTGTGATTTTCTGGATTTTTTTTTCTCATTCTGTCTGTCATAGTTGAAGTGTACCTATGATGAAAATTACAGGCCTCTCTCATCTTTTTAAGTGGGAGAACTTGCACAATTGGTGGCTGACTAAATACTTTTTTGCCCCACTGTATTTATATTCAATGTAACATTTACACATAATGTCGTTAAGTGCTTAAATGCGATTTTGAAACAAGATTCATGATAGAAGTGAGAGAATCTTGTAGAGCTGTGGGCATGTTTGGCAACACTCCCTGCAACAAGCATATGTGTTCTCCCCCAGAACAGGGTTCAGTTCCCTTCTCCACCTTTCGTAATATGTGTATGTCCAAATAAAGCAAAAATACTAAAGGTAGAGTGAAATTCCTTCTCCATAAATGAGAGCTTTATTAATTCAGGATTTAAATTAACACGGTGCTGTAAAAGAACCTGAGTGTTGGTGTTAATAACCAGAGTTGAATGGAATTGAATGAATGGAAGGTTGAGTAAGTAAGAAATGTGTCCACAAATATTCCCGAAATCTCTATTATATGTGATTAGTGAATGCCATAATATTGTTATTTTGTTAGGTACTTCTCCCTATTAGCTGACATTTTTCAAAAACATATGACCTGTCACGCTAGCTGCTCGGTTCAGTTTCACAATTCATGGGAATGTAGTGCAATACAGACTGACTCCCTCTGAGGCACATGTTGCTTGGCAACCCATCCGCGGCTTAAACCAGTGTGAGAAACATGCTAACAAACGTTTGTGCTATGAAACTAAATAAATACTGCACTCTGACCCACAAAACTTTTTCGCTAGAGTTATGATGGTGTTGTTCGATAAAAGCAGGAAAAGTGAACTTCAAAACGTGATGTAGTTTTATTGGAATTTGCAGCTCTTGTTGGTAAGTAATGAATCAACTAGCTTCTGACATGACTTAATTCATGTTTAAACACAGAGGAACTCAAAACCACACCCATTATTATTATATTTCCCAGCGTGCTCTATTGTAGGCAGATTTTTTTTTTAATTGTTTGTTTCAATATCTGTGTATTTGCATGTACATTGATTAATTGATCTCATGCTATACAAAGATAAATAACATACGTTTTTCTAAACCAATACAATCCGTTAGTAGTTGGATTTATTGAACCCGTTGCTGAGATAGTTGTTCCAGTTTAGATGGTTAAATCGGTCTCCTTTGTATAATTTACTCTACCTTAGAAGTTATTCTTAATGCAGGTTGTGGGTAATTAGTCATTTACATGTGTATTACCTTAGCCTATTTACCAACCAAAAGCCCTTGACCTGTCTGATGGCCAATGAATGTGTTTTGCTTCACTGAATGTTAATCTGTGTAATTGGCTATTTTAACTCTGGCTTCGTTTGCTAGTCCACCACTGATCAGACACATTTAGCATGCTATAATGTAGCATACATCAGGTGTATTGTTTTGCTATTGGCTCATAGGCAACGTGAAAAGCCTGTTGATGTTGTTAAATATTGCTATTATTTTCTGTGTATCATGATGAATATAGTCCTAATTTAAATCCCTACGCCTGTCTCTACTAGGCGTAGAAAGGCTTACGCCCAGGTGGCGCAACAGGTATCATTTTTAGGTCCAATGTAGAGCGCATTTAACATCTGATGTAGAGTTATGACCCACTTATGACCAACTGGTGCAACCGGCCCCACTCTGTCTGGATTCCAATAGGAATTACATATCACTTTGCAAACCAGCATAATGTGACTTGCCCAATGTGGCCTACAAACCAAGACTTTCAGACCAGTGTGTTATGGTAAAACTAGGCTGTTGAGGTACAGCCTTATATGATATGTGATGTATTGTCATAAAGGGTTTGATTTCATGGATAAAATAATAACTTAGGCACCCAGTGAAGGGGAATTGAATGAAACAACCATGTCTATCACAAGCAAACACAGTGGTAATTATGAAGTTCACTCTGAAGGCACACTGGGATTTATGCAAATATGTGTGTGTATTTGGACAGACGTTAGAATTTTCACCCATGATTGTGTTTATTAGTGACAAAGACTAGGTCATTGGATTCACTTTTTTCAGCTTTTATCTAGGGTTCCATAAAATTATGTGTTCATAAGTATGTTGAAATACCAGCAGGTGATTATCTGTTTGATTATCTGTTATATCCATATCACAGCAATAAGAAATCATTTTATTTGCACACCACTTTATGAAATGATGATGACCTTCAGGCTGATGTTTAATTCCAATTATACAACTGGTGGTTTCGAATTCCCATTGTTAGAGCCTCTCCTGCCCATGATAAATGAGAAAACATACACATGGCCACGTTCATTTAAAGTGGAATCTTTACATCGTTACCTAGCAACACACTACCACAACTACTTTTACAACTACTAGTCTTAGCACCTGTAACTCATCATGGATGATTTTAAAGTTACTCTTGATTTGTTTTATCCACTAATGTTTAATGAATGGTGCCAACAAGAAGAGGAGGAGGACATTAAAGAAATTAAACAAGAAGAAGAGCAAGTTGACCAGCAACCTGAGCTTAGCTTTAACGTTAGACATGCAAAAATCTGTAATGTTAGCCCTGGTATAGACAACATAGAAGAGGAGCAAAGTGAAGAAGCTAGCTACATCAAGACAAACCAACTGGGCAGTGAAGTGCTTTCTGGAATGGCTGTCAGAAAAGGGTATGCACATCGATCTGGTAACTGTTTCAAAACAGGAGAATGATAATATTCTCTGGAGTTTATACGCCACCTACTGAATAAGGTGTGGTTTGATTTGCAGTTGCACTTTTGCCAAAGACGCAATGAAGGAAATCACAAACTGAAGCCAGACTCATTCGTGATAAAAGACAAAAATGAAGAAACCAAGAACCACAAAAATCCAATGGAAAGAGACAGAGAGAATCGTCGTGGCTGCATTTATGAGAACCTAGGAGAATGAGCTCTGCCTCGTGGAAATGTGCAATTCAGTATCATAAATTAATAGCTGTCGGTGCTGTGACTATATGAAAATAATTGTCATTGTGGTTTCTATTCTTATCTGTTGTTGTAATGTCTTTGCTACAATGTTTCAGTGCTGTTTTCAGAACCATGGACAGCTCCCCTATACAATGTTTTGATCCGTTATTCAATTTTCCTACGCATAGACCAGACGTGGGCTGTTTTCAGAACCATGTACAGCCTCCCTAGAAACCAAGGTTCTGGAACTATCAACCAGCGCTCGGGTAGTTTTGCTTTACATGGCAGTCAATACGAATAGAACTAACGACCAGAGAGCGCCTAAAATGTCACTTGACATCCAGTCTCAGTGAATGTAGCATCATTAAAAAAAATTTTTTTTAAAGGATGTTTTGGGAAATAATCTTGATTTTAATGCTGGTAACCCATTGTATAAAAACTGTAATACAGTTGAGCCGGTTTCGCCTCATGGCTATGACCACATCACAGCCATGATAAAAATGTCATAACACATAACACGCCTCTCATGTATTATTGCTTAATTGATATCCAGCCAAATGGCACATTTACAAGATTTGGAATAATTCATCACCCACCTTTTCCTTTCAGACTGATTATAGAAGATAGTGAGCATAAAATTGGTAGGACAACCTAAGCCAAAAATAAATCCAACTACTAACAGATCAGAGTAGATAAAAATAAATGTGCAAACGAATAATTTATGCATGCTGGGAAGTGTTAATCAGCCCCCTGAAACCATTTCAAACATATTTTTCCAAAGCTAAAATGTAAGCAATAAAGAATAATTTAGTAAACAATATGGGAATTAAGCCCCTATACACTGAGTTACCAAACATTAACAACACCTGCTCTTTCCATGACAGACTGACCAGATAAATCCAGGTGAAAGCTATGATCCCTTATTGAGACAATTGAGACATGGATTGTGTATGTGTGCCATTCAGAGGGTGAATGAGCAAACAAAAGATTTGTGCCTTTGAACGGGGGATGGTAATACTGTAGGTGCCAGGCATATCAGCTTGAGTGTTTCAAGAACTACAACTCTGCTGGGTTTTTCACACTCAACAGTGTCCTGTGTGTATCAAGAATGGTCAACCACCCAAAGGATATCCAGCCAACTTGACACAACTGTGGGAAGCATTGGAGTCTAGATGGGCCAGCATCCCTGTGGAACACTTTTTTGTAGAGTCCATGCCCTGACAAATTGAGGCTGTTCTGAGGACAAAAGGGGGTGGAACTCAATATTAGAAAGGTGTACACTCAGTGTATATTAACAAAGCATCCTTAAGGGATAGTCCACCCAAATTACAAAATTACAATGTTGTAGTTCATAGACTGCTTAAGGGTAAGGAAACCAAAATTAAATTTGGGTGAACTATCCCTTTAATGGGACCAAAATAAATACATTGGAAACATATTGCACATCCTCATTAGAAAACATTTTAATGTAATGCATATACAGTACTGTATATAGTTATAAATATTTGATCAAACATTGTGTTCACAGTAGTGTGTTGAAATGATTTAAAACAACACGTGCATTCAATTTCAATGCTAAATAATCAACTCCAGTAACTGGAACTTGCACAATTATAATACAATTGAAGTTTTACAATTCTAAATTCCAATATTTTACAATTCCTGATCAATTCCAATACAGACAGCCTAAATGGCAATTCCATTCAATTTTTGTTTTAAATGTCATTCCAATTCAGACAGTCTAAATTTCAATTCAATTCCAATTATATGTATTTTTACAATTCCAATTCAATTCCAAGTAAATTCTCCACTTCATGCTTGAATTCCAGAATTTATAATATAATTTTTTTGAATTGACCCCAACCCTTGTGGAGGCAACATGGAGGCAGCTCCATTTGAACAAGCTTGGGCACTATAGCCATTAATACCAGGCCCTTCCACTGCTTCTTGATTATTCCTTGGATTAAATGCCATGGATTAAATGTCCGTCTGTGTGGGGAACACATTATCTCCCACCCTCTGTGTGTATATTTGTGTGTGTGTATTTGTGTGTGTGGGCCTATGTACAAACATACTTGTGTACATGCCTCCATGTGATTTGGTCTGTTGAGTATGAGATACAGTACACACAAGCGTTAGAGAGCAATACACATCCTGCAGCACCATCACAACACCATCAGAACACAGCTCAGAATGTGTTGTGTAGATGACATGGTTTTCTACTAATTGCCCAGCAACCGATATGAGAGCAACAGCATATATGAGAAAGGTATAATGACACTGATATAATTGATGTATATTCAGATAATGATTCAGATCGTGTTTGAATGGGCAACCATTATCTGAACATTGATCAGGGTTGATTAGGTCTGTCAAAAATGCCAGAGGAGCTTTACGAGTGTGTCAAAGTAATAATAAGGTAATGAAATCATCTGATTATTAATGCCATGCTAGCCTACTGGTAGTTCACCATGTGGATCCCACATGGAACAACCAACCATCCAGCGGGCAAAACTAGTTGAAAAAGAAATAATTACAACCAAAAACTGTTTAGATTTTTTTTTTTACAAATGTAATTCTAACCAGTTTTACCCGCCTGGCACGGGGTAAGACTATGGTAACAAAAGTACCTCAATCACCTCAGCCATAGGCGTGATGGTGTTGGTCTTGCGCGAGCCGATGCGGAACTTGGCCGCCTTGTAGATCTTCCAGTAGACGAAGAGCACCACGCACAGCGGCAGGTAGAACGCTCCGAAGGTGGAGAAGATGGTGTAGGAGGGTGCCTGGCTCACCTGGCACTCCATGCCCTCCTCTGAGTAGGTCTCCCCCCAGCCGAACAGTGGCGACAGGGAGATGACTGAGGACAGCAGCCAGGTGAGTACGATCATCACATTGGAGATCCTCTTGCGAGTCTTGAGCGTGTATTCCAAGTGTCTGGTGATGGACCAGTAGCGGTCCAGGGCAATGGCGGTCACGTTCCAGATGCTGGCCGTGCAGCAGAGCACGTCGAAGGAGATCCACACTTGGCAGAGCACGCGGCCCAGCTTCCACAGCCGCCCATTGAGCTCGTGTACCAGGCTCAGTGGCATGACCAGGGCAGCCACCATCACGTCTGAAATGGCCATGGAAGCCACCAGGTTGTGGGGCACACGATGGAAGGTCCGCACCCTCAGGATGGTGAGGAGAACCAGGAGGTTCCAAACAAAGGTGGCCACCACCAGCATGGCTAGCAGGGTGAGGGTTAGCACGCTGAACACCGAAAACGGACGGTAGAAGTTCCCTGTTCCATACCCCAGGTTGTCGCTCCCGGCCCCGCTGATGTTGGTGGTCACTAGGCTCATGTTGGGCTCAGTCATGTTCAACAGTGTTCAGCAGTGGTCACACAGCCCAGCTGGCTGAATATGGTCACAGGGAAGGCTTCTGATATCCTGCAGTGTAGAGAGAGATAGAAAAAGAAGCTTATTAGGTGCTCTATTCATCTGTATCGCTGAAGAGTTACAAATTGCGTGATAGAAATGTAAAGGTAATTTCCGATTGAACCGACATATGCAGCGTTTACCATGAATGCAGTCTATGCCAACTAGGGTTACAAAGGGTCAGGAAACTTTCCGGTAAATGTCCAGAATTTTTCTGGAAATTTTCCATGCGAAGTTAAGCCAGGGAATTTGGGGAATTTTGCTTAAATTCATTTAAAAAGTTAGCTTGTAACAGTGAACCTTTTTTGTGGGATACACATAAGGCAATTCTAGGTCTTGTAGCATATTTTGGTTAAACTATCCCCAATCCAATGGAATTGTAATCCTCTGCATTCACAGTGCACTCTTGAGTTTGAGTTTGTTTGAGTTTATTTTTATTTTTACAGGGACAGTGCACATTAATCAACATTTCAGTAAAAGTGCCGGTTTTAGCCAACCGGCTAATTTTCAACCGCAGTCCCTGGGCAGGTTATTAAAAACAATTACAATATAGACAATAGCAACATAGAACAAGCAAGACATAGCATACAGACAGAGCAACATAGGACAAGCAAGACGTAGCATACAGACAGAGCAGCATAAAATAAAAAGCAGCAAGACAAAATTCATAAAAGCAACAAAGTGTTTCCACACCTCACAAGCTACAGACAACAGACAACATGGAGTGGCAACACACAGCTAGGGACCATGTTCACAAATCTGATTGACCTTTAGCCATGTCTTCAAGCATTTTGTGAAAGTGTGATATGTGGTGCAGTTATGTGTGTCTGATGGCAGTGTATTCCAGACATGGGAAGCTCTCACAGAGAATGCAGATTTACTAAAGGTGCTTTTCCTTAGGGGAACTATACAGTCACCTCTCATGGCAGACCTTGTGGATCTGCTGCCATATGTCTGGGTTTTCTGTTTAACAAAAATATTGAGTGGAGGGGGAGCCAGGCCATTGAGGATCTTGAATACAAGACATGCGTCGGTGTATTGCACAAGATTTTCCCAACTCAAGAGCTCATGCTTTCTAAGGATGTGACAATGATGATGGCTATTGGGCTTCCTATCAAGCACTTTGAGAGCCTGTTTGTAGACAGACTGAATAGGTTTTAATGTTGTACAGCAAGCTTGGGCCCAACTAGTCAAGCAGTATGTTAAGTGGGGGAGTATCATAGATTTGAAGTACAGTTTTGCTACCTCTGTAGTCAAACAATTTCGTATAAATCGGAAATTAGCTAGGTTGAATTTGGTTATTTGAATTACCTTTTTCACATGCTTTTTAAAAGAGAGGTTGGAATCAAGTATGATGCCAAGGTACTTAAAATCGGATACCACATATACAGCTGATACAGCTGATTCTCAAGATCTTGCACACTAATGAGATGCTATTGATCCCACACTACTACACTGTCTGAGCCAAGGACTACATGCTTTCTGGTAAGTTTTGATTACAATACTGGATGGTGTGAATATATTTTATACGACATACATACTTTTTTGTTAACTAGTAAATAGTAGTCTACAGCAAAGTGTGTTTAAATCATTTCTAACTTGTTAACCATTTCTGCTAGTTCACATTTGCTTCCATGTGGGTTTTAGCTTGCTTGAGCCTGCTAACTGAGGAGTGTCAATTCACCTGTTTCCATACATGTTTCATTTTAAAACATTTATCTTACAAAGGAGTTGTTTAACTGTTTATCTATTTATCTATACATGGAATTGTATTTGTTTTTTTTTACAAAATAAATTATATTCAGGAAAATGCCTCGGGAGCTATATGATGTGTGGAGACATTTCACTGCAGCTTATATAGAAGGAAAAGCTGTGTACATTTGCAAATACTGTGCCAAATCATATGTGAAGAATGCAACAAATATGCAGAATCATCTGGCCAAGTGCATAAAGTTCCCTCAGCGCTCACAACAAGCAACCTCTGACAAAAGTCCAAGTTCTATTCAAGGTGAAAATGATGAATCAGACACCTTATCGATAGCAGCAGCTCATGGTCCTCCTGGATTCAGACATTTTTAACTCAATGGAGGAACGTAGTCAGAGAAATACTGATGAATGTCTTGCTCGAGTTGTGTATGCAACTGGTTCACCTCTGATGCGCACAGGCAATGTGTTTTGGAAGAGATTTCTGAATGTTCTTCGCCCAGCATACACCCCTCCAACCAGACATGCTTTATCTACTCATTTGCTGGATGCAGAGTTCAACAGATTACAAGTGAAGGTCAAGCAAATCATAGAGAAAGCACACTGTATTGAGATAATCTCTGATGGGTGGTCAAATGTTCATGGGTAAGGAATAATGAACTACATCATCTCCACCCCTCAACCAGTATTCTACAAGAGCACAGACACAAGGGACAACAGACACACGTCTCTACATTGCAGATAACCGTGGACCACAGAAGGTATTTGCACTGGTGACAGACCATGCCACGAACATGAACGCTGCTTGGTCTAAAGTGGAGGAGACCTACCCTCACATCACACCCATTTGCTGTGCTGCCAATGCATTGAATCTGCTCCTCAAGGACCTCATGGCACTGAAAACAATGGATACACGCTACAAGAGAGCCAAAGAAATGGTTAGGTATGTGAAGGGTCAAAAAGTTATAGCAGCAATCTACCTCACCAAGCAAAGTGAGAAGAATAAGAGCACCACATTGAAGCTGCCCACCAACACCCATTGGGGTGGTGTTGTCACGCCGCAGCATACATGCTGGACCACAAGAATGCTGGCAAGAGAATCCTGTCTGGTGCATAGATCAACAAGGCCTATGCTGTCATCACTACCGTGTCTCGTCACCTTGGCCTGGATAATAGCAAGGTTCTTGGCAGTCTGGCAAAGTACACTTCCAAGCAAGGACTTTGGGATGGAGTCGCTATATGGCAGTTTTGCCAACATATCTCATCAGCCACCTGGTGGAAGGGACTTTCCGCTGTTGCGTACATCATCCTCCAAATCCCACCAACATCAGTCACCTCAGAGTGCAACTGGATCTTGTTTGGGAACACACACACCAAAGCACACAACAGGCTGACCAATACAAGGGTTGAAAAATTGGAGGCCATCCTGGCAAATTTGAGGCTTTTTGAGCCTGACAACAAGCCATCCTCAACAAGGTTGGAAAGTGACAGTGAAGATGAGGCCCCAGAGTCTGATGTTCAAAAAGTGGACATTGAGGATGTCCAGGGAGAAGACAAGGAAGCCTGAAAGGAAGACAACCAAAGCTTTAGTTTCTTGACTATCACTTTACAGTTGTATGTTGAAACGTTTTTGGGTGATGCGATGTATCATTGGGGATCATTCAATATTCTCCTTTCTGTTCAATTCGGAACAAAGTTTTTTTTTTCGGTTGGAAGGATTTAATCATTTGCAATTATCTTTACTTATGATAAAGGTAAAAGGTTTATGTTTTTGTCTCCATATGATATGGTAAATATATCCAATGCAAAACACATCTACATTTAAATGGTATTAATATTAATTTGCATATATTTCCATGAATTCCCATATATTCCCGTTAATTCCCACGGAAGGTTCCCACCTCTGAATATTCCCCAAAATGTGCAACCCTACCGCCAACGCAGGAACATTGCCTTCAGATTTGAATTGGGCTTTAGTGCTGAACTTCCTACGACATGCATTGAATAGAGCCCTATGTCATGCCAACAGAATACATGGTTCTTGGTAGTCTTGACACGTGACAATGGTCACAACCATATCAGTTGAAGAATTGAAGCTACAAGCAAAGGAAACTGTGAAGGGCATTGAAGGAGAATACTTTTAATCAGATCATTGTTACGATTTTGTTCACTGGATTTGCACATTCCCTGTGAAAGCACTACTTTATTCTGGTGTGTTATAAAGACGCTGTTTGGTAAGTTGCTCACAACAGCAGAAAGCTGGCCGAGAGGCTCATTTAAACTGACAAGTGATCTGCCTGCAACTTTCATACTTGCTTGTGATATCCAGTTAATAAGCAGCTGAGCTACTCCACTACATCCTTGATTCTGACTAAGAACATAAGTATTCAGTTCCAACGCACAAACGCCAACATTCTTTCTCACAAAAAATGCATCACATATGAAAAGAGCTACAATGGAACACACAACTTAGTGTTTGTAACTTTTGAAGCTTTAACAAGGCTTACGCACGAGTATGAGTGCCTCAACTGCTTATGCATATCCCACCGGTTGGACAGTTAACACTTTATAATAGTTCAATAATAATGTTATTATATTTACATGATCATATATCTTTAAAAAAATACAATAATTTATCTTTCAAATACAATTACAAATTCAGTGCCTTACGTTGTACATAACATGGATTTATACAAACAGTATCAAAAAGTACCGTAACCATATAAAAATCACATTTTGTTTTTAAAGTGCTGTTCTGCAGAACCTGACCAGTACCTATATATAATGCAAAATAATAGTCAACAAAATTCAATAATTCAGTTTCTCTAACGTTTTTACTTATGATTAACATGATTAACATTCAAATAGGTGCCATTAATACAGGTAATGAGTGGAGGACAGAGGAGCTTCTTAAAGAAGAAGTTACAGGTCTGTGAGTGCCAGAAATCTTGCTTGTTTGTAGGTGCCCAAATACTTATTTTCCACCATAATTTGCAAATAACATCATTAAAAATCCTACAATGTGATTTTCAGGATTTTTTTTCTGATTTTGTCTGTCATAGTTGAAGTGTACCTATGATGAAAATTACAGGCCTCTCTCATCTTTTTAAGTGGAAGAATGTGCACAATTGGTGTCTGACTAAATACTTTTTTTGCCCCACTGTATATTTAACAGAATGCCAGCTTAGGGCACACAAAACACTTTTAATATGCAGTCTCTTCTTGTTGCATACTGAAATCATGAGTTCAATTAGTACTTGTCCAAAATTGCTTTCTTCAAGCGCAAGGGAAGCAATGGTTTATCCTGAAGAACTAGTTGCCAAGTTTGATTGAACAGGATTCCAACCATCCCAATGTTCTGACACAAGGATGTTATGTATTTGTCTTCAGGCACCTTTTATTCATCGTTGATGACTCTGGTATGAACCTTCATCTTTTTTTATGGATAAATAAGATACACTTGCTTGTTGGTTCTTAAAATGCAAATGCTTCCAAACCGTCAGTCTACTGCACATTCAATGAGTGAGTGAGAGAGGGAAGGAGGTTTTTAATTGAGAAGTTACTGTTGGATATCTCAGGCCATATGCTACTTTCAGGTATAACAATGAATCTCTCTGGCCATCTTTTCAGTTGAAAATAACAGAGGAGACTGAGTACCATGAGTGAGGCCGATGTGTCAAGCAGTGTCAAGCAGGTTTAAAAAAATAGCAGCCTGGTCCCCACTCATAGGGGTCACGACAGGCTAACCTTAGGATAATGTACAGCAAAGTCACCACACCATACTGTTCATGTGTTGTTACTGGACATAACACACACATGGTTATCTTGACCTAGCCATTTGGGTTGCATGAATAACCTGAGATGTTAGGGCTGTGGCTTTCAGATCATTATTTTGGGCCACCCGTAAGAGTAACTGTCATTCCTATTCATCATCTTATATTTGTACACTGGACATTTGAACTGTCCCTGAATATTTTTGCACATAACGCATTTGAATACAAAATTCATAACATTATTATTTGCATAATCTACAGTGAAATAGGAACTTGTACACTTCATAAAAGCTTCAAAAGTGTCGGTGTTCAATCTGACCATATGATATAAAATACAACAAAACAGATTAACTGGAAAGACATTTACTTTAATGGTTGGCCAAAAATAGCTAACTGTAAGCCACACATGTCATTGATTGAACACAACCACTCAAAATTGATTTAACCTGTTTCAAATGATGCGACACAACCAATATAAGCCAGTTCAGAGAGCAAACAGGTTGTTGAAGGTGGGAAGGAGAAAGTCTGAGAATGGATAGAAGAAACAATGTGAGAGGACGAGGACGAGTGCGTATGCGAGGTGGGAGACAAGGAGGAGGAGGGCAAGAAAGAAGAGGAGGATGAAGAGGAAGAGGAAGACAAAGAGTGGAAATATCTGATGATATTCGAGCAACAGTTAAAGACCATGTTCTTGTCCATGGACTGACAATGAGGGAAGTAAGACTTAGAGTGCAACCCAATTTGAGCCGATTTTTTGTTTTGTGTCCACCATAGTAAGGACATTCAGAGAAGAGAACAGGTGCAGGATACTACTGTATTTTTGTCATTACTAATTTACTGTACTACACTATATGCAGCTGTTTCAATAGACATTTGTAAAGTTAACACTGTATGTATTGTACTGCATGAATATGTTTTGTAACTGCACAACTACTTTTTGTAGAATTGCAAGGCTGCCACATGCAGGTGGAAGGACAGCTATATTCACTCAGGAGCAAGAGGCCGTTATAGTTGGCATGGTCCTTCAAGATAATGCAATACGACTCATAGAAATCCAGGAGCGAGTGATTCAAGACAACACACACTTCCTAAGAATCGACAGTGTGAGCATTTCCACAATTGACCGTGTCCTCCATCATAACAGAATGCGAATGAAAAAGAGTACCTTTTGAGCGCAACTCACCAAGGGTGAAAGAACTGCGAGCTCAGTATGTGCAAGTAAGTGTACATTCAGAAACATTTACTGTAATCCAGATTGTCTACAATACTAACACATACTATGTGAATGACATTACTCTTCGGTACATACAATGTATGTGACTCAGAAACCTAATTGTACTCTACAGTATAGCACTGTCTCTGTACGACTTACACAATCCTACATACAGTATATTGTATTTCTACACAGACAATATTTGACTTGGAATCCTTGGACAGACCCCATGAGTTCATCTTTGTCGATGAAGCAGGCTTCAATCTAACAAAGAGGAGAAGGAGAGGCCGAAACATGATTGGACAGCGGGCCATTGTTGAAGTCCCTGGTCAACGAGGTGGCAATGTCACAATCTGTGCTGCTATCAGCAACCATGGTGTTCTACATCACCATGTTATACTCGGGCCATATAACACCCACCACCTTCTAAGATTTATTGCCAATCTAAGAGATATTTTATTTGAGCAGCAGGTTCAAGAGCAGCAGGGTCAAGAGCTAAATGAGAATCCCATTCCCACCTATGTGATAGTGTGGGACAATGTCAGTTTCCACCGAGCTGCTCAGGTAAGGGAATGGTTTAACATCAATGGGCAGTTTATGAACCTGTACCTCCCTCCACACTCGCCTTTCCTGAATCCGATTGAGGAGTTCTTCTCCTCTTGGAGATGGAAAGTGTATGATAGACAACCCTACACCAGAGTAAATCTGCTGCAAGCCATGTATTTAGCCTGTGGTGATATAGGTGAGGAATCATGTCAGGGCTGGATACGGCACACAAGAGGCTTCTTCCCCCGTTGCCTCAGGAGGAACAATATTGCTTGTGATGTCGACGAAGTGCTCTGGCCTGACCCAGCCCAAAGACAAGAAGAAGCACATTGATCACATGTTTGCTCCTTTGATTTTTGTCCCTTTTAGTATTGTATACTTTAGTACAGTGCATTGTAGGCTGTATACTGTACAATGGACAAATTGTATTGCCCTGAACATTGTGCTTTCCATTTATTAACAGTACTGACTGCTCAATAGATTTTGACTGGTTGCAGGTTCATATCAACAAAGAACAAGAATTACAGTCAAAGGACAAGTTTGTGAGATGCAGGGTACAGTACTGTAAAAATAGGGGTACAAGGAGGAGGAAGAACAAAAAACAAAATTGCAAAGAGCAAAGCAGAGTAGTAATTTCTGATCAATTTTGAGCTACTATGATAGAACTTGTTTTCGTTCATCAAAAGACAATGACGGAAAAATAGGAATATTTTCTTAGATGAAAAACGACTTCTCCCTGAGAATTGTATGTTTTGAACAATGTGTTTTCTATTTTCGGTGTATTGTTTACTGACTGCTTGAGAGTGTATATCATTTTGATCACTTTGTTTCTGATTTGAGAGCAGTGTTTGATTTTGAAAACAGGTAAAACTGTTTTGAGGCGAATGTTTCATTTTGCGAGAGGAGTCAGAGGTTATGTAAATAGTGCCTGAAGATGAGGTTTTGTGTTTAATGTTTTCAGGAAATGGAGCAAGGTTTCAGAAATTGTGTTTTAGCAATTGAGAAAAACTGTAAAATAATTCACTATTAATCTATGGGAAAGATACTTCTATATTTCCCCTTTCATCTGTGTCTGGTGTTACCGTAGCTAGGGCTGGCTAGCTAGGGCTTCATCTGTGTCTGGTGTTACCGTAGCTAGGGCTGGCTAGCTAGGGCTTCATCTGTGTCTGGTGTTACCGTAGCTAGGGCTGGCTAGCTAGGGCTTCATCTGTGTCTGGTGTTACCGTAGCTAGGGCTGGCTAGCTAGGGCTTCATCTGTGTCTGGTGTTACCGTAGCTAGGGCTGGCTAGCTAGGGCTTCATCTGTGTCTGGTGTTACCGTAGCTAGGGCTGGCTAGCTAGGGCTTCATCTGTGTCTGGTGTTACCGTAGCTAGGGCTGGCTAGCTAGGGCTTCATCTGTGTCTGGTGTTACCGTAGCTAGGGCTGGCTAGCTAGGGCTTCAGCCAGCATGGTACAAAAGGGTGGAAGGCGTTGTTTAAAACTCTGACGCAGTTGTCATGTCAACACATCTGTCAATGCTGCTGTGAATTGTGTCCTTAAAGACTTTCCAAACGGGAAATGTATTAATTTTTTGTTGTTGTTTTACATCATTGATTCAATTTCAATGTTGCTTTATGTATCACCTAACTGCTCACTGCATCCCAGTTTCTTGACACAGGTGTTTCAAGGAGCGCTCAGTCAAGATGAGTTCATAAATTGAAGCTCCCCTCCCACTCAGCCTGTTTTTTCAAACTTCCTGGTAGTTGGCCATCAGAGAAAGAGTACTTTTTCTCAAATTCTGAGCATTTCTATCCCCCCAAAGTAGTATGGGTGATATTTTTCTTACTCAAAAGGCCATTTCTTATTGGAATCAGAATGACTGTTCGAACAAGAAAAAAACCCAGCATGGAAGTAAATTAAAACCCAATTTATGTTTAAATTAACCCATGTTTGGGTAATCAGGTTATTTTCAGGTGTGGCTTTCAGTTGTTTTTGGCCACCCTATGGGATTAAATGCAATTCTAGTTCATCATGTTAAGTTCATTTAACTTTTCCTTGAATATTTCTGGATATCACTTCCTAATATCAAATGAATAACACTATATAAGTATTATAACAAAGTGGTATCTCCCCCAATATTGGGATATGCATAGGTTCTTAACAAACTCATAGTCATACTTCATTTTTTGATAAACTTTCCAAATTGCACCAAAACAAAATAAGCTAGACAAGGTGGTCTGTAAAATTAATTATGTGAGAATGTTGGTGGAAACTATTTATTCTCAAATAATGATCTAATAACTATCATATAGAAGTAAACTATGAGTCACGCGATGACATGTTGTGTGGTCCTCCCACTTTGGCTCACTGGGAAAGCATACAGTTTATCAGGCTACAGATGAGAGAAATGATCATGTAAAGTATTTTTTTTAAACTTTAAAGTACTACTGAAGTAGTTTTTTGGGGGTATCTGTACTCTACTATTTATATTTTTGACAACATTTACTTTTACTTTACTACATTACATACATTTTCTCTAACACGCAAAAGTACTTGTTTTGAACGATTAGCAGGACAGGAAAATTGTCCAATTCCCCCCTCAACAGAACAACCCGGGTCATCCCTATTGCCTATGATCTGCAGACTCACTAAACACAAATGCTTTGTTTGTAAATGGTGTCTGAGTGTTGGAGTGTACCCCCCCCACCCCCAAATTTAAAAATAAACAAAATAAAAACATTGTGCCGTCTGTTTTGATTAATATAAGGAATTTGACATTATCTCTATATTTACTTTTGATACATTTCAGCAATTACATGTATTTTTTATACTTATGTATGGGTGATTCTGCAACTTCGGGCACTTTGACCCTGCAAGCTTTCAGAAATTAAAATGTATTGAAAAAACAAACATTTTACCAGTATTATAATTGTTTTTGATTTGTCTAGACATAATATCTGATAATGGCTGCGATCGTACTATTCAGGAATTTATATATTTCTGTCATTTTTATCAGACATATCAGCCATCGACAAATATCATATACTGTATGTATCCCTATCCTGGACTGTTGGCTTGACAACCCAAAAAATACATCTTTTGCAGAATTCATAGTAGGACATTTTAATCTCTGAATATTCCCTCTTAAAATTCTGATAAAGGTTGTGAATTGTGACATTCAAGAAGTGCTTCTGCTTTTTCTTTTCTTGTGTGTCCTTTTTCCCTGTTCTACTGTTGACATCACGCTCATAGAATCTAGTGATTTTCTCTTCTGTGGCTGTGCTAATTATGTTACAATGCTTTTTCCTGGAGTATTGAATACTTGTTGGCCTGTTTTCATTTGCCCTCATTGCTTTTGCTGAAAATCCTTGACACTGCACATTTTTCGATACTTTTGCTTTAACTCTGTAATGATGGCATTTTGAAACAATAAAATCCTTCTCAAGTTCTTCGGGTGTTCCCTTTATTTTCTATTTTGTCTTTGTCTTTGGGGAATATTGTCTCTCCATTTTCTTCATCAGTTGATCATACCTTTTTTTGTATTTCTCAGTTTTCTGTTAAGCATTATCAAGTTTGACATTTGTAATGCAAAGATCTCTATGTATTTGAGCGACCTCTTCCAACCTTTTTCCTTCCAGAAAGTATTCAACTTCTCATTCCTGTTGCAGATGATGGGGAAGGGGTATCAGGGCATGCATCAGGAGCAGGTAAGTTAGGCGCAGGTATGATGTCCTCATGTTCTGGCTACAGGTCATCAGGTGTCTGCCCGATAGGTCGGTCGCAATTGCTGTTCTGTATAAAGTCTGTCTTCTATTCCATTGTTTGCATTTCCTTTGCCATCTCTTGCTTCTTTGTTCTCGCTTTGTAAGCTCAGAGATAGATTTCCCTTCTCCCTTCAAATTTTTTCTTCCAGTATCTCTCGCTGTCCTTTTGCAGACGTTCCTGGTATCGTATAGTATCATTTTTTATTTTGCTTCTAAGTCTGTGACCTCTGTGCGTTTTGTGGCATCTTCTAAAAACAAAGAAAAGTACTATTTATGGTGGGGAAAATGTGCTTATTGTTTTCATGTGGATGACTGAATATTCACATTAAAATATGTCTCCAATTGGGTGGAAACCTAGCTACTGTTCCATAATTTAAGAGTTGCTTTGGGAGTAATACTATATGGGTGATTCTACAGAAGTGGTGCAAATTGTGCAATGAATACTCAGGGAGAAAAAGGTGTAGATTCACGCACAGGGCACGGCAGGTGTTTATATTGCCCTCACAGAAGGCAGGAATCGTGGTCACAGGCAGACAATGGTCACACACAGGTAGGCAAACAGGAAGGTTTTGGTATTTATGTATTGGATAACTGCACAATCATTCCTTATTTTTTGGGGTCTTGGGCTGATTAAATGTCATTAATGTAATTTCCACCACACCCATATTTTTTGGGGTAAATTAGTATATTATGTATAATTACATTGATTGATCTGTTCTAGATAGGGAAATCATATGGCAGTTATCATAATCATAATTTTAGTATTTCATCGACAGGGACTGGGAAACTGTTCAGAATTGAAGGAATGATGGATGGAGCTAAATACAGGGAAATTCTTGAGGGAAACCTGTTTCAGTCTTCCAGAGATTTGAGACTGGGACAGAGGTTCACCTTCCAGCAGGACAATGACCCTAAGCATACTGCTAAAGCAACACTCGAGTGGTTTAAGGGGAAACATCAATTTTTTTTGGAATGGCCTAGTCAAAGCCCAGATCTCAATCCAATTGAAAATCTGTGGTATGACTTAAAGATTGCTGTACACCAGCGGAACCCATCCAACTTGAAGGAGCTGGAGCAGTTTTAACTTGAAGAATGGGCAAAAGTAGTTATGCACGCTCAAGTTTTCTATTTTTTTGTCTTATTTTTTGTTGTTTCACAATCATCTTCAAAGTGGTAGGCATGTTGTGTAAATCAAATGATACAAACCCCCCAAAAATCAATTTTCAATTCCAGGTTGTTAGGCAAGAAAACAGGAAAAATGCCGAGGGGTGAATAGTTTCGCAAGCCACTCTACACTCTGAACCTAATTTCTTACTTACATATTCAAATAACGATTGATATATTTTCATTCAAAATGTTATTTTGACAAATTTATTAATTCCATTTCATCCTTCCACAAGATAGTCCCGACACAAATCTAGGGTTGCTACCCAAGCCTGCTGGTCTAGGGTTGCTGGAAACGCAACCCAGTCGTTCAGTCTTTTTGGTCTGTATCTATAAACGCGGCCCAGTCGTTTGTCCTAAATGTTCCATTGCCATAATGGCTGGCAATGTTCTTATCCCTTCCATGCCTGGCGCATGAGGGTGCCAGGCTGCCCTGCATCACGTACTCCTGCCATCTATTACGCACTCCTGCCTTCCCTTGTCACCAGCGATATTGGACTCACCTGGACTCACTCATCACCTGTTAATTACCTCCCCTATATTTGTCAGTTCCCCTGCTCTGTTCCCCACTGCTGCATTGATAGTGTTTTTGTCTATGTTACTTGTTTGCTGACGCTGTTACTGTCGCGTTCCATGTCCGTTCCATACGAAATGTATTACTCCCCGTATCGGCTTTGTCTCTCCAGCGTCATCCACGTGACAGAATGCAGCAGCCTACATACGAAGCATCGGGGAGTACTGGAATTCCGGTTGGTGCTGACATCGGCTCTGGGCAGCCGCTGATGGAACCGTGGGTGCCTAGCCAGCACGTCGGGCTTCCACGTCCTAGCTGGATCGAGAGGTTTTCTTGCCCCAGTTGGCTCGGACGGTGCCCATCTCAAATTCTGTAGGTTATTGACGGTCTTTGCTGTTGTCATCAACTCCAGTTCGGCTGGCTGCATGGAATATTCTCATCCTACTTCAAGGTGGGATTGATACTATGGTTTAATAAATAGCATAGGCTACAATAACGAGACAAAGCGACTGTAAAAACATCCTGTGTATGCTCAATAAGTGTTGCCAGTCAACATTGTTGTAATTGAGTATCGGCCTTCACGCATCACACTTAAATAAAAAATACTATAACTAAATTGTATTCTCAAATTTGAATAACCTATGTTTGGTCGCCTTCAAGTCGGTGCAGTTGCTTCTCACCAACTGCACCATGCAGCTATCACCTGCCTTCTGGGAGGTACTATTTAGGGTGTTTTTGTTTGACCCACACCAACAAGGCAAAAGACTTGACCGAAAAAGGAAGCAACTTTGCCTCGATTTTAAATGGGTCATGTCTCGGAGGGATGCCGCTTAATGTCAAAGTGACGTCAAAACTTGCATAATCGAGTTGAAGAGAATTTTAGCATTTTAGCTAACCATTTCCTAACCTTAACCTAATTCTCCTAACCTGCTACATTATTTATCTTCACCTGCTGTGAAAGTTATCCTAACCTGCTACGAAAACTCACTTCTGATATTAACGGCATCCCAAATGAAAGTGATATTTGAGACATGCTGTATTTCTAAACAATTAATTGTACATACATTATGTTTTCAGTTTGTGAGTGTGTGATATGGGGATATAGAAATTATTATTTTGACATTTGTACAGGCATCACTTTTAGAAACAATATGTTAAGTTAAGGTAGTCCATCGTATCCGATGATGACTTCCACTTCTGAGTTAACAGTGACTGCAGAGTCCAATCTGAATCCACAAACTTCATTGCAGGTGGGGCATATGCAGCCTGCGTTGGCGGGGGCAGTCATAGTTGTATGTCTCCTGAGCTGTTTTTGCTGTTTCTTTGTGCTCCTCTCAACCTCCCACCTCTGTGGTAGAGCTGCCGCCAGAAGGACCGGTCAGCAGCAGCATCCTCCAGGTCTGTGGGTTTGATGTTGCGCTTCTTCAGCCACGTTTTCAGCTGGTCCTTGAAGCGCTTCATTTTCCTCCCTGCAGACCACCGGCCAAGATGTAGCTGGCCATGCAGGATTTTCCGCAGGAATTGCTCCTGAAACCTTCTAATTACATGCCTAAGCCAGTGTAGTTGGTGTTGGGTGACCAAGGCCTCCATACTCTTGCAGTTGGTCTTAGCAAGTATTTCTGTATGGGCACACAGTCACACTAGGTGATTCCCAGGATGCGCTGCAGGCATCTAATGCGGAATCGCTCGAGCTGCTTGTTGTGGCGACTGTAAGTGGCCCAGGCTTCACAGCTGTAAAGAAGTGTGGTGATGTAGACGGCTTTTTAGACAGCGACTCTAGTGTGGAGGTGGAGATGTTTTGGAAGACCCTGCGTCTGAGTTTCCCGAATGCAGCTGATGCTAGCTTGATCCTATTTTGAGGTCGATTCTGCAGTCCTCTGAGAGGATGGTGCCCAGATAATAGAAGGACGGGACTATTGCCAATGATTTGTGTTCAATGGTAAAGACAGGCATGGTGTGTGCAGGGCTGGATCTCCATTGACAGACCACCTCTGTCTTGGTGGTGTTGATAGACAGTCCCAACCTGCTATAGACCCTCACAGCCGCTACTAGGACGGACTGAAGGTCTTCCGGAGTATGGGCCTCAAGAGCACAGTCATCAGCATACTGCAGCTCAAGAACCCGCTCCATCAAAACCTTGGTGGTTGTTTGGAGACTCCTGATGTTGAATAGGTTTCCATCCAGCCTGAAGTCCACCGCAACCCCACAGCTGTCCTCATGCTCCTTGTGGAGAAGCTGGGTGACACATAGGAGGAAGATGTTAAAGAGTACAGATGCCAGCACACACCCCTGCCTCACACCGATGCTTACTCCAAAGGGAACTGACTTCTGCCCTCCTATGGCCATCCAAGCCATAATCCCATCATGGAACTGGCAAAGGATGTTGACAAATTTGTAGGGAGAGCCAAATTTGAGTAGAATGCCTCATAGTAGTTCCTTGCTCACAGTGTCGAACACATTGGAGAGGTCAACAAAGGCCATGAAAAGGTCCTGATGTTTTTAACGACACTTCTCCTGGAGTTGCCGTGCTGTGAATATCATGTTGACCATACTCCTGCTATTTCTGAAGCAGCAGTTCGTCTGTGATGTTGTTAACCAACCTATGTAGCATCATTTTAGCCAGGACCTTGCCGGCAACAGCCAGGGATATCCCCCGGCTGTTACTGCAGATAGACTTTGTCACACACTTGTTCTTATAGATGGTGACAATATTTGCATCCCTCCACTGTTGGGGGATGAAACCAGTCCCAAACCTCAGTTATGCACTGGTGAATCGTTCTGGTGCAGAAGTAACCTAACTGGTCGAGGTCTTGAATGGGTGGACGGACAGGCAGTTCTTTCAGGATGCAGTGGTCTGTAGGAGAATGCTGATTGAGTAGTGCTTCAAAGTGGCACACTTCATCAGCATCTGGTTTTGGTCCTACAAGAGAGTCAGACCATCAGCTGTTTTCAGGGGGGTGATGGAGCGACTTCTAGGGCCATAGATGGCTTTAGTTGAGGTGCCGAATTTGTGCATTTCATTTTTGTCTGCATACATTTGGATTTCCTGTGCCTTATTCATCCACCATTCGTTCTGCAGAGCATGCAAGATTGTTTGCACTTCCTTGCGTGATGCACGTCATTGCTGGCGGAGGGTAGCAGATGTGGGGCTGTTGAGAGTAGCCCTGTGCACTTTGTGCATATTGTCCAGTAAGGCTGTGATGGTGTCAGAGTTCGCATCGAACCAGCCCTGATGTTTCCTACCTCTGAAGCCAATTGAGTGGAACTGATAAAGCACTGAGCTAATAGATACCCACTTCTGGTCCATGGGGTCCTCTGCACTCAGAAGAGGCTCAGTCACCCTCAGTCTTTCAACGAGAGAGTACTTTTAGCCCTTTTTCATGATATCCAATTGGTAGTTACAGTATTGTCTCATCGCTGCAACTCCCGTGCGGACTTGGGAGTGGCAAAGGTTGAGAGCAATGCATCCTCCGAAACACAACCCTGCCAAGCCACACTGCTTCTTGACACACTGCTCGCTTAACCCGGAAGCCAGCCGCACCAATGTGTCAGAGGAAACACTGTACAACTGGCGACCGGGGTCAGCGTGCATGCGCCCAGCCCGCCACAGAAGTTGCTAGAGCGCGATGGGACAAGGACATCCCGCCGGCCAAATCCTCCCCTAACCCTGATGACCCAGAGCCAATTGTGCGCTGCCTCATGGGTCTCCTGGTCTTAGGTGCCTGCGACACAGCCCGTGATCAAACCCGAATCTGTAGTGATGCCTCAAGCACTCCGATGCCTTAGACTGCTGTGCCAATTGGGAGGCTCAAGTCCTCCACTGTTTATTACCCAAGAGAGAGACAAGTGGCCCAGTTTGCAGATTATCTCTGTTATTGGGACCCCACCAAAAACTTTGCCTATGCTGTAAAAAAGCTACAGAGGAGCTTAACAGAGATCGAGAACCGGGTCAAGCTCAACCCCCTGACAACCCAGTGCGTCCTCTTCTCCAGAAACACCAAAAGAACCAAGCAAGTGCACCTTAAACTGTACGGACAGGCACTCCAGACAACCCCACAGGGTGGTCTTGGAGTGCCTGTAGAGGGAGGGAAGGAAGTCATTGAACCACCTGAGGGTACTCTGCAGAAGAAAACCACTTTTAAAACAATTTTAGAGGTCATATCTGATGCATTTTATTGTGATTTTATCCACTCTTACTCCGGCTGATATGCACGGCAATAGAAGCTGACATTTTAACAACCTAAACGCAGGTTTTATTGCACTTTAAATCCATAAAATGTTGTTTTAATAAAATCAAGTTGAGAATTTTTTTTTTTATAAAGGAGAACTCCACCTTGTACCTTGTACCTTGCCAAACCTGACCTTCGCCAGACCGATCCATGAAGAAGAGGGTTAGAAGAGGACAGGAAGCCCTACCAGTCCCAAAGTTCCTTGCTACAGGTCATAGAAAAGAGCAGAAGCGCTGAACTATCTGTTCAGACGGCCCGCCTACCTATTGTAACTTTCTAATGGTGAAAGCCCCCACTGTTATTCCAAAGATAATAAAACTAAAACAATTTAGTAAATAATACTACATGTCCACAAAAATACTACAGTAAATACAACAGTTTGAGAAAAAAACTACAGTAAATACCGGAAAAATAACAATAATTTCATACCTTGATTACATTGAGACACAATCACCTATGTCTCATTTTTAATTAATGGAAATACTTGCTGAACAGAATTCCTAAATTAAACACATTTTTAGCTGAATTCCTGGTGATTTTAGTCTTTTTAGTGAGTTTTGTATTTACATATTTTTTGCTAAAAACTTTGCGGGGCAAAATAAATCACTCGCAGGCCGGTTTTGACCTGTGGGCCACCTGTTGCCGACCCCTACAAAATACAGTCATGTCCACAACACAACAGTAAATAATACTGTAGTGTTTTTGTGGACTATAGTATTTATACAATATTATACTATAGTATGTTTTGTGTTAGTATATTTTAATGTGGATAATTGACCAATCACATTGCTGATCCGAAGTCGTCTTGCATCTATGCCGCGGCCCCACACCCTGGCCTTCGTGCTCTGAAAAGTGAAGTAAAAACTGATAGCCTGAAGAGAGCCTCAACCAGCCAGCAGGATGAATATGGAAAACAAGAACAAAGTTGCCACAGTAGATTGCTGGCACCTTAAATGGAGAGGACGGGCTCATGGTAATGGCATGGTTTCCATGTGTTTGATGCCATTCCATTCGCTCCATTCCAGCCATTATTTTGAGCCGTCCTCCCCTCTGCAGCCTCCACTGGAGATGACCAACATTTTAGCCCTGATTTATACAAATATCATGTGTCTCAGACAAGTTTTCAAGAAGTTAGGCTAATTTTTACCATATTCATTATCATATTTCCCAGCATGCTCTACTACAGGTTGAGTTTTTTAGTTTTAGTTTTTTATAAACATTTTTATCTGTGTTTTTGCATGCACATTGATTGATTAATCTCATGCTACACAAAGATAAATAACATACATTTCAGTTATTTAGTTGTGTTACAGCCTTAAATTAAAATGTGTTTGTGTCACTGATCTACACACATTAGCCCATAATGTCAAATTGAAAAGTTTTTTTTTATTAATAAAAAATTAAAAAAATTAAGCTCAAATGTATTGAGTCATTAAGTACTCAACCCCTTTGTTATGGAAAACCTAAAGAAGTTTAGGAGTAAAAATGTGCTTACAGTTTCCCCCAATTGTTTACACACTAAAATTGGAACTTGAAATTGCAATCACCGAAACCTGAAACTCATATACCAAATCTCTAAACCAACTCTGCACAATTTCTGCTTTACACTCAGTTTTCAATCCTATATCACACTTTTTGCAAAACACTACACACAGTTCTCTACATTAGTCACAACATTCACAATTAAAATCTCTTTAGTCCCGTTGGAAAGCAACACCAATCACAATGCCAAGCTTTATACACCAATTGGCAACACCCACTCCTCACAGGTGTAAACACTCGTTGCTGAAATGTTCACATAGCAATCAGAGCTTTAGCACTGTAAAAGGCCACAGATGAACTCTCCTGTTTTGGAGGAAAAAGGAAGTCAATGGTGAAGCAAGAGTTAGAGGTGAAGGAGTGAGAGGAAGAGGAGGACGAGGAAGGACAGTTGTCTCAGATGAGATCAAGGCCACATTGGTTGACCATGTGCTCAACCATGGATTGAGTATGAGGGAGGCTGGGCAGAGAGTTCAGCCCAACCTGAGCTACATGTTTGCATCTATCATCCTTACATTCAGAAATGACAACCGGTAAGTTACCTACCAACTACACTACGCTCTTTTTGTATGTATACTGTAGTATACTGCAGTCTGACATGTCAGTAGGCCTATGTTACTCAGTGATTGTTGGCCAATGTTACAGTAATGTAATTTCATATCGATAGAAAATAGAATATTTTAGCTTACTGTAACCAATCATATCATATTTGTGGATCTTCTGCAGAACTGAGATACGGCCAGGCCATGTTGGAAGACACCGGCTGTTCACACCAGAACAGGAGACCGCTATTGTGAACATGGTGGTGGCAAACAATACCATTAGACTAGGAGACATCCAGAACCACATAATTGCAGACAACACAATATTCAATGACATTCACCAGGTGGGCTTGTCTACATTGGACAGTGTATTACAGCGCAATCGAATCTGGATGAAACAGATCTACAGGGTGTCATTTGAGCGAAACCCAGAGAGGGTTAAAGAACAGCACTATGAATTGACTGTATGTTTGTTTATTCCATGTGTAACTGTGTTGTGTCGGACTGCTTTGCTTTATCTTGGCCAGGTCGCAGTTGTAAATGAGAACTTGTTCTCAACTTGCCTACCTGGTTAAAGAAAGGTTAAAAAAATTGTTTTTATGTGCAAATAAGTACTATACTGTGAATTTACTATCATATCAGCACTGTGTAGACACAGTACTGTAATCCAGTCTATTGTGCCTCACCATATTAACTGCTCTAGGTCAATGTCACTGTTTCAGAGAGTCTTGGAGCTGGATGCCGCTGCAATTCAGCACGTTTATATTTACATGGATTTTTTTAATAAAAAAAAAATGTTACCTTTATTTAACTAGGCAAATTCTTATTTTCAATGACAGCCTAGGAACAGTGGGTTAACTGCCTGTTCAGGGGCAGAATGACAGATTTGTACCTTGTCAGGGGTTTGAACTTGCAACCTTCCAATTACTAGTCCAACTCTCTAACCACTAGGCTACCCTGCCGCCCCGGATGAGGCTGACTTCAACCTAGCCAAAAGAACGGGACGGAACATTATTGGCCACCGTGCCATTGTGAATGTCCCTGGACAGCGTGGAGGGAATATCACCATGTGCACAGCCGTTAGCCAGCAAGGTGTCTTCCATTACCATGCCAACCTTGGTCCCTACAACACCGCCATTCTCATCACATTCCTGGACACACTACATGGCATCGTCATTCCAGCTGAGCAGAGGGGTGGAACCAGAGCAGCCCAGGTATGTTGTCATCTGGGACAGCGTGAGTTTCCACCGGGTTGCTCTGGTCTGCAACTGGTTCATCGATCACCCACAATTTGTTCTATACCTCCCACATTTCCCATTTCTGAACCCAACTGAAGTTTTATTTCAGCATGGTGATGGAAGGTGTATGACCACCATCCCCTCGAACGGATGCCTCTTCCCCAGGCAATGGAGGATAAATGTGGTGAAGTTGATGTGGGAGCTTTCAGCGGCTGTATCCGTCACTCCAGAAGATTCTTTCCCCACTGTTTAGCTGGGGAGAACATCGATTCTAGGAGGCAGGATGCAGCCTGTCTTTTTTCTTACATTTTGCATGTGTTTTTGTGTTTAGAGTTTTGAAAGAATGAGCCACTTTCATTTGGTCTTGTTGTACAGAAAACCCTTTATCTTACTGAATGTTTTTCCTGGTTTTCTCCTGTTGGGTATGGAAAGTGTTCCATATAAAACACAATTTTCAAAAAGACTGCATTTTGGAAATAAATGACACTTTTGTTACTGTATTGCATTTGTGTATGTATACCTACTCAAATATACATTACTGTAACAATCTTTTACAAAACGACTAGTGTAACACTGAACAGGCATAAACCTCCTGGGATATTCATAGTGTTGTGTTTAGCACATCAGTGTGTTATAGGTTGGTAGACAGATCTATTCATATGGCGAGTGTGTTGGTTTGATGCAACAAACATTTTGGAAAGCGCTAAAGCAGTGGTTGCTTTTGCTAGAGATTTGTAGAGTTGTGTTTTGTGAAAATGGCTCAGATTCAGCAAACGTCTAAACAATTAAAATCGCATAAGTTACATGGACTCATTCCGTGTTCAATAATAGTGGTGAGCATACATACAATTATCTCCAAGGTCCCTCAATTGAGTAATGAATTTCAAACAAGGTACCAGGGAGGTTTTTCAATGCCTCGACTAATAAAAGCAGATGCTGACTATCCCTTTTGACAGGTGATGTTAAATTAGGTTTTGCATGGTGTATCAATACACCTAGTCACTAAGATAGGCTTCCTTTCTAACTCAGTTGCCAGAGAGGAAGGAAACCACTCAGGGATTTCACCATGTGGCCAATGGAGATTTTAGAACAGTTAGAGTATAATGGTTGATGAGAACTGAGGATGGATCAACAGTTACTCCACAATACTAACCTAAATGACAGCATAAAAAGGATGAAGTTGTGAATGAGAATACAAAATATTCCAAAACATGCATCCTGTTTGCAACAAGGCACTAATACTGCAAATAGGTGGCAAAGAAATTTAAGTTATCTGGAATAAAAATTGTTTGGGGCAAATCCAACACATCACTGAGTACCACTATATATTTAAGCATAGTGGTGGCTGTATCATGTTAAGGACTAGGACTTTTTTTTAGGATAGAAAATAAATGGAATACAGCTATAAGCACAGACAAAACCGTAGAGGAAAACCTGGTTCAGTTTGATTTCCAACAGACACGGAGACAAATTCACCTTTCAGCAGGACAATAACCTAAAACAAAGGCCAAATCTATACTTACCAAGTTGCTTACCAGGAATTTTCCTGAGTTGCCTAGTTAACTTAATTCAGCTTGAAAATCTATGGCAAGATTTGAAAATGTCTGTCTAGCAATGATCAAGCATTAAAAACAATGCACAATCCAGGTGTGCAAAGTTCTTAGAGACTTACCAAAAAAGACACTTCAAATTTGATTTCTGTATTTCAAATCAGTAAATATGCAAAAATGTAAATAAAAAAAAAACATTGACTGTCATTATGGGGAATTGTGTCCATTTTTTATTCAGGCTGTAACACAACAAAATGTGAAGTTGAGGGGTACGAATACTTTCTGAACCCACTGTAGTCTCACAATGTTCCTAACCCTGGCAGTCATTCTGAATGTAGGCTGCAGGTGAATAAAAATGTCAACTGTTGGATATCGCACTGGCTGGATTCCAATTGGCAACATATTGTGACTTACAGGTAGAGTTGCAAAATTCTGACAACTTTCCCCAATTTCACAGGATTTCCAAAAATTCCAGTTGGAAACTTCCTGAAAAAGACTAAATAAGCAGGACATTTTGGGAAAGTTACTGGAATTTTGCAACCCCACTTTCAGGATGAGTGTGGCCTGCAAACAATGAGTTTCAGGCCACTGTATAAGACTAAGACTAAGTCTCAAAATGTAATATGTACTGCATTGTCAGAGTTGCTTAAGAGCTCACATGGGGATTGCGACAGGACTGAAAAAAATAAAATTCAACAACCATGTCTCTGTCACTAACAAATACAGTCATTGCTGGTAACTACAATTCACTCAAAAAGGCAAGGCACAATTATATTAGTTTTTTCTTACACATTTCTGAAACTATGGCTCCTTTTCTCTAGACTCTACACACAAAACATCACATCTCTTGCAAAACCAAACCCTCTTCTCAAAATGGTGTTTTTGCATCAAAACTCTACCCACAATCCATCAAATTATTAGTTCTTATACACCAACTACACATGTTCAGTGGAGTCCACGGCAGTTTGTCATAGCACTCACATGTACATGTCTGTAACAGCTGCTGGTGGAAGAAGGTGAGCACCAAGGTGCAGAGTGGTACGTGTTCGTCATTTTAATGGTAAAGCTGAACACTACACAACAAGCGAACCAGCTCCATCAGGCACAAACCACACAAAACAGAAATGAACTACCCACAAAACTCAGGTGGGAAAAGGCTACCTAAGTATGGTTCTCAATCAGAAACAACGATAGACAGCTGCCTCTGATTGAGAACCACACCGGCCAAACAACAAAGAAAAACAAAACATAGAAAATGAACATAGAATGCCCACCCTAGTCACACCCTGGCCTAACCAAAATAGAGAATAAAAGCCTCTCTATGGCCAGGGCGTGACACTGTGCATAAAAATATACAGTATGTATTCAGATTCAGTATATATTTACACTATAAACAGAAATGCAAAGTGGGAAAAATCAAATGTATTTTTTTCTCAAAACATTGCATTTTCATCCAGATTTCAGGATGAACAATAACAGACAAAACAAATAGAGTAGAAGATAAACAAACAGGCTGTCCTTGTCCTTATCCTTGTCCTCTTCCTTGTCCTCTTCCTCCTCCTACTCCTTGTCCCCCTCTCACTCTCATTCCTCTATCTCGCTCTCCAGAATTGGCCTCCATTGTTGTCCAAACCAAGAAAGCCAACCTGAAGCTTATTTATACTGCTCAAGCTCTGATTTCTAAGTGAAGAAATGAGCTATATGTGTTTTCACACGTGTTCACTGGGTGTACGTAATCGGTGAATGAGTGTGGCATTTGGAATGGCAGTGTTTTCCAAACGAAACACAAGACCTGTTAGTTTTGAAAGATGTGTCTAATGTAGAGAACTGTGTTTAGTGTTTAGCAAAAAGTGTGTTTTACAATTGCAAACTGAGTGTAAAGCAGATAATGTGCTTGCAGTTTTGCAGACTTGGTCTGAAGATGAGGTACATGAGTTAATGGTTTCACTGAGTGTGCCTCAAGTACCACTTTTATTGTGCAAGCGATTGTAAAATTTTTTAAAGGCATGGCTTAGTGGGTGCATGGTTTTCAGTTAGTTATTTTTGACCAGCTGTAAGTGGGAGTGTTGTACCAGTTTAACCGGTCTATGGTAGAGGTACATCATATTATAGGTGTGGCTTATTGGGGGCTTGGCTTTCAGTGGGTTCTTTTGGCCTGCTGTAAGCGTTGTGCCAGTTTAACTGGCCTATGGTAGAGGTATATTATGTTAGGGGTGTGGTGTGGTGGGGGCTGTTTTTATGCTAAAAATGCACTAAAATCCCTTTGAACACTAGTGAGTGCGTGGTATTGTTGCATCTGGAGCATTAGCATATTTAGAGGCGTGCCTTGTAGTGGCTATATTTGTTGCATCCGTTAGTGAGATTGCTGTACCAATTTAACTGAAATGTGGTACTAGTTCACTAATAGTTAAATGTTTGTATGGGACATATCAGAGTGACAGCAAGTCTCAGACCTTTACTGAATGAGTGTTTTGCAAGTCCTTTTGGTCTATTTTGCATTATAATCACAGACAGTTTGGAAGCCTTTGCTTAGGCTTCTAGAAATGCAAGGGGATTTAAACATAGAACATTCATAAATGTCATGGGATAGTCAAACACTTGAAACCAACCTACTTGCACTAAACCCATGGAATTACTGTAAAATACCAACATGCGTACAATAGCCTTGTCTCTGATATTACAGTAATTTACAGGAAGCTGGTGGCAAGTTACAGTAAATGTTATAGTATCATACTTGACACTAGACAGATATGGAATTTTGTATTTTGTATTTTGTTTCAAATAAAAACTTGGTGAATAACATTGGATCATTAACTACAACAATGTTCTCAGTATTGGAGAGCTCTGCCCTCCAACATGGCCTTGTTAGGGGCGGAGCTCATTAGAATAATACTCAGCAGTGTGCTTTGCAAGTGTTTCTTTTTACCTTTACATTTTGGTAATTTAGCGACTTAACAGTCAGTGCATTAAAGTAAGGTAGATAAACAAGAAAATACCACAGTATTTGGTGACCATCACAAAGAATATTACAGTGGTGACCATTACAAAGAATATTGTTGTAGCTATTACATTTTAACCAGGGAAGTCAGTTCAGAACAACTTCTTATTTACAATGACAGCCTAGGAACAGTGGGTTTGCTGCCTTGTTCAGGGGCAGAACCCCAGATGTTTACCTTTTCAGCCCAGGATTCGATCTAGCCACCTTTTGGTTACTGACCCAACGCTCTAACCCTGCTAGGCTACCTGCCCCCCTAGGCTACCTGCCCCCCTAGGCTACCTGCCACCCTAGGCAGGGGGGGATAAATGCAAGTACATTTTATTTGTATGAGAACATACTAAATCCATTTATTGTAATTAAACTTCAGGCCAGTCAAATACAGATTACAAAAGATATTGAAATACCTATATTAAATACAGAAATACTGCTCATTGTTTGCACTAGCTGCCTGCACTGTGAATATGCAACAGTTTGCTAACCACTGTGCTTCCAGTAATGCACTGCAAATTCTATAAATACACCATGTTGCTGTAGTCAGTCAGGTGTTACAGTAATATTCTGCACGTTTGTGTTTCAGTAAAGTTCCTGTAAAACTATAGTAATTTACTGGCTTCTGTGCTGCCGGTATTATTTATAGTGTAGCCTACAACGTAATTGCAAATACCAACCAGAGACTGTTGAACGGACGTTTGCCTCACCCAGTAACCGCCAATAAAACAGAACTAGACTTATTCGACAGAAAGTCAAACTGCCCAACCAGATTTTCCTCTGACAATGGCTATAAGTTTCCCATCATATAAACTAACAATATCAGATTTTTTGATTGGTGAAAAGCGCGTTATCTTGTTAGAATAGAAATCTAAAGACGCATTCAGTAGGCTAGATAAGATATGACTTACCCCACATCTCAGAAGAAACGAGTCCTACATGGGAAAAGAACGGACTTCTCGCTCAATCTTTTGCTTTTCCATGTGTTCACTTTGTTGCTCTTCGTGTGGACCTAGAGTGAGTGTTTATGATAGCAGCGACAAATAGATACAGCGGCTTCGGGAAGGAACCATAGCCAAAGAAAGGGGGAGATAAGTCCATCACAGCGGTTGTCCACAATCAGAAAATATATATATATTTTTAAACATTTAATCAGTATTACTTATATGTTAAAGCCTACGGTGGTTATCATTTGGAAGGGTGTTTCTTTATTGCATAATTTGTGCACAATGTCATTTCATTGCCAGTTATTCCCTCCCAATATCCAAAGATCAATAAACGGTATATCTTGTGAGATTAATAGCCTATATCGTGCTTGAGTGGAACTGTGGTTAGAAGTTTGGAAATGCCAAGGAAACGTGACCACCTATGCCCCCTTATCCATCTCTCACCAGGACTCATATTACATCATTTATTTATTTTCGCACAAAAGCCATTTTAATTTCGTTTGTCTCAACACACGCGGGTGAATGTCATTTATAATCAGGTTTCTTACTACAACTGAAGGAAATTAGGCTTCTCCAGCGGGACACCTCTCCCGCCGTCCTGGAAATGGTTTAAATCTCTCTGGATGCTTAGTTTAATTAAATCCACCTAATTCATTACCAGCATTCACCTTTCAAAATACAATATGGACTGAAAGCTTAACATCACAAGTTATCAGGTTTTGAATAATCCGGTTTTGATTATTGATCAAGCACTCAAAGTGTATCTTATATTGTTACTTGGTTTGACAATGCTTTCAAGGCGGCAAAACACCGTAGCTTTGAGTTGAACATGGTTGAGCGACCCAGTGAGTAAAAAACGCTCGAAATAGGATGTGCCGCGGGAGGCAAGCAATCAGTCAAAGCGTTGCTGTCTGTTCAGCACCACAAGCAGACGGCTTTGTTAAATCAGCACCATGGACAGCAACCACCCGGTCTCTCTCGACAACTGCCCACTTTATGGAAATTCTGCAATCCACTTGGCAGCATGCAAGCTATCACGTGTTAACATACAACGATATATATTTTTGGCCACTCTTAGACTTGGGGAGGAATTGTCTGGTGAACGAGATGACTCTTAGGCCAACCTCTGCCATTTATGCTCCCCGGTTACCACTTTCACACTCTCTAAGTTCTACCCTACAGCACTGCATTAAACGCCCTACAGTAAGTGGCTTCCAGGATCATGTAGCTTCAAGGAACCTAGGGTATTGCTGTAAAAGGCCTCCAGCAAGTAATTGCCCATTTATTCTACTCCTTTCACTGCGGGTCCTGAGGCTCCACTTTGGACTAGTTACACACTCTTTGTTCTTTTTTTTTTTTTAACACATCCATGTGTCTAGTTAGGGACAACACATGTTGTGTTACATTTAACATGATTTGTGTACATTTATCAACACATTTTGTGTCAATTCCTGCAATAAATGTGTTAAAAGCTGACAACCATACAACACAACCTGATGTTGTGTTAGATTATTGACCAATCACATTGCGGATCCGAAGTCGCATAGAAAAAATGTTGTGTTATTTTTTTTTTAACACAGCTGTGTGTCTAGTTAAGGATGACACATTTGTGTTACTTTTAACACAATCACTGTCTTGGCACATTAACACATGATCTGGGTACATTTTTCAACACAGTGATTATGTTAATCTTTTACTGCAGTGGGCTAAATCAGAGTCAGACCGAGTGTTTCTTGGTAGTCTTAAACAAATTTCAAAAGCATATACCTCACACACATGGTTATGGGCTTAAGAAAAAGAAGACACCTTTACCATGTCAGATATAGAGTTGAAATCTATTCAATGTTGAGTTTGCATCCCAAAATTACACTTGATGTAAATCATATAAGACTGAAATATAACACAACCATTTGACAGAGAAACACCAGATTTTGGGCTGGTTATTAAAAATAATGTTTTTTCATCCGAAGTCGCTTAGAAAAAATGTTGTGTTATTTTTTTTTTTTTAACACATCTGTGTGTCTAGTTAAAAATTACACTTGATGTACATCAACCATTAACACAACCATTATTTATTACAAATAATGTTTTTTAATAATGAAATAATGAAATCCATGAGACCACCAGTTATTTGATTGCAGGAAACGACTACAGTAATACGACATGTGTCATCCATAACTATATACATGGATGTGTAAAACAAATGGTGTTGTTTTACACATAGTGTTGTAATCCACTTTAAAATGATGTAAATGACTGGGGAAGAAGTGTAGATTTTTTTTATTTAGAAGGTCATGAACAGTCAATCATTTTTTTCAGGAATTCTGATGATATTTGGAAAACCAGATCAATCAATGTATGATGACCAAAGTATGAAAATGACTGTTGCTTCTACATGGATAAAGTTCGATCATAAACTTACTGGTTCCCTCCCCCATCTCAAACACTTGGATTCATTATTAATATTAAACCTCTTCAATGTAACTAAACGTAAACAGTAATGTCATCTACATCATCTCCAAACACAATTATTTATAATGAGAGGGCCATGTACAATATCTAGCCATGCTGACTACTCCAAGAACGTTTAAAAGTCAGTCATGGAAGTAAGACCCAGATGCAGACTGTTGAAGTAGCAATATTTAATGTTCCGACAGGGACAAGCAGAAGACAGGTCAAGGCAGGCAGAGGTAGGTAATCCAGAGGAAGGCAGAGGTACAGGTCGGCAGGCAGGTTCAGGGGCAGGCCCGGCAGGCGGGAACAGAGTCCAGAAAACAGGCAAGGGTCAAAACCGGGAGGACTAGCAAAGAGAAGTAGACCGCAGGAGCAAGGGAAACCGCTTGCATACAAGACCAACTGGCACAGAGACAGGAAACACAGGGATAAATACACTGGGCAAAACAAGTGACACCTGGAAGGGGCGGAGAAAATAACGAGGACAGGTGAAACTGATCAGGGTGTGACATTAATAGCTTACCTTTCTGGTAAAAATAGTTATACATTGCTGAGGTGTAGTCAATTTTGAGTGCACAAACTCAAGTACACAGTACAAATGTGACAAAAATATACAAATATTAAGTGTTTTATATAATGTATTTCCTATTCAACAAAACTGTATGAATAAGGCTTGAAATTGCTTATACATTTTTTAAATATAGTATAATCAATTTATAAAATGACTAACTATAAGATTTCACCTTCTGTGAAATATATATTTGCATATTTAGTGTTAGAGAAAATATGCATATTTTCTAAAGGTCTCTCTTGATCAAAAGGTCTGCCCCCATCACTGTGCACATCTCACAGAGCTCTTGTGTGGCTTCCTGAACTAGTTAGGAACTAGCCTTGTTCATATTGTCTGTCTATGACAAACAGAATGTGTTAATCTATGAGTTATTTTAGATTACTTGCTATAAATCGACAGCAACAAAACAACTCTCTACTGCTGTGTTATGATGTAAGGATTCCAGCCATTTGCTTTGTCAGTGGCTGTGACTTAGAATACAGCCAGTAGATGTAAATTCGGAAGAGTGAATTAAATGGTAGGAGGGACATCCCAGCTTCAAGTGGTGTCACATTTCACATCCTGCTTCACATAGGCAGAAGAGACATACTCCTGTGTCCGTGAGCATCAAGGCTTTCGCTCAATGCAAGCCATTTCTGTCTATCGATTTATAAGCGAAAATGTCAGCCGGAACCGGTACCAGAACCATACAGGTTCCCAAAACAGGGGACTTTACATCTAAGAGGTTTTTAAGGAAACAAGGTGACATCATCTTAACGCTCATTTTAATACACCAATGGTACCATGATATTCTCTTACATAATTTAAATAAGTACCGCCTTGTAACCAACATTGGACAAGGCTTGTTTGTAGAGGGGCGTAGTTTATATAGCTAGAAGCTACTCTACTGGGTTCAACATTTGACTGTAGGGTGTCAGCAAATATAATTAAAAGTTGATTAAAAGTTTGTACACTGCGTGTACAAAACATTATGAACACATGCTCTTTCCACGACATAGATTGACCAGGTGAATCTATGATCCTTTATTGATGTCAGTTGTTAAATTGACTTCAATCAGTGTAGTTGAAGGGGAGAAGACAGGTTAAAGAAGGATTTTTAAGCCTTGAGACATGGATTGTATAAGTGTGCAATTCAGAGGATGAAATTCTGGACACGTTTACGTGCTGCTATGTAGTTTGTTGCTAATGTTACTTTGCTACCTGCCAACTTTACTCCTTTTTAATACATTTCTTTTCCCGTTCCACTTTTTTCATTCAAATTTTTCATCCCTGACACAATCTGGACATGGTTCTACACGACCTCCACCAGCCGAAGCTAAGTAGTAACAGTAACATTATGCCTTCTAATTGCAGTCGCTGTACTCATAATATACAGGAGATCGATCGCCTTATGGTGAGGATAGCCGTGCTGAAAGCCCAGTTTCAGACGCAATCGTTAGGCAAGGGTAATTGTGGAAGAAAGGATGAAACAGAGGCTGTGCCACCAATAAGTACAGAACGTAGTATAAATCCCCACGCACGGTCCCCGCAGCCGGACAATTTTCTAATTTCTTCTGGAAGGAAATGATGTAGGAATGCTCAACCGGTGTCGCTCATTCAGCCGACAGAAACATTCAACCGGTTTTCCCCATTAAGCAACGAGTCGGAGTCAGAGGCCAAGCCTTCTCTGGTCTCTCCACCACCCATTATGGGGTCTGAGACGCCGAAGCCTTCCACAATTAGCTCTGACAAATTTAAAACCCTAGTCATCGGCGACTCGATTGCCCGCAGTATTAGACTTAAAACGAATCATCCAGCGATCAAACACTGTTTACCATGGGGCAGAGCTACCGACAGTAAGGCTAATCTGAAGATGGTGCTGGCTAAAGCTAAAACTGGCGAGTGTAGAGAGTATAGGGATATTGTTATCCACTTCGGCACCAACGATGTTAGGATGAAACAGTCAGAGGTCACCAAGCGCAACATAGCTTCAGCGTGTAAATCAGCTAGAAAGATGTGTCGCCATCGAGTAACTGTCTCTGGCCCCCTCACAGTTAGGGGGAGTGATGAGCTCTACAGCAGAGTCTCTGCCCCTCCCAAAAGATAGAATTTGTAGATAATTGACACTCTTTCTGGGACTCACCCACAAACAGGACCAAGCCTGGCCTGCTGAGGAGTGACGGACACTGTCCTAGCTGGAGGGGTGCTCTCATCTTATCTATGAACATAGACAGGGCTCTAACTCCTCTAGATCCACAATGAGATGGGGAGCAGGCCAGGCAGTAGGCTGTTAGCCAGCCTGCCAGCTTAGTGGCGTCTGCCACTATCACAGTCAGCTCAGCTATCCCCATTGAGACGTGTCTGTGCCTCAATCTAGGTTGGGCAAAACTAAACATGGCGGTGTTCCCTCTAGCAATCTCATTGGAATAAAGACCTCCTCCATTCCTGTCATTACTGAAAGAGATTGTGAAATCTCACATCTCAAAATAGTGCTACTTAATGTTAGATCCCTCACTTCCAAGTCAGTTATAATCAATGAACTAATCACTGATCATAATGTTGATGTGATTGGCCTGACAGAAACATAGCTTTAAGCCTGATGAATTTACTGTGTTAAATGAGGCCTCTCCTCCTGGTTACACTAGTGACCATATCCCTGCTCATCCTGCAAAGGCGGAGGTGTTGCTAACATTTACAATAGCAAATTTCAAATCACAAAAAAAGACAGCATTTTCGTCTTTTGGGTCATGAAATCTATGCAGTCTACTCAATCACTTTTTATAGCTACTGTTTACAGGCCTCCTGGGCCGTATACAGCATTCCTCACTGAGTGCCCTGAATTCCTATCAGACCTTGTAGTCATGGCAGATAATATTCAAATGTTTGGTGACTTGACTTTTCCATGTGAATATTACACAGACCCACTCTAAAAGGCTTCCGGAGACATCATCGACTCAGTGGGTTTTGTCCAACATGTCTCCCAACCTACTTACTGCCACAGTCATACTCTGGACCTAGTTTTGTCCCATAGATTAAATATTGTGGATCTTAATGTTTTTCCTCATAATCCTGGACTATCGGACCACCATTTTATTACGTTTGCAATCGCAACAAATATTCTGCTCAGACCCAAACCAAGGATAATCACAATCCGTGCTACAAATTCTCGGACAACCCAAAGATTCCTAGACTCCCTTCCAGACTCCCTCACCTACCGAAGGACGTCAGAGTACAAAAATCGGTTAACCACCTGAGGAACTCAATTTCACTTTGCGTAATACCCTAGACGCAGTCGCACACCCCTAAAAACAAAAAAACATTTCTCACAAGAAACTGGCTCCCTGGTATACAGAAAATACCCGAGCCCTGAAGCAAGGTTCCAGAAAATTGTAACGGAAATGGCGCTACACCAAACTGGAAGTCTTCCGATTAGCTTGGAAAGACAGTACGGTACAGTATTGAAGAGCCCTCACTGCTGCACGATCATACTATATTTCCAACTTAATTGAGGAAAATAAGAACAATCCAAAATGTATTTTTATACTGTCGTAAAGCTAACTAAAATGCAGCATTCTCCAAGAGAGGATGGCTTTCACTTCAGCAGTGATAAATTAATGAACGTCTTTGACAAAAAGATCATGATCATTAGAAAGCAAATTACGGACTCCTCGTTACGTAAATCTGTGTATTTCTCCAAAGCTCAGTTGTCCTGAGTTTGCACAACACTGCCAGGAATTTTGTTAAACATAATAAACGCCTCCATATTGTAACGAGTACGCTAAGAGTCGGGAAGCAAGTTCAGGGAGTGAATACGTTTAATAACTAAATGAACAAAACCGACAGAAACAATGACGACTGGGGAAGAAACCAAAGGGAGTGACCTATAAAGGGAAGGTAATCAAGGAGGTGATGGAGTCCAGGTGAGTGTCATTAAGCACGTAACACTGGTGACAGGTGTGCACCATAACAAGCAGCCTGGTGACCTAGAGGCCGAAGAGGGAGCACACATGACACCTATCCACCGAATGTGTACCAAACTCACAAAAATTGGCAGTAATAAAACCTGTCTTGAAAAAGCCAAACATTGACCTAGAAAATATAAAATACTATTGGCCTATATCGAATCTTCCATTTCTCTCAATTTTATTGAAAAAGCAGCTGCACAGCAACTCACTGCCTTCCTGAAGACAAACAATGTATACAAACCACTTCAGTCTGGTTTTAGACCTCATGAAGGTGGTGAATGACCTTTTAATGGCATCAGACCAAAAGCTCTGCATCTGTCCTCATGCTCCTAGACCTTAGTGCTGCTTTTGATACCATCAATGACCACATTCTTTAGGGGAGATTGGAAACCCAAATTGGTCTACATGGACAAGTTCTGGCCTGGTTTAGATCTTATCTGTCAGAAAGATATCAGTTTGTCTCTGTGGATGGTTTGTCCTGTGACAAATCAACTGTAAATTTCGGTGTTCCTCAAGGTTCCGTTTTAGGACCACTATTGTTTTCACTATATACAGAGCCTTGCGAAAGTATTCGGCCCCCTTAAACTTTGCGACCTTTTGCCACATTTCAGGCTTCAAACATAAAGATATAAAACTGTATTTTTTGTGAAGAATCAACAACAAGTGGGACACAATCATGAAGTGGAACAACATTTATTGGATATTTCAAACTTTTTTAACAAATCAAAAACTGAAAAATTGGGCGTGCAAAATTATTCAGCCCCTTTACTTTCAGTGCAGCAAACTCTCTCCAGAAGTTCAGTGAGGATCTCTGAATGATCCAATGTTGACCTAAATGACTAATGATGATAAATACAATCCACCTGTGTGTAATCAAGTCTCCGTATAAATGCACCTGCACTGTGATAGTCTCAGAGGTCCGTTAAAAGCGCAGAGAGCATCATGAAGAACAAGGAACACACCAGGCAGGTCCGAGATACTGTTGTGAAGAAGTTTAAAGCCGGATTTGGATACAAAAAGATTTCCCAAGCTTTAAACATCCCAAGGAGCACTGTGCAAGCGATAATATTGAAATGGAAGGAGTATCAGACCACTGCAAATCTACCAAGACCTGGCCGTCCCTCTAAACTTTCAGCTCATACAAGGAGAAGACTGATCAGAGATGCAGCCAAGAGGCCCATGATCACTCTGGATGAACTGCAGAGATCTACAGCTGTGGTGGGAGACTCTGTCCATAGGACAACAATCAGTCGTATATTGCACAAATCTGGCCTTTATGGAAGAGTGGCAAGAAGAAAGCCATTTCTTAAAGATATCCATAAAAAGTGTTGTTTAAAGTTTGCCACAAGCTACCTGGGAGACACACCAAACATGTGGAAGAAGGTGCTCTGGTCAGATGAAACCAAAATTGAACTTTTTGGCATCAATGCAAAACGTTATGTTTGGCGTAAAAGCAACACAGCTCATCACCCTGAACACACTATCCCCACTGTCAAACATGGTGGTGGCAGCATCATGGTTTGGGCCTGCTTTTCTTCAGCAGGGACAGGGAAGATGGTTAAAATTGATGGGAAGATGGATGGAGCCAAATACAGGACCACTCTGGAAGAAAACCTGATGGAGTCTGCAAAAGACCTGAGACTGGGACGGAGATTTGTCTTCCAACAAGACAATGATCCAAAACATAAAGCAAAATCTACAATGGAATGGTTCAAAAATAAACATATCCAGGTGTTAGAATGGCCAAGTCAAAGTCCAGACCTGAATCCAATCGAGAATCTGTGGAAAGAACTGAAAACTGCTGTTCACAAATGCTCTCCATCCAACCTCACTGAGCTCGAGCTGTTTTGCAAGGAGGAATGGGAAAAAATGTCAGTCTCTCGATGTGCAAAACTGATAGAGACATACCCCAAGCGGCTTACAGCTGTAATCGCAGCAAAAGGTGGCGCTACAAAGTATTAACTTAAGGGGGCTGAATAATTTTGCACGCCCAATTTTTAAGTTTTTTGATTTGTTAAAAAAGTTTGAAATATCCAATAAATGTCGTTCCACTTCATGATTGTGTCCCACTTGTTGTTGATTCTTCACAAAAAAATACAGTTTAATATCTTTATGTTTGAAGCCTGAAATGTGGCAAAAGGTTGCAAAGTTCAAGGGGGCCGAATACTTTCGCAAGGCACTGTATTTTACCTCTTGGTGATGTCATTCGGAAACATAATAACTTTCACTGCTATGCGGACGATACACAGCTGTACATTTCGATGAAGCATGGTGAAGCCCCAAAATTTCCCTCCCTGGAAGCCTGTGCTTCAGACATAAGGAAGTGGATGGTGGCAAATGTTTTACTTTTAAACTTGGACAAAAAAGAAATGCTAGTTCTAGGTCCCAAGAAACAAAGAGATCATCTGTTTGATTTGACAATTAAACTTGATGGTTGTACAGTTGTCTCGAATACAATTGTGAAGGACCTCTACGTTACTCTGGACCCTTATCTCTCTTTTGACGAACATATTAAGAGTGTTATCCATCTACGTAACATTGCATAAATCAGAAACTTCCTGTCCAAAAATTATGCAGAAAAATTAATTCATGCTTTTGTCACTTCTAGATTAGACTGCTGCAGTGCTATACTTTAGTTAGTGCTAAACACGGCTGCTAGAATCTTACTACGGGGCGGCAGGGTAGCCTAGTGGTTAGAGCGTTGGACTAGTAACCGGAGGGTTTCAAGTTCAAACCCCCGAGCTGAAAAGGTACAAATCTGTCATTCTGCCCCTGAACAGGCAACCCACGGTTCCTAGGCTGTCATTGAAAATAATAATTTGTTCTTAACTGACTTGCCTAGTAAAATAAAACTCCAGTGCTAGCCACTCTACACTGGATTCCTGTTAAGGCTGGGGCTGAATTCAAGATTCTACTGCTAACATACAAAGCATTACATAGGTAGGAGCAAGCCTATCTTTCCGATTTGGTTCTGCCGGGCATACCTACACGTACGCTACGGTCACAAGACGCAGGCCTCCTTATTATCCTTATAATTTCTAAGCAAACAGCTGGAAGTAGGTCTTTCTTCTGCAGAGCTCAATGTTTATGGAATGGTCTGCCTATCCATGCGACCTTTAAGTCTTTATTGAAGACATCTCTTCAGTAGGTCCTATGATTGAGGGTAGTCTGGCCCAGGCGTGTGAAGGTGAACGGAAAGACACTGGAGCGACGAACTGCCTTGCTGTCTCCACCGGGATTCTCTGCCTCTCCATGTCTGGTGTCCCAGCAATAGGGCATAGTGTGGTCGTTGGTGGTGGTCGATGGTGGTGAGTCCGAGGGTTCTGAGAATAGGGGTGTCAAAATACCATTCATGTACTGGCTTTCCTTTCCATCTTGTGGATGTTGGTGACCAAGTTGGATAGTCCCTGTGCCCTTATGATGTTAAGGATGTCTGGGACCCCCTTTTCACTTTTCTCAACTGCTTTGTACAGTGTTCTGCACTTGAGTTGCTCCATCTGGCTCCCATAAACAAAGGTGAACATCATGCGTTCAATCTTCTTTCCGGTAGCTCTGTCTGGGGGAAATACCCTGCCTAGGTATAGGAGAATGTGGAGAATGATTGCCTTCAGGACTATGATCTTACCCGTTATTTTGAGGGACCGTGCACACCTTTTCCACATCTTCTGTTGGATGTGGTGGATGATCTCCCAGCTAACAGAGCCACCACCATCCCTCTGGATTGTGACCCCAAGCAGCTTGATGGTTTCTGTTTTGACAGTCCTGTGACCGGTGCAGTTCACTCTTACCCCTGTTGACGAGGGAACCAGTGGCTGCACAGTAGACGTGCACCACTTGTGTTGTCCATGTCCACCACTTTAAGCTTCACCCCCTGGGCTGCTGGCATCTGGTAGCCAGGGATTCCTGGTGTGGACCTGATCTTCTGGAGGAAAGACTCCGCAGAGTCTGTGAAGGTGTTGTTTACCCGAACTCTGCTTGTGAATGTTCTGGTAGCATAGTTCCGTCCAGTGGATAAGGTGTTAGGGAAGTAGTTCATCTTGGTTAGCACCCTCTGTAGGAAGCCATGACTGACTCTGTCTAAAGCTTTTTCCTGGTCTAGGCTGAAAAGACCCAAAGGGGACCTTCGCTCCTGGGAGTGCTTGATGAGATCTCTCACCAGGAGCAGGTTGTCATTGATGGACCTACCGGGGATGTTGCAGGTCTGGACTGGGGCTATTACTGAGGGGAGGTGTGTCTGAAACCATTTGTTGATGGTCTTGGTCATGATTTTATAGTCGACAGAGAGGAGGTTAATAGGGCACCAGTTCCGGAGATTCTTGAGGTCCCCTTTCTTGAGGATAAGAGAGGCCCTACGCTGTTGTACTCTTTTCACTGTATACTGCTCTGAACACCTTCATGTCATCATTGAGGAGGTCCCAGAAGGTCTGATAGAACTCTCCTGGGATCCCGTCCTGTCCTGGTGCTTTATATTTGTTCAGGGAGCTCCTCTGCGCTTAGGTCGCGGATCTCACTCTCTCCACCCTCTGTGACTCTGTCTAGCACATCTAGGAAGGAGGCCATGAGAGTTTCCTTGGCAGGCTTGAAGTCAAACATCCTACCGTAGATGTCATGGGCCACCCCCAGGATGTCCTCATTGTTGGTCACAGAGCTCTTTCAAAGTTCTCCACTCCAGGTAGCGTCTGGAGAAGGAGATTTTGACTGCTGGGTCCTGAAGGATATATGTACTGTATTCATCCTCCAAGACCACCTACCTACTCTCACTAGGCCTTCCCAATCTATGGACATGGTCAGCTTCTTGTGGTCTGAGAAGTGCACCTCCTGTCTTGTCAGGTAGCACATTTTCAGACCTGGCGAGAGTTTGAGTCATTTAAGAACTGGAGTTGTGAGTTGGGAGGGTTTTCCAGTTGTATGGCCTCTCTTGAAATTGGCTCCCCTATGACCAGGGCTTTGGAGGGTGTGGAGGTGGCAAAGAAGGGATTTGTTGGGGGTGCAAAGTTGGAGAGGCCGGCAGGGTTAGGGGCTTGGGAGGTGACAGGGGTGGGGGCTGTTTCTGAGCCATCTGGGTGGTGGGTTGTGCAGTGCTTGGTAAATTGTCTGGGACTTCATTGTTTTAGTTGTCTGGTGGAGGGGGTGGGGGGTTGGCTTTGGGTTTGTGGGGTTGGTGGCATCTTTGTTTCCCAGCATGATGGTGCTGGGCAGGTGTTGGACACTGCCCACTCCGGTTGGACATTACTAGCCATTTTCGTGCACCAACCCAGACGTTGTCTTTGTCCTGGCGGTGGTTGTTGCTGCTACCCGGCAATTGGCGGCTTCGTCTTCGGCAGCCTCCTCGTTGGGGATTAGCGTCAGCCTCACTGTGATATAGCGACGCATCGCTCCCCGGTTCATCACGGTCATCTTGTTCAGGTGGTGGTGATATTTTTAGGTCTGCTCCGGTCATGCAGGTGAAGGAATGACAAACCTCAGAGCGGTCAGACATACCTGGAAGCCTGTGACCCATAGTTCAATGGGGGGACTCCTGTGGTCTGCTCGCTCCAGATGTAGGTTGGTGTCTTTGGTCTTTCCTCTGCGCCTCTGGTTCTGGCGCAGATGCTGTCTCGTCTGCTCCTGGTGGTTGGCGGTCTGCTGGTCTGGTTCATGGTGGTGGCCTGAGGAGGGCAGATTGAAAAGATAGAAGAGGAGGAGGGCTGCTGTCCAAGGGTAGAGGGAGTGAGGCTTGCTTCGGCAGCACTCTACTCACCTCAAGAACTGCAGTCCGTCGTCTCCTCCTCAGGCATCTGGCCGGGTGCTGGTTCTGGATGTTGAGAGGTTCCGGTGGTCCGTGGACTGGTGAGTTTGATCACTCCGAGGTCAAGCCACTGTTATCCTTCCGTCTTCCCCAGTCCTTCAAGTGTTTCTCTGCCATTCCCGCTGGACAAGAAAGGCAGCGCCAGGCATGGCCAAGCCACTGTTACTGTTAATGACTCCTGGTCCTTCTAAATAAAAGGATAGAGGAGAGAGAGTAGATAAAGTGATACAATCCCAGAAAATCTCCACCATGCAGGGTTGTGCATAATGAAGAGAAACTAGAGTAAATTAAACAACACAAAAAACAAATGCATATGTTCAAATAACATGTAACAATCATCAGTCTGTCAATTTGTCAGTCAGTCATGGTTGGTCTGGTGGCGTGGTTGACGGTGGGTTTGTGTCTTTGTGTTGGGAGAGGGGAAGAGGTTGGGTCTGAGATGGCAGTTGCTGGATGAAGGTGGCAGTTATGGTTGGTTGGTGCTGTGTCCAGGGTTGGTGATGGGACCGAAAAAATCCTTGGTTGATGTTGGGATCGGGTTAGAAATCGTGCTGGTAGCAGGGTTGGAAAACCAGGGATTGGTGCTGGGTCTGGGACACTGGGCCTGGGACAGTGGGCCTGGGAGAGTGGGCCTGGGAGAGAACAGGAACCAGGGCTGGTGCTGTGTTGGGATCTGTAGAGGGGAAGAAAGACAACCTGAGGAGCAAGAAAATACACGAGGGAGCTCTACACCCAGAGGTCATTAGTGGTACTTCCCTGTGGCCTGCAGACAGTGTTGGGGAATCCAACCTTTTCAGAATGATTACCAGGGTTAGGAGCATTGTGAGGAGACTACCCATGCCATTTAAACTGGAACAACCATTTCAGTAACGGTTGCAGAAAATCGAACTAACTGATTGGATTGGTTTACAAAAATGTATGTTATTTGTCTTTGTGTAGCATAAGATTGACTAATTAATCATTGTACATACAAAAATACAGATATATAAAACAATCTAAAAATCAACCTACAGTAGAGCATGCTGAGAAATATGATAATTATTATTATTATGGTAAAAATGACCATAACTAACCTAACTTCTTGAAAACTGAGACGCATAATATTTTTATAGATCAGGGCTAAAATGTTGCCGTGTCCATTCCGCATTAGCCTGAAATGGACACTTTATTCAGATAGATATTCAGATATTAATTTACCTTGTCTCTTCTTTCCTACTGCTCCTGCTGGCTGAGGCTCACTCCAGGAAGTCATTTGTCACTTCAATTTCAGAGTGTAACATGCGGACCACACCGTTCACGTTGCAAAATAAATGTACACATAGTGTACATGTTATTCAATCATTGCACCCACACAGCTCATGCGCGTTCAGCGAGCATCTGCGTGGTCAGGTGTTAAAATAGAAATTGGTTCTATTTGCGATGCTCAAGGCACTGCAAGTTTGGCCTCTCCCATCTCCTCATTGGTTTTTAGGAGCATATACCCACGTGGGTGATTGAAAGACTAACTGAGGTTCACACTCCAGTCGGTTGTAGTAATGCACCATAAAGCTGGTTGCCAACCGTCATATAAAGTCCAAAGAAGAAGAAGAAGCCTAGAAGAAGGACAGGTGATGAGAAACAAATTTGGTGTACCGTTTTATCTGTATATTAATTGTCGGTGGAGTGGACCTTGTGCATTTTAGGTAAAGTAACAACCCAATGTTTAAATCCCAGAACAAATTAGCTAGCAACAGCAAATAAATTGCCATACATGTTTAATTATTTTTGACCTGTCCCCAAAGTAATATCATTGGTTCAGAGTTTGTTTTGATATTTTAACCTGCATGTCCTGATTGATTCTGGTGTGGTTGAACAAAATCAACATGCGGACGCACGTGCACGTCCGGTTTGGTCGGCATGTGACGGCCAGGGTGTGGGGCCACAGCGTAAATGCATGATGATAATCTAACACATCTAGGGTGTGTTGTATGGTTTTCAGCTTTTAACACGTTAATTGCAGGAATTGACACAAAATGTGTTGAAAATGTGATTGTGATTGTGTTAAAAGCAACACAACATTTGTTGTCCCTAACTAGACACATGGATGTGTTAAAAAATAACACATATTTTCTAAGAGTGCAGGTGACGCACAAGAGACCTCAGCACAGCAGAACTTTTGGCAACATCCTGATTTCATCCTGACTTTATGCATAGTAGTAATCAGGTTAGATCATTTTGGCTCGCTTATGATGACAGAGTTATAAGAGAATCAATGTAGACTACTTAAAATGTCTGTGTAAGTGTTATTTAATAATCATGTGTACCATATCGCTGTGAGTCAGCCGGATTGAGGTGCAATGTAATTCATTTTTAGATTCCAATGATTATCTTTGCTAAAATTGCAAAAGCAAACTTTAGCGATAGTCAATTGTCATCTTAAGTAACCATTAAATGTTAATGTAAGCTAAATTGGGAATGCAATGTTAGGCCTATTCTCGCAAGGGGGAATCTTAGCAGTTATCAAAACTGTTAAGAAATGTTTGCAAATTTATAAAAAAAAAAAACAGGAATACTTTATTTACATAAGTATTCAGATCCTTTGCTTTGATTGGACATGATTTGGATAGGCACACACCTGTCTATATAAGGTCCCACAGTTGACGGTGCACATCAGAGCAAAAACCAATCCATGGGGTCGAAGGAATTGGCCTTGGAGCTCAGAGACAGGATTGTGTCGAGGCACAGATCTGGGGAAGGACACCAAAAAATGTCTGCGGCATTGAAGGTCCCCAAGAACACAGTGGCCTCAATCCATCTGAAATGGAAGACGTTTGGACCACCAAGAGTCTTCCTAGGGCTGGCGGCCCGGCCAAACTGAGCAATCAGGGGAGAATGGCCTTTCTCAGTGAGGTGACCAAGAACCTGATGGTCACTCTGACAGAGCTCCAGGGCCTAGGAGACTAGTCAGGGTCAAAGGAAATATGAACAGAGAAAAGTATAGAGAGATCCTTGATAAAAACCTGCTCCAGAGGCCTCAGGACCTCAGACTGGGGCACAGGTTCACCTTTGAGCAGGACAACAACCCTAAGCACACAGCCAAGACAACAGAGGAGTGGCTTTGGGACAAGTATCTGAATGTCCTTGAGTGGCCCAGCCAGAGCCCGGACTTGAACCCGATCGAACTTCTCTGGAGAGACCTGAAAATAGCTGTGCAGCGACGCTCCCCCTCCAACCTGACAGAGCTTGAGAGGATTTGTAGAGAAGAATGGGAGAAACTTCACAAATACAGGTGTGCCAAGCTTGTAGCGTCATACCCAGGAAGACTCAAGGCTTTAATCACTGCTAAAGGTGCGTCAACAAAGTACTGAGTAAAGGGTCTGAATAGTTATGTAATATTTACACTTTTTTTTTTTACACATTCACAAAAAAAGGGTACTGAAAACTTTATGAATGCACTGTATCTCCCTTGTCTGACACTAACAAGCGTCAGATAGAGAAAACATACTACTGAAGAGTCCTATCCCTGCCTCTCGCCGGCCCAAGGTCCTAACATCCCTCTACAACAGATTAAATCTATTCTTGAACCTTACCCTCCATCCCCCTCACTCCATACTTTCGCTATTATCACCAGAACTATCAGAACTATCAGTGATGTTTTTGGTCCAGAATATTAGGTGTGTATCTCTGACCAACTCATTGGCTTTGCGGTTAGAGTGTCTGTCCTGTGATTGGGAGGTTGGGGGTTTGACCCCGTGTTGAGTCATAGCTCTCTTCTTGGCACGCAGCGCTAGGGAGATGTATTGGGGTACGGTCCTCCGAAAGACTAGCGTCCCGTTTAGGGGGTGTACTTGTCCATCAAGCTCCCTCACACTACAGAAACAGGAGCTCATTCAAGGCTACTTCTACTCTCAGGTGGGTGCTATACTCATCTGGACCGATCTCTCTTGCGTAAGAGATTTTTCTTATCTGTATAAGGACAAATAAATAAACAAATCAACAGTTAGTTGTCAACGCATCATGGTGTATTATGAAGAACCACAATGAATTACTGAGAGGAATGTGGCTAGAACCCATTTGGAAGGATGAATAAACGTTTCTGAACGACTAATAAAAGCTCATTCAGCCTTTACCTTGACAGTGTTGCTGACACATGACTCAGCCACTCACTCATCTCCGTTCTCATGGAGAAACATTTTAAATGATGAAAGACCTCTGGTGGAGTGGCCATACGAGGAATTTAACACAGTGTGGAGCCATTATTGATGTGTCAGTTGGTTATGTGCCACGGTATTGATTCATGGTAAAGTGAATGTAGTGTTCAGATACTTGAATATCACACAATTGCGTAGGAAATCAAAACCAAGGCTGTCTTCTAACCCAATGGTTCAAAACATCCTCAGGATGAATCAGGCCAATTGCTGACCTGTCTGCGGAAAAAGGTGAAACATGAAGAAAACCCAGAGAAGAACAATCAGCCATCGATGGAGAAAAGGGTGACAGCAGAGGGAATGAATCCCCATCAAGAGGCAATTTTCTGTGGGGAAGGTACCCCTCTAGGGAGGTTCCTCCTGATCCACACCCCAGGTGGTAAGCTGTGATGTGCTGAGTAGGCAGTAGGCACCATCCACCGTGTCTGGTGGAGAGAATGAGATTGCCTCTTGGTAGGAAATGGAGAAACGCCAACAGTAGCTGTATACTGTATGTGGACAACATGAGTTCAAATCGTGCAGTGTATATGAACAATAGGGACTTCAACCTAAAACATCAATATCTTTATATCAATGTCTACAGACTTAATGCATATATAATAGATATGTTATTGAAATGCAGCAGTGGTGAGGCACAACATTTGAATATACTACTCTTTCGGTATCATGTGGTCAGGTTGTGGTTTTACGTAGGCAGACAGCAACCCAAGTTACATATTCATTATCCTGGTGTTGCGCTAGATTCAAATATTCCAAGGTGAAACGTACGGCTGACACAAATTGTTACTTGAATTGCAGCGCAATGGAGTCGTATAATTTGGCTGTCAACCTTTTTTCTGTAGTCAGCCGCGTTGTCATCCGTTCCCGCTCCTTTGTCTGTAGAATGTAGGTCAGCGAGTGTTGAGATGCGGCACGTATGTCGGAGGGAGATGGAGGTGTCATTGTGCTTGAGATGAATGGTCCTGACTCGCAGAGGTGCTGTGAACTCCTCTCACTGACGGGATGAACAGGAAATATGACTTTCACATGTCACAACAGCGTCAACCCGCTATGGAATGAATGAGGGAGGCTCAAGACGATTTGGGAGGATAGAATGTGGTAGAAGAACATCTATGTCAATTAGATCAGTCATAGGATGTGTCCCCCAGGCCTTTTTTTAATGTGGCTGCCCACCCGTGGAGGCTGGTGGGAGGAGCTATAAGAGGATGGGCTCATTGTAATGGCTGGAATGGAATTAACGGAATGTTATCAAACAGATTAAACATGCGGGAACCACCTTTGACTCTGTTCCAGTAATTCCATTCCAGCCATTAGATTGAGCCCTTCCTACTAGAGCTCCTCCCACCAGCCTCCACTGCTGCCCACAGAGCTGATCGTTTAGATCCGGGTTTCCCAGACTCAGTCCGGGTCTAGATATGGTGATCTGAACTGGAGTGTTGGATGTTTAATCTGAAACACATGAGGAAGCAATACAAGGCATAAAGATTGACAGCATGGGCTTTATTGTCATCCACCCTGACACCTCACAGTAATCAAAACACCCACTCCTGCATTCTCACCAATATGGAATGTCACGTCTTTCATCACTGATGGAAGCTATTTATTATTTCCCTCAGCAGTGTGAACATGTCACTCCAAATACGCAGTGATGTCTTTTTCACTTGGTCAATTGTTATTTGCATTAGTAAATGCCCAGTGTTTTGACAAATTATACAGGTAAGTACTTCAAATGTCTTCACGGAGTCAGTGTGCAATTGGCACAGTCTCACTGCATCTGCATTTACTCTAGTCCAAGGCTGAAGGTTCAATTATGCCACTTAAAATTACGAAAACAAATGATCGGTACAGTGGAGACAGCATCTCAACTTCCTCTGCCCATATCTGACACCACTAATTCTACATTTTGGGACTATAAGGTTCTATCTGCGCAAAACATAATTCGGAGATATTGAGTATCAACTTTTTCACATCCTAGACCTCAGAATTCTTTTGGAGTGAATTCTTCTTTCATTAACCCATTAAAGTCTTTACCTTAAAAGGTACCCAAAGTGCAGAGGATTAAAATCCTGAGACATATTTTTTTTTTGGGGGGGGGGGGTCACAATCGCAGATAGAACCTTATGTCTGCACGTTAGACTGGAACCTTAAGTGGTTCACAGTGTGTTTTTCATGTTTATGGAGAAATGGAGAAGTGGAGAAATGGCATTAAAGCTTTTCAGTCTGCATATGCCATATAAGCTTTTAATGCTTTTAGTTACCTCACATCCGCGATAGAGTAATAGGGTCGGGTAATCTGAGGTTGACTATACTTTTTGTAATGTAATATTATGACATTTACATGGAGAGCGGGCATGACAGAAAATGGATATTGTCACGTTCATCATAAGGAGGAGACCAAGGCACAGCGTGATAGGAATACATTCTTCTTTAATTAACGAAGAACACACTAACGTGACGCTATGCTAAACCGAGTGCTGACACAGGCAACTACACAGACAATAACCCACAAAACCAAAATGGAAAATGGCAACCAAAATAGGATTCCCAATCAGAGACAACGATAAACAGCTGCCTCTGATTGGGAACTAATTCAAGCCACCATAGACCTACATTTACCTAGACAAAGAAAAACCCCATAGATATACAAAAAACCCTAGACAAGAAAAAACACACATACCACCCTCGTCACACCCTGACCTAATCAAAATAATAAAGAAAACAAAGATAACTAAGGTCAGGGCGTGACAGATATCCCTTTTGAACTAGAATAATCAGATAATGTTACATCTCAGCTCATACATTTTCCTCTCATATTGTATGTAATGTAATCTTTCTGTGTGAATCATTATGCCTGTTCTTACCAATATGTAAAAATTATTGAAAAGGTTACCTTACACATGAATTGGAATAGCTAATATTATAGCGAGAATTTAATTATTCCTCACAGAGAATTTTTTAATTGAAATTGTTAATGAATTGTTGAAGGACTTTTAGACTTAAGGAAATTGCCTCATTTCAACTGTTCTGCCTGTGGTGATCCCCTGACTCTTTTGGGTGAATAGCCCGAGGTATCGCCCTAGAAAGCATCCGGGAAATTAATACACCAAGGTTATGTGCCAGAAATCTCTTGAGGGAGCCATCAATCATAACGAAGTCCAGGTAACACAGGTGATTTTTATATCTGTGGCGAATTACATTAGCATTTTTAGGAACATTTTGAAGAGCATTCTCAAGATCAGCATTTTGCTGATTCACCCGGGCCACAGCATGACCGTCTAAGTTTTCAAAAATGTGTAATATTGGTGACGTTTCCCAACTGTTCAAAAGTGCTGATACACAATTTGAGAAATTAGAGTATATAGGCAGGTGTTCAATTCCATACAAAGCGCTCCAAGTCAAGTCTCCCTCTGTAGAGTGCCAAATTCAGCCAATGCTGGACAAATATGTAGCACTGAATACTTTTAATGAGAGACACACATCTCAAAATAGTGACCACACCCCAGTCTACTGAAAATATTCAGCGTTTAAAACGTCAAATATTCCATTAGACCAGGTTACTGCTTCGCTGTGTCTGTTGGCCGTGTTGACCCCATGTCTAGTGTCTGATGTACTTGAGTAGCGGTGTGCAGTGGGTCACCCCCCCCACTCTCAATACACAGCTCGGTCTATGCTCTTAGAAGTAAAGGTGCCTGGAATAAACTTCTAAAAATGTAAACACCGTTGGAACCTTTTCAGGTCAAAAAAGGTTCCTCAAGGAACCCCTCTGAAAACATCTGATAGGCTCGCATTACTGGGCAGCTCGTGTATGGGTTTCCCTTTGTAGTCTGTAATAGTTTCAAGCCCTACCACATCCGATGAGCGTCAGAGTCGGTGTAGTAGGATTCAATCTTAATCCTGTATTGATGCTTTGCTTGTTTGGTGGTTCGTCTGAGGGCAGAGCGGGATTTCTTATAAGCGTCCAGATTAATCTCCCCCTCCTTGAAAGCAGCAGCTCTAGCCTTTAGCTCGATGTGGATGTTGCCTGTAATCCATGGCTTCTGGTTGGGATTTGTACGTAGGGTAACTGTGGGCACGACATCGTCGATGCGTTTATTGACGAAGCCGATGACTGAGGTGGTATACTCCTCAATGCCATTGGATGAATCCCGGAACATATTCCAGTCTGTGCTAGAAAAACAGTCCTGTAGCTTAGCATCTGCGTCATCTGACCACTTCCGTATTGAGCGAGTCACAGGTACTTAATGCTTTAGTTTTTGCATGTAAGCAGGAATATAATTATGGTCAGATTTGCCAAATGAAGGATGTGGGACAGCTTTGTATGCATCTCTGTGTGTGGAGTAAAGGTGGTCTTTTTTCCCTCTGGTTGCGCATGTGACATGCTGGTAGAAATTAGGTAAAACGGATTTAAGTCTGCCTGCATTAAAGTCCCCGGCCACTAGGAGCGCCGCTTCTGGGAGAGCATTTTCTTGTTTGCTTATGGCCTTATAGAGTTGGTTGAGTGCGGTCTTAGTGCCAGCATCGGTCTGTGGATAGACGGCTACGAATAATATAGATAAGAACTCTTGGTATATAGTGTGGTCTACAGCTTATCATAAGGTACTCTGCCTCAGGCGAGCAAAACCTTGAGACTTCTTTAATATTAGACATCGCGCACCAGCTTTTATTGACAAATAGACTCACCCCTACCCCTCGTCCTACTAGATGTAGCTTCTCTGTTCTGCCGGTGCATCCCGCCAGCTCTATATCTGTCTTTCAGCCACAACTCTGTGAAACATAAGATATTATAGTTTTTAATGTCCAGTTGGTAGGATAATCTTGATAGTAAGTCATCAATTGTAATTTCCAATGATTGCACATTGGCCAATAGAATGGACGGCAGTGGGGGTTTACTCGCTCGCCTATGAATTCTCAGAAGGCAGCCTGAGCTGTTCCCGCCAAAGTAGTATGTCCTTTTCGTCAGACTCGTTAAAGGAAAAAGCTTCTTCCAGTTCGAGGTGAGCAATCGCTGCGCTGATATCCAGAAGTTATTTTCGGTCGTAAGAGACGGTAGCAGCAACATTATGTACAAAAAAAGTTTTAAAAACTAAGTTAAACAATGCAAAACCTTTTAAAACAAAATTGCACACTTGATAAGGAGCATGTAAAACATCAGCCATCCTCTCCGGCGCCATCCTCTCTGGCGCCATCTCTCGGTCCCAGCTTTGATGCACCTGTTCTGACCTTGGCTTCTGGATGGTAGCGGGTTGAACAGACCGTGGCTCGGGTGGTTGATGTCTTTGATCTTTTTGGCCTTCCTGTCCCATAGGGTGCTGTAGGTGTGCTGAGGGCAGACCGTGTGCCCCCGCTGATGCGTCGGGCAGATCGTACCACCCTCTGGAGAGCCCTGCAGTTGTGTGCGGTGCAGTTGCTGTACCAGGCGGTGATACACCCCAACAGGGTGCTTTCAATTGTGCGTCTGTAAAAATTCCTGAGGGTCTTAGGGGCCAAGCCAAATTTCTTCAGCCTCCTGAGGTTGAGAGGCTCTGTTGCGCTTTCTTCACCACACTGTCTGTGTGGGTGGACCATTTCAGATCATCAGTGATGTGTAGGCCAAGGAACTTGCAGCTTTTCATCTTCTCCACTGCGGTCCCGTTGATAGGGGCCTGCTCCTTCTCCTGTTTCCTGAGGTCCAAGATCAGCTTTGTTTTGTACGACATTGAGGGAGGGGTTATTTTCCTGGCCCTCACCTCTTCCCTGTAGGCTGTCTTGTTATAGTTGGTAATCAGGCCTACTACTGTTGTGTTGTCTGCAAACTTGATGATTGAGTTGGAGGCGTGCTGAGGATTAGCGAAGTGGAAGTGTTGTTTCCTACCTTCACCACCTGGGGGCGGCCCGTCAGGAGACCAAACACTATATTATAGCCTCAAAACATGGGGGCTCTACTCAATCTGTATAGCTGAAACTTTCATGATTGATATTTTAGTCATTCAATTTCTAAGGTAAATTGAATTGAATTAAATGTGGGGGGAAAGGGATCTAGCTATTGACTCTTTCAAAACAGCTGTGAAAATCTTTTGAATTTCAGTGTCATAGAAGATGTGGAAAATCGTGTGGTAATAGCATGCTGTGTTTGCAGTATACAGGTGCACCGCCCCGGAAGAAAGACAAAATGCCAACCCCAGGAAGGCCAAGATTTCAAGATTACAGCTTGATCAAGCTCTGAAGCTGGCCTTGGCATTTGAACGTTCAGTCTGTGACGATTCCCACAAAGCTGCTTCAGGCAATATCTACCTTCCATCTGTTGTTTAGGTAGCACCCAGTAGCCAATTCATATTCACAACTGTCCATGACATGCCTCATTAGTTTTTTTCCCTATTCTCTCAGTAGCCTAGACTCACAGTACACCAGTAGAGTTTGCATTCATAATAATACGTCATAATTATCAATTAGCACCTTATGCTAATTAGAGGTGATAATTAGAATACGAAATCTCCCCTTTTGATTAAACTCAACAAGTTCCTTCTTGGTTTGATGAGGTCCTGGTAGATTAGCTGTGTCAACACTCCAAGTGTGCCCTAGTATCAAGACGAGTTCTTCTGATTAACCATAACTATAAAAAAAATGCTCATTTATATTATTAATTACCCTGCCGTTTTCTCTCTCTCTCTCTCTCTCTCTCTCTCTGTTGGCGTATGTCCCCACATCACGTCTGGACTGTATGCTTTGTATTAAATACAGTGGAATCCCAGGATTCTGAGATCATAGCCTAATTAATGAGTGCCGTGGGATTAATGACTTCAGACATTCGCACGCGTGCTAATTGTTTCATTGGCAGGGAGTGAGCAAACTAGAACTGTGATGTTTGAATGTCAACAGTATTTCCTTTGCAAAGTCAACAATACCACCGGAACCACTCAACTTATCTCGACATATATCCCATGACACAGCTATGTGACACCTTTACTGATTCGAGCTATCTGCTTGTTTCCAAATACTAGCTGTCACAGTACTGTGCTGCGTAACAGTTTTGTTTCCTTCCTCACGGCCCCACACTGGTATGTGAAATTGGATCCCGCAATGATTGCCATCTTGAAAGCACCTAAGCCAGCTGCACCACCGAGAATCTAGCAATTTGATGGTGAAGGTGCTGGTATTTCAAGCTGAGAAGTTAGTTTCACCAATTCAACTAAGAACAATGAGGACATGGAGAAAGGACAAAAGCAGCCTTGCTAAACAGCCACTAACCTAGAACATAAAAGGAAAGAGGAGGCGCAGAAGAGGAAGATGAAGAGAGGACGACCAATGGACACCTGGAGAGAATGCACAAAAGGAGAAGATAAGGTCAGAAGGGGGTGATGTTGTAACTTCCACCGCTACAATTCTACCAACTGTAGGCTGGTAAAATACAGAATAGGAAAGAAACAATTGGTCATTGATCGATGTTCATCATGGAATAAAAAGGCTTTTCAAAAGAAAAGTGCATATGATGACAATGTTCAATATAAGATCTAGTTTTGATTTAGGACTTTATTGGTAGTGTTTTCATAATGCTATAGTCTATACATAATGGTGGTGGATTATTCTGTCCTGTGAGAAATGCCTACTGGGATAAAGGGTTTTAAGTCATTTATAGACATAGAGTACAAGTCAAAAGTTGACACTGTCACATTGTATAATTAATTGGAGATAGGTGCAGGAATACGTAGTAGGGGGTGTTAATACTCCACCCATTGGAACAATAACCGTCCAAACAATGGTGAACAGAGGGCACATATGTAAAATGACTAATCAGGGGAAATGGGAACCAGGTGTGCCTAATGAAACAGTTCAGTGACACCTAGAAGGCCAGTGACGTAGACCTCCGGAGCTGGTGCACGGAATGAGCAGCAGTACCGGGGGAATTTGTGACACACACCTACTCATTCCAGGGTTTTTCTTTATGTTTTACTATTTTCTACATTGTAGAATAATATCAAAGACGTCAAATCTATGAAATAACACATATGGAATCATGTAGTAACTAATAGGCTATCTTCCTGATAACACCCCTGACTTGTCACAGCACAACTGATTGGCTCAAACAAATTAAGAAGGAAAGAAATTCCAAAAATGAACTTTTAACAAGGCACACCTGTTCATTGAAATGCATTCCAGGTGACTACCTCATGAAGCTGGTTGAGAGAATGCCAAGAGAGTGAAAAGCTGTCATCAAGGGTGGCTACTTTGAAGAATCTCAAATCTCAAATATATTTGGATTTGTTTAACACTGTCACGTGTGCTCCTCTCTGGCCTCTAGGTCAAAAGGCTGCTCGTTATGGCGCACCCCTGTCATCATCTTTACCCGCATCAGCGCATTATGACACTCACCTGGACTCCATCGCTTCCTTGCTTACCTGCCCTACACATGTCACTCCCTTTGTTTCCTTCCCCAGGCGTCATTGTTTCTGTTTCATGTCTGTGCTTTGTTCGGGTCTCTTGTTTTGTGTTATGTTTTGTTTATTGATTAAAACACTCACTCCCTGAACCTTCTTCCTGAATCTCAGTGCACATCGTTACAGAATGACGCCTCACCAAAGGGAAGCAACAGGGAGTGGTTTGTTTTGTTTCTGATTTGGTGTTGGGTCCGGGTGTCAGAACCGGAGCTACCTGCGAGGCCTCTGTCGGTTTGTCAGATTCCCAGGCCTCGGTGGGTTTGACAGGTTCCCCTGGCTCAGCGGGATCGACAGGCTGCCATGCCTCAGCGGGATCGACAGGCTGCCATGCCTCAGCTGGGTTGACAGGCTGCCATGCCACCGCGGGTTTGACTGGCTCCCATGCTTCAGCGGGTTTGACTGGCTCCCATGCCTCAATGGGTTCGACGGGCTCCCATGCTTCAGCGGGTTTGACTGGCTCCCATGCCTCAGCGGGTTCGACAGGCTCCCATGCCTCAATGGGTTTGACGGGCTCCCATGCTTCAGCGGGTTTGGCAGGCTCCCATGCCTCAATGGGTTTGACAGGCTCCCATGCCTCAATGGGTTTGACAGGCTCCCATGCCTCAATGGGTTTGACAGGCTCCCATGCTTCAGCGGGTTCGACAGGCTCCCATGTCTCAATGGGTTCGACAGGCTCCCATGCCTCAATGAGTTTGACAGGCTCCCTATCGTCAGGTTTCTGCGCCCCCACCTGATCTCCAGGATCGTCCCTGTGGTTGGCGTCCTGCGGCTTGAGCTGAGCGCCCCGTGGAGGGGGTACTGTCACGTATGCTCTTTCTCCGGCGCTCTAGGTTGCCATGCTCCCGGGCCTCAGCTGGATCGACAGGTTCCCGCGCCTTAGCAGAGGTGACCGGTCCACTCCTGATCCCCGGGATTGTCATCTTGGTCGGCGCCCTGTGTCTGGGAGGGGGTACTGTCACGTGTGTTCCTCTCCGGGCCTCTAGGTCACCAGGGGCGGCAGGGTAGCCTAGTGGTTAGAGCGTTGGACTAGTAACCGGAAGGTTGCAAGTTCAAATCCCCGAGCTGACAAGGTACAAATCTGTCGTTCTGCCCCTGAACAAGTAGTTAACCCACTGTTCCTAGGCTGTCATTGAAAATAAGAATTTGTTCTTAACTGACTTGCCTAGTAAAATAAAAAAATTATGCTTCTGTAACCTTCTCACTTAAAGTTATTCACGATTCATTCATGATTATCCGTAATCACGGCAGCTTCCACATTACTGTGGAAGTGTTCACAAAAATCTTGTTTTCAATAAAAGTGACACCAAAATGACACAATACATGATTTACCATTCATTTCTATTGTGCACAAAATAATCAGAAATGCAACCAAAACAAACTGTTAATGCATCCAACTGATGTAGTCATTGCCTGCTAGAAATATGGGACCAAGTACTCAACTTTTGACTACTTTAAAACACTATAAGTTACTTTGTCAAAATACTAATGACACCTTCAAATGGGGGGGGGAGTGACACAAGTGATTTCATTTCTAAACGGTAAAACTGATATTGTATGTATGAAAATCTCCTCAAGCAAAAGATGACATTCTGTACCGTCGCCTCATATAAAACATTTGTCACTGGTCAAATTCCATAGAACTATTGGCCATCATACACAAACTTATGTGAAAAAAATCTCAAACAAATAGAGTAGATATTTTCCTCCAAAACATTCTGAGAGCTCACACACTTAGCAGCCAGTAGGCATCTCAGTTCACTAAAACTGCTCTCAAACTGAGGCCAAATGGATTACCCACAAGGAAAACACATTTATTCCTATTGTCATGTTTCATTCGTGAATCTTCGGTTGCTGTGCCAATCACACAATGGTTCAATGCACCATTGTATTCCTGTATATATAATTTGATGTACAGAAGAATAAGAATATACACAACTGTCAAATTATTTATATTATCTTGTTTGATATTGTACATTTAATTTTCTCCATCTTCTTGACTTTTGTATTAGTCTCAGTGTTTTGTGCCATGATATTAAATCCTATTTTCCTTGCTGAATGAATGTACTATATTTGTGGTTAAACAGTATGAAAACACTCTTAAAACTACCCAAATGAAAAATGAAATAACTGATTCTTCAAGCCTGCTGCAGCCATGTCAATCAGACAAGCTAATTTAGCTTTACCCTCAAGAGTACGAGTGCAGGAGTGGGAGGACAACTTTTTTCTTCCAAATCTCTTTTCTCTGTATAATTAATTTGAACTATTTTAATTGAGAATGCAAATTCTACGTCTGGCTTTATTTCTCTCAGGCTACAGTCTTGGGAGAATAAAAACAATTACAAGGCCTTTTTGTCAGTAAATAGCCTTTTGTTTCTTCTTTCAATTTGAACATATTCCCCAGCGTTTCCCATCAGCTGGGATTTGGCTGGGCCAGTATGGTAACGAGACAGATGAGAGAACAGCCGAGTGCTTGAGGCGCACACTTCCAATAAGATTTAGAGCCCACTCATTTAGGACACTCTATCTCCCAGCAATAAAACACTTCATATCAACTGACATTCATAAATTGGCCAAGCACTGTTGTGTGGTTGTTTTACAAGAAAGTTGTTGATAAATTGATTTTATAATCTTCTCAAGGCGAAACGTGAATCACACATTTTAGATTAAAGACAATGTCAAATCAATTCAAATTAAGAGTCGATGCGTAAAGGTCCATAAAGATTTTAATAAATCTTCTCATTTGCTTCATTGGTGGGCTCAATTATTCCCCTCGATCTCTTGTCCCTCGGCTCAGCTGTGGCAGCAGATGGACAGACAGAGGAGTGTTCGAAGGACAACACGGGAGAAAACATGCACTAGTGGCCTTGCATGTAGTAATGTTGACGCACACTAGTGCACAAACTTGCAATATCATTGTACAGTACATATGCTACTAATGATGTGATGACATTGATAGCAATCTAGACCAGCTGATAAGTGTTATCTTTGTTGTCAGACAGAATATAGTATTGAAATAAATGAAGATCACAATATTTCAGTCGATTATTTTCAACACAATAATAGTAGTCTATAAATCCAGGTAGAAAGGCAGAAATCTCATTGTATTTATTCAGTGCACATTCGGCAGAGGGTCATGTTCACACAAATAACATTTCACATAATATTACAATTAAAGTATCTATTTTTCAGCATCAAAGACAAAGGACAAAACAAGGGGAATTCATTTATGTTCATTTCATTGACCGAAGCAGTAGACGACGTACCAAACATACATTGAATGGAGATGAATTGCTACAGGTGTCACCCGTCTTGCTTTGGTGAGTAAGGTTTAAGGACAGTTTTATTTTCCGTCTTTCATCTGTGTATATGTCCCCAGAAAAAAAGGTCACACGTCCTCTCTCTATTTCCCCGGGCTCCTGAAGATGCATTGGAGTTTGATCAGACTTGTCGTTGCGGACATAAACTATGTACTGGAACAGTTAAGTGTGATTGATTAATGCGTTGGCTACGCCTATCCCTTCTTAATCATAATGCAGAAGGGAGAATGCATAGAATGACAAAGAGCAGGGGTATTGAACCCTATGAGGTCCGGAGCCTGCTGGTTTTCTGTTCTACCTGACAATTCATTGCACCCACCTGACGTCCCAGGTCTAAATGACAAAACCCAGTGGAACTGGCTTCGAGGTCCAGAGTTGTGTTTGAGGGACATAGAGGACCTCTACAGGAGAGTGGAACAACTGAATGCTCAGCATGGTAATGAGTTCACTACTCCCCCTTCTGGAAAAGCAGACTTCTACATCTCCCTTCATTTCCCAGCTGAAACAAGGTCATGGAGATGCTGCTCTCTGCTGGTGAGGACGATGAGGTTCATCAAACATGTATGATCCTCAGGCTGTAGGCTTTGTACGTCAGACTGTGATAGAACTTGGTCAGCTAACATTCCGCTTCATTTACTAGGGTTGGGGTCAATTTCAATTGAATTTGAAATTCCAAATCAGTTCTTGAATTCTCTCATGACGTGGAGAATATCTGTTGAATTCCATTTGAATTTCAACAATCTCCAATTTACGGAATTGGAATAGAATTGGAATAGAATTGGAATAGAATTGGAATAGAATTGGAATTAGACCGTTTGAACGGTTTGAATTGCAATTACACTATATATACATTATTCTTTATTTCAATATTTGTACATTTCCAGGTTAATAGAATTCATGCAAAAAAATCACTGCAGGATTTGTTTTCAATCTTTTAAACGTGTATTTCTATATTTCCAGTACAGCTAGGCTGTCTGAACAGTGACATGCTACCCTACAAAGCATTACATGGACTTGCTCTTACCTATCTCTCAGATTTGCTCCTGCCATACATACCTACACGTATGCTGTGGTCACAAGATGCAGGCCTCCTTATTGTCCCTAGAACATCTAAGAAAACAGTGGGAAGCAGTGCTTTCTCCTATAGAGCTACATTTTTATGGAATGTTCTGCCTATCCATGTGAGAGACGCAGACTCTGTCTCGACCATTAAGTCTTTACTGAAGACTCATCTCTTCAGTAGGTCTTATGATTGAGTGTGGTCTGTCCCAGGGGTGCAAAGGTGAACGGCAAGGCACTGGAGCGACGAACCACCCTTGCTGTCTCTGCCTGGCCGGCTCCCCTCTCTCCACTGGGATCCTCTGCCTCTGACCATATTACAGGGGCTAAATCACTGGCTTACTAGTGCTCTTCCATGCCGTCCCTAGGAGGGGTGCGTCACTAATGTGATCTTCCTGTAAGATTTTTCGCCTGGGCTCGTGTGGTGGAAGAGATCTTCGTGGGCTATAGTCAGACTTGTCCCAGGGTAGTAAGATGGTGGTCTGTTGGCATCCCTCTAGTGGTGTGGGGGCTGTGCTTTGAAAAAGCGAGTGGGGTTATATCCTGCCTGGTTGGCCCTGTCCGGGGTCATCGTCGGACGGGGCCACAGTGTCCACAGTGTTCCCCTTGTCTCATTCTCAAGTATCTATGCTGCAATAGTCTGTGTGCCAGGGGGCTAGGGTCAGTCTGTTATATCTGGTATATTTTTCCTGTCTTATCTGGTGTCCTGTGTGAATTGAACTATGCTCCCTCCAGACTGGCCAAACCTCAGAACCTGTTTGCTCTCTAGGTTTCTCCCTAGGTTCCTGCCTTTCCAGGGAGTTTTTCCTAGCCACGTGCTTCTACATTTGCATTGCTTGCTGTTTGGGGTTTTAGGCTGGTTTTCTGTATAATGATTTTGTTGATGTAAAAAGGGCTTACCCACTGCTGGCTTGCTTCTGAAGCTAAGCAGGGTTGGTCCTGGTTGCTCCCTGGATGGGAGACCAGGTGGTGTTGGAGGGCCAGTAGGACGCACCCCTTCCTCTGGTCTAAAAGAATATCCAAATTCCCCAGGGCAGTGATTGGGGACATTGCCCTGTGTAGGGTGCCATCTTTCGGACGGGATGTTAAACGGGTGTCCTGACTCTGCGGTCACAAAGATCCCAATCTGGCCCTCATACCATCACAGTCACCTAATGATCCTGTCACGCCCTGGTCGAAGTATATTGTGCTTGTCTTTATTTATTTGGTCAGGCCGGGGTGTGACATGGGTTTATTGTGGTGTGTTTTGTCTTGGGGTTTTGTTAGGTATTGGGTGTGTGGCTTAGTGGAGGTATCTAGCAAAGTCTATGGCTGTCTGGAGTGGTTCTCAATCAGAGGCAGGTGTTTATCGTTGTCTCTGATTGGGAACCATATTTAGGCAGCCATATTCTTTGAGTGTTTTGTGGGTGATTGTTCCTGTCTTTGTGTTTGCACCAGATAGGGCTGTTTCGGTTTTCACATTTAATACATTTTTAGTTTCTTCATGTATAGTTCTTTCCTTCATTAAAATATCATGAATCACCATCACGCTGCATTTTGGTCCGACTCTCCTTCACCACAAGAAAGCCGTTACAGAATCACCCACGACAACAGGACCAAGCAGCGTGTCAACAGGCAGGAGCAGCAGGTGAAGCAACAGCGGCAGCAGGAGATACGTAATAAGGAATTCTGGACATAGGAGAAAATCCTCGACGGGAGAGGACCCTGGGCTAAACCAGGGGAGTGTAGCCGCCCCAAGGTGCAGCAGGAGAAGAGGCAACAGGAGCAGCCCAAAGAGGAGTACGGTTTGGACTACAAGAGTATGGACTATACTTCTTGGGAGGAGATAGACAGGTGGGCGGTCGACCCAGGGAGAGTGCCGGAGCCCGCCTGGGATTCGATGGAGCAGTGCGCGGAAGGTTATCGGATAATGGAGTTGGCGAAGCAAGCACGGCGGCGTGGGCGGAAGCCCGAGAGTCAGCCCCAGAAATGTCTTGGGGGGGGGCTCACAGGGAGTAGGGCTACGCCAGGTAGGAGACCTGCGCAAACTCCCTGTGCTTACCGGGGGGCTAGAGAGACCGGGCAGGCACCGTGTTATGCAGTGGGGCGCACGGTGTCCCCAGTGCGGGTGCATAGCCCGGTGCGGTATATTCCAGTTCCTCGTATTGGCCGGGCTAGAGTGGGCATCGAGCCAGGTAAGGTTGCTCAAGAGCTCCAGTGCGCCTGCACGGTCCGGTCTATCCAGTACCACCTTCATGCACCAGCCTTCCGGTGGCAGCTCCCCGCACCAGGCTTCCTGTGCGTGTTCTCGGCCCAGTACCACCAGTGCCAGCACCATGCATCAGGCCTATAGTGCGCCTCGCCTCTCCAGCGCTGCCGGAGTCTCCCGACTATCTAGCGCTGCCAGAGCCTTCCTCATCTCCAGCGCTGCCGGAGTCTCCCGCTTGTTCAGCGCTGCCGGAGCCTTCCTCCTCTACAGAGCTGCTGGAGTCTCCCGCCTGTTCAGCGCTGTCAGAGCCTTCCTCCTCTACAGCGCTGCCGGAGTCTCCCACCTGTTCAGCGCAGCCAGAGCTGCCAGCCTGCATGGAGCAGCCAGAGCTGCCAGCCTGCATGGAGCAGCCAGAGCTGCCAGTCTGCACGGAGCAGCCAGAGCTGCCAGTCTGCACGGAGCAGCCAGAGCTGCCAGTCTGCACGGAGCAGCCAGAGCTGCCAGTCTGCACGGAGCAGCCAGAGCTGCCAGTCTGCACGGAGCAGCCAGAGCTGCCAGTCTGCACGGAGCAGCCAGAGCTGTCAGTCTGCACGGAGCAGCCAGAGCTGTCAGTCTGCATGGAGCAGCCAGAGCTGCCAGTCTGCAAGGAGCTGCCAGTCTGCAAGGAGCTGCCAGTCTGCAGGAAGCTGTCAGTCTGCAAGGAGCTGCCAGTCTGCACCACACGATACCGTCAAAGGATCCCTCGACAGTTTGTTCTCCATAGGTATTTGTAGGCTGTGCTTCGAAAGAAAACCTGAAAATATCCTGTGTGCTGGCAGAATGCTTATGTGAAAATAAGCGCCCTGTAGGTCAGCTGAACTGAACCAGTTGCCTTGACGAATAAAACAAAACAGCACATTGTATGTAAGTATACGGAACATGATGAAAGCTGTTGCGGATCCTTAGGTCCAGAATGGAGCGTATGCAATGCCCCCCTGGGAACCAGGACATTTCCCTGGAGTAGAAACAAATGGAAGCACAGCTGAGAGCTGCCCAGTGACACGATCCTACCAGATGAGCTAAATAACTATGCTCACTTCGAGGCAAGTAACACTGAAACATGCATGAGAGCATCAGCTGTTCCAGAAGACTGTGTGAACCCGCTCTCCGCAGCCGATTTGAGTAAGACCTTTAAACAGGTCAACATTCACAAGGCCACTGGACCAGACGGATTACCAGGACATGTACTCCGAGCATGCGCTGACCAACTGGCAAGTGTCTTCACTGACACTTTCAACCTCTCTCTGTCGGAGTCTGTAATACCAACATCTTTCAAGCAGACCACTATAGGCCATGTGCCCAAGAACACTAAGGTAACCTGCCTAAATGACTACCGACCCATAGCACTCATGTCTGTAGCCATGAAATGCGTTGAAAGGCTTGTCCAAACTGCACTTATGTGAGAATACTATTCTTTGACTACAGCTCAGAGTTCAACACCATAGTGCCCTCAAAGCTCATCACTAAGGACCCTGGGACTAAACACCTCCCTCTGCAACTGGATCCTGGAATACGTAACACCTCTGTCACGCTGATCCTCAACACGGGGGCCCCTCAGGTGTTCGTGTTCAGCCTCCTCCTGTACTCCCTGTTCACTCACAACTGCATGGCCAGGCAGGACTTCAACACCATTATTAAGTTTGCACAACAGTGCACAACAGTGGTAGGCCTGATCACCGACAATGATGAGACAGCCTATAGGGAGGACGTCAAAGTACACTGACTAGTGATTTCGACAGGAATGCCTTGGAGCTCCGGTATCAAATGTGACATCACTAGTGACAAGTATGGTTTGGGGTTTGCTTGGTGTACTCGCCAGTGAAGGGGGTTTGCAGACAGTGCCCTATAGTGCATGCAGAACTTGGGGTTAGCGAATGATGCCACAGCATGCTCAAAACCCAAGCAGGCGATACATATCTGGTGTATATCCTTGCCTGCAATCATCGCCCTGCATGGGCACGGGTGTGACCGTTCTGGGGCGGGGGCAGGAGGCCTGCTAGGTTCTCCCTGTGCATGGGTAGCAGGCTCCATGGATCTGAGAAGTAGTATTCCTTGAGTAAAGTGTGAGCTAGCTAGCTTTCGCCTCAAGGCTAATAGCCTATCTCGTTAGCACGCTACTAGCCAGAGAAAGTGCGTGCTTTCTTTGTTTCTCCACGAACAAAGCGGGTCTCTCGATCGTCACGCTGTGAAGCTAGTGCTGTCAGTCTAGTCAACACGGCCCATGAGGGGTTTGTGCTAAATGCGAGAGGAAAGCTAGCAATTCTACTTGTGTAGGTAGAAAAGCTAGTTTGGTGTAGCTAGCCTTGTGAGTTACACAGGTTAGGTTAAGCCTTGCAGCGATAGCTAGTCCTTTGTGTGGTAAGCTAGCCTTGCAGCTAGCTAGCCAAGTTAGCTAAAGCCTTGCGCCTAAGGCTAACCAAGTCTCGATAGCTAGCCGTGTGGTACTAGTTAAATGGAGCAAAACTTTTCTATCGGTCAGCACTCAATACTATCGACAGGAGCTGAAGTCCAATGTTCGGCAGCATTAACCTCTAAACATCAGTAGGAAGCCAGGAATCTAGCCATGTTGAAGAATGCTTTCATGAACGCAGTCACTTCCGCAAGGAAGAGAGGTGAGAATGACCAGCTGGTGAGCGAGTGGCTCCCTTTATGGAGGAGAGGTGCTCACCTCATTCGTCACTTGACCTGTGCGATTGGATATTTTGACACATCGATACGAGTATTAGAAGTAGAAAAACAATGATTGTCAAAATTGCTAAAACTCAGGAAATTTACAACGACATAAGGACGAACTCAGTGAAAACCGGTAAAGTGAGTTCAAATAAAGTTTATTCAACATTCTGAATTGTTAAGCGACTGTTTGGAATCTATTTGTTCGTGATGAATGTGAAGGCATGTCAACACTCTAAGTTTAGAGTTAACTCAAGCTGTAGCTATCCATCCCCAAGAGAAGAATGTCCATTCTTACAGAAAATACCATTAATCAGTATCAAAATTATTTACATGCAAAACAATTCACTTTGGGTAAATCCTCAACAGGAGTCGTTTCTGTCCTAATATGGACCCTCTGTTAATTGTCTAAGTTATTACAGAAGACAGGATTCACAAAACCAGTTTGTGAAGCCATTGTGCTGTCCTTCCCCATCGGTTGGCATACAGTCTTGCAGAAGTCAGGTTTACGGTTGGGCTCCTTGGTCAAATAGTTGGAGGTGTCATCTGGGTAAAAGCATGCAGCGATCAAACGGATACAGTTCAGGACAGTTGCCGCAAGCATAAGGAACCCTGTGTGGTTGGGACAAGAAATACATAGTCAAGTGTACTGTAAGTGTTACGTAACTGTTATTCATCAGATTATACAAAATTGTCTACAGGATTTTTCTGGTATTCAATTAAGACTGGCCTACAGCGTTAGCTTATCACTGTTCCAATTACAGTATCTATAATGTGCCTGTAAAATCATGTTATAATTGGCCAGCATCTGCCTACACTAAAATCTGTTACAGAATGTGGGTGTGTGGTTGGTACTACTCCAGTATATGTTTATTTCATAGAGCTGTACTAGAGAGCTCATCTTCTATCTTGTGCATAGTCTGAACAGGTTCAAAGACAAGGTTAGTGATTTACTGCCGCCGGATTATATATTTGAGTCATTTAGCAGATGCTCTTATCCAGAGCGACTTAGGGAATGTTTGCTCAGGAGTATAATTCCTGCTGACCCGGATGGAATTCTGTGATCTTCCTTAACCCATAGCAAGTCCCACTGAGTTGACTACTTCAAAATGGTGACAGCCCTCAATGGCACTGCACATGATAAAATGGGCTGTGGGCTAAGTGTGCCCTCTATCCAACTCTATGTTCTTACCACAGTAGACTGTGTTAGGAGCAAGGTCATGGACACGATAGCTTCTGGTGAACATGGCTCCCAGGCCCACAACCAACACAGGGAAGACAGTAAACGTGTAGCGGATGTACTTGGAGAATATGAAGCTCTCAAAGACAAACCTGTTAGGAAATAGCATTGTTTTCAAAACTGAATTAAACCCCAGCTTCCTAGTATAGTGTACCGATTTAGTCAGTACGGTGTCCATATTAGGACAGCCTCAGTCTCAGCAGAAGAGACTGTCCTAATATGGACGCCACAATTATCTTTTTTCCATTCAATCAATGATTACGATGTATATGTATGGGTCCATCATTATTTCATTGTCAGTTATTACCAGATGAGCATCCCAAGGAGAAGTAGAGTGAGCACCATTGAGCTGACCAGAGGATCAGGTAGCCCAGCCTGGTACCGCAGCACAACTCCCAGACTGACCAGGGCCTCCAGGAGAGTCCACCAGCCAAATACAGCCAGTCCGTTCTGGGTCTGTCCCACCCAACACCAACACCAACACATCAACACACAGTTAGACCAGAGGGACCATGATAAAAGACATATGAAACAGTATTTATTGGTAAAGGATCTGTTTTTAGAATGTGTATTGGTGCGTTTAGATTTGTGATGTGGCCCTGGTTGGCCTTGTTTTTAGTGGAGGCTCTAATGCCTTGTTTTTAGTGGAGGCTCTAATGCCTGTGAATATGGGTTAGGGGGACGGAGGTGCGCTGAGGAGGGGCATTGGGTGACCAAAATGGCTTGGCTCCGCTGCCTTCCTGGTGCACGGCTTAGCGGATGGAGTGTGTGAGGTTCTGTGAATGGTGAACTTCCCTTAAGGGAAGTCGGAGGTGATACTTATGGTGTGTTCAAGACAACTGGGAACTCTGAAAAATACAAGGTCAAATCATGATGTCAGTGATCTTCAGGTTGGCAAGGCTGAGCTCTCGTGAGTCGGAGCTCTCGAGTTGGAAATCCAAGTTGAATGACCGCTCAAAACTATTTTTTCCGAGTTGTTTTGAATGCGGCATAAGAGGGCATTCTGGCACCGAGCTTCATGGCTGCCTACGTTGTTGCTCGTAGATGGGCCAAGTTCAGTCTGCAGCTCATCTATATTTGCATCTCATCTATATTGCACCAATCATATCGTATCATAATCGTATTCAGAAATGTTAACTTTTCTAGGGTAGGGGGCAGCATTCGGAATTTTGGATGAAAAGCATGCCCAAATTAAACTGCCTGCTACTCGGGCCAGGAAGATATGATATGCATATAACTGGTAGATTTGGATAGAAAACACTCTAATGTTTCCAAAACTGTTAAAATAGTGTCTGTGAGTATAACAGAACTGATTTGGCAGGCGAAAACCTGAGAAAAATCCATTCAGGAAGTAGTTGTTTTTTTGGTTTTGTAGTTTTCTATTCAATGCCATTACAGTATCCATTGACTTATGACTCAAATTGCAGTTCCTATGCCTTCCACTAGATGTCAACAGTCTTTAGAAATTGTTTCAGGCTTTTATTCTGAAAAATGAGGGAGTAAGAGCAGTCGGAATGAGTGGACCCTGCCGTGTCACAGAGCTTTTTCATGCGCGCGACAGAGAGAGAGCCTTTCTTGTTTACCTTTTCTATTGCCATGGTTATTGTCCGGTTTAAATATTATTGATTATTTAGGATAAAACCAACCTGAGGGTTGAATATAAACATCATTTGACATGTTTCTATGAACTTTACGAATACAATTTGGATTTTTTTGTCTGCCTGTTTTGACTGCGTTTGAGCCTCTGGATTATTGAAGGAAACGTGCAAACAAACTGAGGTTTTTGGATATAAAGAGACTTTATCGAACAAAAGGAACTGAGGAATGAAAGGAATTGAGTAAATGAATGTCTTCTGAGTGCAAACATATGAAGATCATCAAAGGTAGGGATTCATTTTCTCTCTATTTCTGACTTGTGTAACTCTTCTACTTGGCTGGTTACTGTTTGTAATGATTTGTCTGCTGGGCTATGTTCTCAAATAATTGTAAGGTATGCTTTCGCCGTAAAGCATTTTTTAAATCTGACACCGTGGTTGGATTCACAAGAAGTTAATCTTTAAACCTATTTAAAATATGTTTTGTTTTCTGAATTTTTATAATGAGTATTTCTGTATTTGAATTTGGCTCTCTGCAATCTCACTGGATGTTGGCCAGGTGGGACGCTAGCGTCCCACATACCCTAGAGAGGTTTTAAGAGAAATATAAATTAGGCTTATGTATTTATTTTTAATGTGACAGATATAATTTACTGTGATGTTCGTGCGGTATGTTTGTCCATTATACAACTGCATGGTCCTCCAGTATTTATTTTATTCAAGTATTGTTTTGCAGTATTTTGCCTTTCAAAGTGTGCTTTGTGCCTATTTGGTCAATATATGTATTCTTCATTTAGATGTCTTTTTGCATTTTTTCTTTACCTTCATTTTTGATGTGACTTGTCTTATTTTTTGTTTTTTTTGTCTTGAAATGTGGGGACAAATTTAAAAACTTTGGGGGGGGGGGGGGGGGGGGGGGTAAATATGCAACAGGCATGAGCTCTTGAATGCAGCCTCATAGACTGTTAGAGCAGGTGTTCCTTATTGTTCATTAACTATGTGGCCACTAGTATAAATGATTGGCTGTCATTTCAATCATGGGATCCCCTTGCCCTGTGTTGATTGGCATGCACTGGAAGGATGGGAGTGGTGGTGTTAAAAAAAAAAAAATCTAAGTAAGTCAAATTATTATTATGGTAATATCCTTTTCCATATGCACAAAAAGCACATTTCTCTCAAATTTGGTGCACATATTTGATTAAATCCCTGTTAGTGAGCATTTCTTCTTTGCCAAGATAATCCAATTGATTAAAAAAATATTTAAATTGGAGAATTTTTTTTTTTTAAATGTATAATGTTTGTAAATTATTTCATACACAGGACTGGTGGAGTTATGTCACACACACAGCTAACATACATATTCAAAATTACAACCAACTAATTGCAGCATTACCGCAAAAAATGAAGAGGCAAGTGGAAGGGGGAAAAAGAGACTTCTCTGTCAGCCCTGCATTAACGATCAATATTGTTTAAACAAAATTCAGGTGAATAAAAAAGTATATCAGTTCAATTTAAGTACCAACAAATTGACAGCTGTGCCATATAGATTGCAACATAGTTGGGAGGAGATTTTTGGTTTATGGACTGATATACAAAACAACACTGGATTCAAAACTTTGAGTTTTTCAATTTCAATTAATATACACAATTCTTGGCTAAATAACAAGATAACTATTATTTCATTATTTGTCACTATTTCCTACATTGTAGAATAATAATGAAGACATCAAAACTATGAAATAACACATGGAATTTAAAAGAAATCAAAATAGAGTTATATGTGAGATTCTTTAAAGTAGTCTCCTTTTGTCTTGATGACAGCTTTGCACACAATTGGCATTCTCTCAACCTGCTTCATGAGGTATTCACCTGGAATGCTCAGGTGTGCCTTGTTAAAAGGTTAAAAAAAAGTTATTTCCTTCTTAATGCATTTGAGTCAGTCAGTTGTGTTGTGACAAGGTTAGGGGTGGTATACAGAAGATAGCCCTATTTGGTAGAAGATCAAGTCCATATTATGGCAAGAACAGCTCAAATAAGCAAAGGGAAAGGACAGTCCGTCATGAAGGTCAGTCAATCCGGAAAATCTCAAGAACTTTGAAAGTTTCCTCATGTGCAGTCGGCAAAAACCATCAAGCACGACGATGATGAAACTGGCTCTCATGAGGACCGCCACAAGAATGCAAGACCCAGAGTTACCACAGCTGCAGAGGATACGTTCCTTAGAGTTACCAGCCTCAGAATTGCAGCCCAAATAAATGCTTCACAGAGTTCAAGTAACAGACACATCTCAACATCAACTGTTCAAAGGAGACTGCGTGAATCAGGCATTCATGGTCTAATTGCTGCAAAGAAACCACTCCTAAAGGACATCAATAATAAGAAGAGTCTTGCTTGGGCCAAGAAACACGAGCAATGGACATTAGACCAGTGGAAATCTGTCCTTTGCACTGATGAGTCCAAATGTGAGATTTTTGGTTCCAACTGCCGTGTCTTTGTGAGATGCAGAGTAGGTGAACGGATGATCTTTTGTTAGGTTACAGCCTTATTCTAAAACATATTAATTAGATACACACAATACCCCATAATGACAAAAGTGAAAACAAGTTTTTAGAAATGTTTGCAAATGTATTAAAAATAAAAAAACAGTAATACCTTATTTACATAATTATTCAGACCCTTTGCTATGAGACTTGAGCTCAGGTGCATCCTGTTTCCGTTGATCATCCTTGAGATGTTTCTACAACTTGATTGGAGAACACCTGTGTTAAATTCAATTGATTGGTCATGATTTGGAAAAGCACACATCTGTCTATATAAGATCCCACAGTTGACAGTGCATGTCAGAGCAAAAACTAAGCCATGAGGTCAAAGGAATTGTCGGTAGAGTTCCAAAACAGGATTGTGTTGAGGCACAGATCTGGGGAAGGGTGTCAAAAAATGTCTGCATCATTGAAGGTCCCCAAGAACACAGTGGCCTCAATCATTCTTAAATGGAAGAAGTTTGGAACCACAAAGACTCTTCCTATAGCTGGCAGCCCAGCCAAACTTAGCAATCGGGGAGAAGGGCCTTGGTAAGGGAGGTGACCAGACGGAAGCCACTCCTCTGTTAAAGGTAGATGACAGCCCACATGGAGTTTGTCAAAAGCCCACATGGAGTTTGTCAAAAGTTTGTCAAAAGGACCCTGACCATCAGAAACAAGATTGAACCCTTTGGCCTTAATTCCAAGTGTCACGTCTGGAGGAAACCTGGCACCATCCCTATGGTAAAGAATGAAGAATGGTGGTGGCAGCATCATGCTGTGGGGATGTTTTTCAGGGACTGGGAGACTGGTCAGGATGGAGGGAAATATGTGCAGAGAGATCCTTGAATGAAACCTGCTCGAGAGCGCACAGGACCTCAGACTGGGGCGAAGATTCACCTTCCAACAGGACAATGATCCAAAGCACACAGCCTAGACAACTCATGAGTGGCTTCGGGACAAGTCTCTGAATGTCCTTGAGTGGCCCAGTCAGAGCCCTGACTTGAACTTGATCGAAACATCTCTGGAGAGACCTGAAAATACCCAAGGTGCTTCAACAAAGTACTGAGAAAAGGGTCAGAATATTTGTGATATTCCATTTTTTTTGCAAATGTTTGCTTTTTCATTATGGGGTATTGTTTGTAGATTGATGAGGATAAAAAAAAATCAATTTTAGAAAGCTGTTATGTAACAAAATGCGGAAAAAGTCAAGGGTTCTGAATACATTCTGAATGCACTCTATATCCAACTGGGCACACACTGTTTGAATCAACGTTGTTTTCACGTCACTTCAATGTAATTTCAATTAAACTGCGTTAAACCAACATGGAATAGACATTGAAATGACGTCTATGCCCAGTGGGATGGTGCTACATGATTTTATCTTAGGTCATTGCTGCAAATGATGCCAAGAAAACCTTAATGATCTCTAATGACTACTAAGACATATGAATCCGACATATTAAAACAAGACATACAGTACCAAGGTTATAAAGTACTATCTTATCTTAAGGTTAGTGAGGTCATTGCTGCAAATGATCTCAAGAAAACATCTATTATGACCTGTAAGCGTAACTGTGCTGCTTGTGACTTCCTTAAGAGCACTAAGCACTTGTATTTTTTGCAAACAAGAAATGCTAGCACTTAGGCCGCATGGGTGGTGGTATTTCAAGCTAAAGAGTAAGTTTAACCAATTCAACTTGGTTACATACAGGTTTTTTTTTGCCCTGAAGCTCATTGGCTGACAGCAGCATGATAAAACAAGCAACTGTGCTACATCTTGACATCATTGTGTAGAAAAGATCTTGAATTCACCAGATAGCGGGTCCACCAGGGTTCTTTAGGGTTATTGATGGCCAGCCAGGTTCTGTGATTGTGCAGGTTTCGGTAGGACACATACAGCATTTGGAAGCTGTGAATTGGGATAACCCATTTAAAAAACAGGGATGGTAGAAGGTCACTGTAAAAACACAGAAGATGTTCCATATTTAGTATTGCCTTTCTTGGTTCTGCACATAGGCCCACTGTATTTATTTTGTCATATTTTAAAATCCCAAAATGTGTATCTTAAAGGGGAAGTTTATATTTTAAGGTCCAATGCAGCTGTTTTTATCTCAATATCAAATCATTTCTGGGTGACAATAGAGTACCTTACTGTGATTGTTTTCAATTAAAATTGTCATCAAAATATCTATTTTTCAAGCAAGAATTTTGCTAAGACTGTCTGGGAGTGGTCTGGGTGGGAGGGGAAACTGAAAAATGGCTGTTATTGGCAGAGACGTTTGGAACTCGCTTTCTTATTGGTCTGTTATCTAATTTACCGCCTGTGTGATGTCACCAGGCAGGCCAAATCTCCATCCCAGATAAACAGACTAAAATTTCAGGTGGTCTTTTCAAACAGCTCTTAAACCAAAAGGGCATTATCATAATTTAAACAATTTCACAGTATTATTCAAACCTTTATAGTGTAGAAAAACAGTTGAAGTTGGAAATTTACATACACCTTAGCCAAATACATTTAAACTCAGTTTTTCACATTTCCTGACATTTAACCCTAGTAAACATTCCCTGTCTTAGGTGAGTTAGGATCACCACTTTATTTTAAGAATGTGAAATGTGAAATAGTAAAAGAATGTGAAATAGTAAAAATAATGATTTATTTCAGCTTTTAATTCTTTCATCACATTCCCAGTGGGTCAAAAGTTTACATACACTCAATTAGTATTTGGTATATTGGCCTTTAAATTGTTTAACTTGGGTCAAATGTTTCGGGTAGCCTTCCACAAGCTTCCCACAATAAGTTGGGTGAATTTTGGCCCATTCCTCCTGTCAGAGCTGGTGTAACTGAGTCAGGTTTGTAGGCCTCCTTGCCCGCACACGATTTTTCAGTTCTGCCCACAAATTGTCTGTAAGATTGAAGTCAGGGCTTTGTGATGGCCACTCCAATACCTTGACTTTGTTGTCCTTAAGCCATTTTGTCACAACTTTGGAAGTATGCTTGGGGTTATTGTCCATTTGGAAGACCCATTTGCAACCAAGCTTTGACTGATGTCTTAAGATGTTGCTTCAATGTATCCACGTAATTTTCCCGCTTCATGATGCCATCTATTTTGTGAAGTGCGCCAGTCCCTCCTGCAACAAAGCACCTCTACAACATGATGCTGCCACCCCCGTTCTTCACGGTTGGGATGGTGTTCTTCGGCTTGAAAGCCTCCCCCTTTTTCCTCCAAACATAACGATGGTCCTTTTGGCCAAACAGTTCTATTTTTGTTTCATCAGAGCAGAGGACATTTTTCCAAAAAGTATGATCTTTGTACATGTGTGCAGTTGCAAACCGTAGTCTGGCTTGTTTATGGCGGTTTTTGGAGCAGTGGCTTCTTCCTTGCTGAATGGCCTTTCAGGTTGATACAGCACTCATTTTACTGTGGATATAGACACTTTTGTACCTGTGTCCTACCGCATCTTCACAAGGTCCTTTGCTGTTGTTCTGGGATTGATTTGCACTTCTCGCACCAAAGTACATTCATCTCTAGGGGACAGAACTCGTCTCGTTCCTGAGCAGTACGACGGCTGCGTGGTCCCATGGTGTTTATACTTGCGTGCTATTGTTTGTACAGATGAACGTGGTACCTTCAGACGTTTGGAAATTGCTCCCAAAGATGAACCAGACTTGTGGAGGTCTACAATTTTGTTCCTGAGGTCTTGGCTGATTTCTATTGATTTTCCCATGATGTCAAGCAAAGAGGCACTGAGTTTGAAGGTAGGCCTTGAAATACATCCACAGGTACACCTCCAATTGACTCAAATGAGGTCAATTACCCTATCAGATGCTTCTAAAGCCATGACATCATTTTCTGGAATTTTCCAAGCTGTTTAAAGGCACAGTCAACTTAGTGTATGTAAACTTCTGACCCACTGGATTTGTGATACAGTGAATCATGAGTGAAATAATCTGTCTGTAAACAATTGTTGGAAAAATTACTTGTGCCATGCACAAAATAGATGTCCTAACCGATTTGCCAAAACTTGTGGGGTCGTTGAAAAACGAGTTTTAATGACTCCAACCTAAGTGTATATAAACTTCCAACTTCAACTGGAAAACACAGGACATCACATTTTTGACTGCATTGGGCCTTTAAAACTGTTAGATGGTTCCTCACCCTGAAAGTAGTCTAGCTGCAGTTTGTAGTTGGATTTTAAATAACAGTAAACCATGGGTTAGAGTTTATCCTGGCCCATAGACTACTTTCAGGATGAGAAATCATCTAACGTTATATTTGTAAAACTTCCCCTTTAAATGCAACAAGTGCCAAACTACTTACTGCCTGTCCCAAAGAAACAGCCAGGTGATCTTTGCCACGTTGATCATAGTCCAGATCAGATAGAATGACGGAGGGTGAATCTCAGGGTTGCAGGAGACTGGGCCAAACACATTCCTTTCAGGCAGAGAACATCAATCACAACTGAGTGATATAAATGTACAGCCTCATCATTTAATTGTCATCACTTAGGCATTCAGTTAACCTTTGCAAGAGTAGTGAGTGAGTGAGTGAGTGAGTGAGTGAGTGAGTGAGTGAGTGAGTGAGTGAGTGAGTGATACCTCTGGAACACAGTAAATAGAGAGTGTATGAGCCAAGCACTGCTCCATAGCCGAAGCATGATCCAGGTGTTGTCTGCCCAGCAGTCCATGGTCACCTCCAGAGGAAAGGACTCAGAGACATTATCCAATGTGGTCATAAACAGACCTAGGGAGTAAAGCCATTGCATGTTCGGTAAAAGGACTCTGTAGAGAGCAATAGTAATGGCGTTTTTTTGTAGGCATTGTAGGCATTTTGTAGCCATGTAGACTCCATGGCTCATTGGCCAAAGTCTATAGGGAAAACATTTTTTGTTGTTGTTGAGTTTTCAGATAAACGCAGAAAATAAGGTCTATGGTAAACACCGGCTTAGGAGACCCTATATGTTTTGCTCTATGAGATAATCTTCATCAGCTAACATCTTTTTGTGTGTTTTTTAAAACATTTTTGCAAACAGAACAAGCACATAAAAACTTCAGAACTCATAAAAGTCATGTTTACTCACTGATAATAGAACAAAACATATACGATCTCCTAAACCTGTGTTAACCTCAGGCCTTATTTTCGGAGTTTGTCTCAAAACCCCATACTTGCCCCATTAATTTCCTCCATAGGAATGGCTAAACGAACCAGAGGTAACTAATTTCTGTTTTTTTGGACTATAAACTAGCAAGCTCTACAATCCACATACTACAGTGTCCATATTAGGACAGCCTCCTGCTAAGATTGAGGGTGTCCTAATATGGACACCACACAGATACTGTGTCTAACAGTAAGTATAGAGTTGCAATGTAATACCAGTATATGTTATGTGAAGATGAAGCTGTATTGTGAATAACAAGCCAACTTATCCTATTGGCAATGGAGATACTTTAGTGTTTGCCTCCCATCATAGGAAACAGATTCACAGCATGCACGAGAATGGTGTCCATATTAGGACAGCCTCAGACTGAAACAAGTCCTGCTGACACAGTCCTAATATGGACACTGTGTAACAGTGAGATGGAGAATACATCAGTATGAGCAGTAACATCAAAGACAGTACAGTATGAAGATGTGCAGAATATGCTTCTCCGATAGAAATCCCTGATCACACTTCTGGGTGATGTCATGGCGGTGTTAGCAAGAATAGCCCATACATAGAAACACTTCCCCCAAGTCTAACGATTGTGTTGCGTAGAACAGCGCATGTGCAGGCCGTCAAATGAGAGGCACTCCTTCGATATAAAGTTGTTTTTGACAAAAATGAAAACGTGTCAGTTTTTCACTCTCATAAGGTTCCTGTAATAACCTGTTCAGCTAGTTAAGACATTGGCTCCAATATAGTTTTTTTCTTGTTGAATTTTTAGATTCTAAAATTCTAAATACTTTAGAATTTGAGAAAATTAACAACCAAGGACACATTTTCCCTTCTCCCATTGACTTTCCAAACCCCAAACCCCGGTCTGGTCTGTTGAGACTCCTTCGCAACGCATTCCCGGAAGTATCATGATGTTGTGTCTCTGGGTTTGAAAACTCTGTGGTAACTTTACCTCCAGCTTACAAAGTTTCCTTTTCAGAAGTGTCTGCAAAGTGTCGTTTATCAACTCATCCACTTATGTAATGCGGTTGGTGACACGCAGATTAGGAGTTAAAAAACACAATCATTGGCCTCTCTTCAGTGCTGGGCTATAAAATGATGACATTTAAAACGTGTGTCAGGCCAAAGGTCCATCATTACATAAAGTAATTCCACTGTGGAAACATTGGTGTATGACACGTTGTTCTAACCTATCTTCTCAAAGGGATCCTTCGGGTGACATACTGTATATGCATCTGGAACATCCCTGCAGGAGATATCATTTACAGGTCATATTGGGTCAAATAGTCATTCATTACGACAGTGACAAAGTTATCGTCTATACAGGGGGGTCCGGAATTACTGGCAGCCTTGATAAAGATGAGCAATAATGACTGTGTAAAATGTTGTTTCATAAGTAGTATTTTTTTCCCCTCAAAAAAAAAAAAGGTAGAGGTCAAAATGATTGTCACGCCGAAATATTAATGTTAAAAAAAGTAGTCAAAAGTTTAGTATATGATCCCATGTTCCTAGGACGCAATGACCACATCAAGCGTTTGACTCTACAATCTTGACTCTACAAACGGTGGCATTATAATCATAGCATTGCACTCAGGATACATCCACTAGCCACTGTACTCGTTTATCCAGATTGTCTGCTGAACCAAAGTCCCTGATGCCCTCACAGTAGTGCACTGTAGTACAGAGATGGACCAGGTGTCTGGTAGATTTCACTCACCGCCAGAGTTGGTCCCTGATGCTAGAACATGGAAGGTCTCGGAAGCCACCTGGCTAAACATGGCCAGAGCGATACACACACCGTGTATGACCACATGGTGATGATGTCTCTCCATACTGCCCTGGCCATACGGAGACACACGGGAGCGGTACATCCTCCCTGTCGAGCTATCAACTGTAGAACGCTCGCCTCACACACCAACACTCTTTTATACACACACACACACACACACACACACACACACACACACACACACACACACACACACACACACACACACACACACACACACACACACACACACACACACTATCTTGGATCTGGTGCATTGGACTTTGGATGATGGCACTGTTTCAGTCAGTGTATCATGGTTTACTGTGTTTGTGTGTGTGTGTGTGTGGTTATTTTTCCCCATGGTGTCTAACCAATGGGTGCTCCTACTACTGCACAGTGGCACACGGTTGTATTTACTATTGCTAAATCACAATAGCATTTACAGATCAGTGCGTTGGTAAGTATAACAATACACTTTATTTCTATAGCTTCATTCATACATAAATGCAGTCCAAATTGTTGTATAGTATAGCACCTAAAACAAAACGTCAAAACACAAAGGTAGATCAGATCCTGGTATAAAAACAATATGGTGGCAGTTAAAGGTTAACTAAATACATTTAAAAAAGAACACAATCACATTAATGCCATTGAATTAGTATTGTGGTCATGAGAGAATGCCGGTCCATAGTTTTATCACACACAGTCATTGATATGATTTCGAAAAAGACATTAGCATGGCCAATGGTTATGAACTAAATCTGTACGGTACAAAGGCACTCCTAGCCTAAATCATCACCTACATGTCTTGCTGAAGCAAAGCCTTATGAATCCAACACAGGGAGAGTTTGATCACGTCTCAGCCATTAAACGTTTAGGAAAACAACATTCAAACGTGAATCTCCGCAGCGGGGGGCGCGTGAATCTCCGCAGCGGCTCTCTTCTTCCTACATAAAGATGAGCTTCTGTGTTCTGGCGATGTCCACTGGAGACATGAGCTCCTCTTCTCCGTAAAACGGTTTGTTGTTGTGCTTCCATAACACCATGACAATGCGTACAATGAATATGACACTAGTTATGGCCAATATGACAGCTGGAAAAGAGATGAGGCATCAAGTATATTAGTTAAAAGCGCCAAGGGAAAGTCACTGCAGTGACTACAGACAGTGATACAAGAATAACATTGACACTAGTCTAGTAGTGAAGATAGTGTGAACATTGCCAATTGCACATACGTATACTCAGTTCTCATTATACTTACGTACAGTAACTATAACACGATCAAATCTTATCACTCGGCCATCTGCTACTAATGCATGTGTACGGTGTCTGTATTAGGACAGGCTGTGTTATGTTATCTTCCTCTAGGTGTCAGTTTAGGAGTCAGTCGGGACATAGGGCCTACCAGACATGATGTCTATGTGGGTACCGGGCGTGGCTGGATTGGCCACACTCGCGGCCAACACCAGGATCACCACAGGGTACACTGTGAGGATGTAGCGCACGTGCTTATCCAGGTACCAGTTCTCTATGACAAACCTGAGAGAGTTGTAAGGAGGAAGAATATATAAATCAACAGTGGATCAATTCCCATGCTTTAAAAAAAAAGGTGCGAGAAGGAAAGGTTTCTGGCGATTGTATGGTGGCCCAAAGGGGCAAATTAAATGTAGTGACAGCATGCACACAACGCAGGCACTTGCTTTGTGTGCATACGCTGTCACTACATTTTAAACAAAATGATTTGCAGGCAGTTGCTTTGTGTGCACGAGCTGTCCACACAATTTTTAGAAGCTACTTTTGCCGCTTAGGGCAACTGTATCATTATCTTGTCAGGCCACTGTCATAGTTTATGTATATTAAGTAAATCCGCTGTTCATGAATTTGCAATGGAAAATTTCCTGGCAAAGCTCAAATGTGTGGTTTATTGAATCAACGTCACTGAATTAAGAGGTTAGATCAAATGTAGGATCAAAGTCTCACCATCCTATGAGTCCCAATTGGAGCAGCACTAGTACCATTATGGCAGCATCTGTCTTGGGTATTGGGGTTTGATGGTCTAAAACAACGGTCAAGTGTAAAAAGGTAGCCACAGCCCACCATGTTGCATACAAAGCCACTCCGTTTTGCACCTGTAAAAGAGTTAACAAATACGGTGCCCATATTAGGACAGCTCCAGTCCTACTGAAACCGAGGCTTCATAATATGGACACCATAAACAGACAACACATGTCTGTACCAAAAAGTAACTGTCCGGCACACTTGTGGAAGGTTTGTGTACACAATACAATGTTCTTGGAGAATAGTAGAAAAAAAAGTTTTTGTACCAGTATTCGAATGAGCCAGAGATCATTGTTGTGATATTTATGGAGCCACGCTCCATAGACGACCAGTCCGTAGCAGGAGAACATGATAATCACGCAGTTGGAGATGGCCTGTAATGCTGTGATCAGCAGCGTTGGCACCATCTTTCTATGACAAACACAGAATCTAGAAAACGTAATCTGTCTTGAGAAAGACTATACAAGTGATTTCCTTGCCACCAATTCAATGTCGAAACTCGAAAACAACACAAAACGTGTTAAAAGTTGCATATAATTGCACAGTAAACAACACATAATATGATCACTTACTCTTTGTCATACAGAAATAACCATGCCATATTCAAAATGCTATTCACGATCCAGGACAAGTAGAATCCGTAGGGCAGGACAGCAGGAGTGGTGTACATCCATGTATATGCTTCCCTAAGGGACAGGAACATCATCATGATAATTAACAACAACAAAATCACCATTACCATCAGCCTCATCATAATCAAAAACATCATCATCATCATCATGGCCAGAACTAGGCCTGGGAATTTTGGAAAAGTTACCGTAATTCTGCAACCCTAGCCAGGACTGTAAAAATCACTCTTTCTGCACCTTAATCATTTGTATTTTTTTGTTGTTGTCTCACCTAAGTTAGATTGCCAATAAACACAGGCCAGTTAGCCTGGACGTCTCCTTATGGAATTGTCATGTTTGGCAAGACGATGAGAGACAATGATTCGGCAATATAGCAGGAACAGATCTGAGACCAGGCTAATGTCCAGTGCAAAGTTGATTTCATTCCAGCCAGGGTTTGGCTTGGAAAATAACCAACAATGTCTGAAGGAACAATGTTTACATGATTGTTGTAGTGTCAGCGAGACTCTAGCTTTAATGGACAGTATCATACCTTCTACGGAGATTGTGTATCAGATAGATGAACATGCCGATCAACCAGATGTTAAGGACGTCCCATAGAAAGAGTACCCATCTATCCGGGGTTAGGTGCGTTGTGGACTTGCTCAGCACATACTGTGTGGTTTGCATAAACGCACCTACATGTTCAAACACACAGGTTACAAAAATTTTATCGGATGCAAAAAACAGTAAGTGTGTTTCAAACAGATGTCATTGACTTAAAGTGGACTTTAAGAATTCACCTGTCCAGGGCCCAAATAGAGCCAATATGTTGAATGTCAGTGCAATTAGATAGCTGATTAGGGCCAGAAACATCAGCAAAACACGGACTGAAATGCACTCTCCCATGTTCAGGATCTAGGGACAGAAGTACAAACCTCATTTCAGTACTGACATTTCAATACATTTCAATACGGTCATTTTAGTAGTAATTTCAGTCAGAAGTCACATGTCATTTTAGTCAGTCACACCCTCATTTCACTATGTCAAAAACATTTGATTTCTGTGTTCTACCCCGGTGCACCACATTAGGCCATTTGTTTCGCTCAACAATGTTTCTCAGATGGCCCCTATTCAACATTATCCCAGTACAACAATGCATGTATTGTTCCTAATAAAATTCTGTTAATTGTTTCTAAATGAAACTGTAATAAGACTGATGAACAGTATGTGAAATAGAATATCTTACCTTAGGATGGCAGCCCTGAAATACTGTTAATCCCTTCTAGGATAGACCTTCTAGGATATTCTGTGGGGAAAAAAAGTCATCAACAGACTGTTCCCAGTTGCTCCCACACAGGAGAGTAGGTGGACACATTAGGTTCACACTCTTGAGGATGGTCTGTCTGCTACTGGTGCTATCTCCACAGATAATATATAGATCTGCCCATGGACGGAGAAAGATATGGGTGGAAGTAGCAGAGACTCCTCCTCTATCTCCATTCACAAGCCCACATGAAGTCATATCCAAAGGACAATCCGCACCATTGTGGGTCGGGAACAAGTCGTGTCATTGTTGTAGTAATGTCAACCCTTACCTAACGTTGGATAGGCCACGGCATAGGAACATTGTGGAACAAAACAATCTCCCTTCTGTTGTAATAGCGGCGTAGGTCACCTCAATGTTATGTCCCTGAATAAAAGAGGAGCCTTTACCTCACTCAAGACGTCTTAACAATCTACATGGATGATGTATTCCATGGGGCCACAAGGTGTCAGATCTGCTCTATTATTTTTTATAACAGCATGTGACATATAGCCTTATACCACACAGTGTCACCATTGCGTTACATTACAGCAGTAGACATACCGTGCATTTAGTGTTACCATGGGAATTTCTGCGATCCGTTAATTCTTCCGCAAGACAGCATCGCCTGCAGCTCAGTTCCTGTTGACATGTGTACTGCTTTTAAAACACCACTGAGCTCTGAAGAAAAGATCCTCCCAAACCCAATGGCAACACTGGCAATCACTGGGCAAGGTTTCATCTTACATCTCAGGCATGTTTGCTAATGAAAGTGACTCTCCGCTACAGAGGATGTCCTAATATGGACGCCGTAGGGTTAAGATATTGTGTACACTCTTAAAAATAAAGGTGCAATTTGGAGACAAAAAGTTTCTTGAGAGCGATGCAATAAGGGAACCATTTTGGGGTCTCTGAAGATCCATAAATAGGATAGTTCTTTAGTTATGAAGAATTATAAAGAACCATAGATGCCACGTCAAGAACCCCACATTTAACTCAAAGGTTCTTTATCAGGCAAGTTGTCTAAGGAACCTTAAGAGCTGGGGAAGAACCATTTAAGAACCTTTATTTTTTCCCAGTGTACTGAAGGGTAATTGAGACTAGTCATTTGATCCTTGTATTTCTGTTCTGGGGATGAGGGAGCGGGCATTGTGGCACCGCTTGGTTGGTGTTCCACCTCCCGACAGAGCCCTCGACCCAGAGAGCCTACTGCGCCAGATATTGCCCCGTGGTGTAGGGCGTTTCAAATGCTCTGCATAATTAATGAAGCACTCCCCAGGGTATTAAGCACTTATGAGCTCACACACACAGAAACCAGCCAGGCAGTCTCACACACACACACACGCACACACACACACACACACACACACACACACACACACACACACACACACACACACACACACACACACACACACACACACACACACACACACACACACACACACACACACACACACACACACACACACACACACACACACACATACACACACACACAGAGTTAAGCTACTGGCCTATGATACTAGGAGTAGAAGATTGAAGCCATGGCCAATCAGAGTGATAAGGATTCTTTAAAGTTCCATTGGCCATAGTACACTGAAGTGTCTACTGGGCCCTAGTTTGCTCTTAACAATCTTTAGGACTTTTTCAGGCAGAAGAGAGGATATTTGTCTTTTAAATCTACCTCATGGAAAAATATGTGGTTTTGGAACACTTCACATGAGGATATTTTTTTACACAAGATTTCACAGGGGATGCCCTGCAAACAAGAATGAGTTGTTAGGATGACCCCAGAACTTCACACAGTGTTATCAACTTACATATTTGACACATATTATTATATTGTATATGTTTATTTACACATGAACAAATGATTATTCAACATGTTCCTCAGAAGGGATTTGAAGTCAAAACCTCTTGGTTCACGGCATTCTGATCTTCCTGCTACGCCACCATGTCTGTGTCAATAACTGATTCCACCTGTATTCCTACACTTTGGAATTCAAATTAAATCTCTGCTTTAAAAAAAATACACTAAAGAAAAACTATTATATTTATCATAGTGTTTCGGGAGCAATATGAAAATTAGAATAATATGCCCCACCAACATTAAACTATACAGAAGTCAAGGATGAGAGGATAGACAGATTAACTGATAACTAAAATAGAAGTCCACTTGGCACTATTTTGCTAAGTGCAGAGACTTATTATAGGTAATGACTCTTAACAGGAGTTCGGAGAATGCTACAGACTTTGTGGCACAGCAGAAAAAGCAACATACTCCAAGTCCAAACATTGTTAGTTCTAATTCCAGGTGGGGTCATATAGAAATGTCAGGTGATCATGTGAAATGTAATCATGTTGATTGAAGATGTGTACACAGTTTTAGCTGAACAGAGTACCCACCTACCTTACCCCCCCCCCCCGTACCATTTCATTACTTCTATTTATACAAAACAGTTTTTGCATGATGAGCTGGAATTTTCACTTGAAAACAAGAGCGACACGTAAAGCCGTCGGTTCACGTATGAAACCACATGTTGACATGCATTACATTTTAGAGTTCACATGTTAACGCCACCTTTTCACGTGTGAGGAGAATAACACGTTTTCACCTCCATGTGTGAATTGCAGGTTCCCACGTGAAAAACTGTCACGTGAAAATCTAACTCTCACAGGTGGAGTAGCCTTTTCACATGTGGAAAAACAATTGAATTGAATTAGCAGTTTGATATGTGAAAAACGTTCAAATGCTGTCACGTGTAGTTCCGCGGTCTCACATGTTGACATTTTGCATCCCCATGTTGTCACATCCAGTTCATGTTTTCAAAATGTGCTCAAATGTTTTTACTTGTAATCTCATGTTGCCTTTAGATATCACATTAACTTCACATAAGATCACATGTGAAATGCATGTGAAAAACTGCATATTTCGTCTCAATCAGAAATGACCTTTAGCGCTGCGGACCTTCCGCCATACTTTGACGATAAGGTTGAATCCAGCTCTATTGCATACACGCCATCTTTCATCACCCATATGATGATGGATACAGGTCACGTCAACTCCATCACTACACACCACTATCCGTCACTTGGACTGATCTGTGACTCAAGCACTTTTAACTATGTCTGTACTTAATCGAAGGCAAAGGCCACTGAAGTCAACTAACTCATTAACCAACATACAGTTGAAGTTGGAAGTTTACATACACCTTAGCCAAATGCATTTAACTCAGTTTTTCACAATTCCTGACATTTAATCCTAGTAAAAAAACACCTGTCTTAGGTCAGTTAGGATCACCACCTTTTTTTAAGAATGTGAAATGTTAGAATAATAGTAGAGAGAATGATTTATTTCAGCTTTTATTTCTTTCATCACATTCCCAGTGGGTTAGAATTTTACATACACGTAATTAGTATTTGATAGCATTGCCTTTACATTGTTTAACTTGGGTCAAATGTTTTAGGTAGCCTTCCACAAGCTTCCCACAATAGGTTGGGTGAGTTTTGGCCCATTCCTCCTGACAGAGCTGGTGTAACTAAGTCATGTTTTTAGGCCTCCTTGCCCGCACAGGTTTTTTCAGTTCTGCCCACAATTTTTCTATAGGATTGAAGTCAGACCTTTGTGATGGCCACTCCAATACCTTGACTTTGTTGTCCTGAAGCAATTTTGCCACAACTTTAGAAGTATGCCTGGCATCATTGTCCATTTGGTAGACCCATGTGCGACCAAGCTTTAACTTCCTGACTGATGACTTGAGATGTTGCTTTTAATATATCCACATAATTGTCCTCCCTCATGATGCCATCTATTTTGTGAAGTGCACCTGTCCCTCCTGCAGCAAAGCACCCCCACAACATGATGCTGCCACCCCCGTGCTTCACAATTGGGATGGTGTTCTTCGGCTTGCAAGCCTCCCCCTTTTTCCTCCCAACATAACGATGGTCATTATGGCCAAACAGTTCTATTTTAGTTTCATCAGACCAGAGGACATTTCTTCAAAAAGTACAATCTTTGTCCCCATGTGGGGGGGGGGGGGGGGTACTGTCATGTTCTGACCTTAGTTATTTTGTTATGTCTTTGTTTTAGTATGGTCAGGGCGTGATTTGGGTGGATTGTCTATGTTAGTTTTTCTATGATTTGCTATTTCTGTGTTTGGCCTGGTATGGTCCTCAATCAGAGGCAGCTGTCAATCATTGTCCCCGATTGAGAACCATATTTAGGGAGCCTGTTTTCTATTGTGTTTCGTGGGTGATTATTTTCTGTTTTCTGTTGTGTGTCTGCACCAGCCAGAACTGTTTTCGGTCGTTTCTTTTTGTTATTTCCGTGTTCTTTTTAATAAATACGGACACATACCACTCTGCACCTTGGTCCTCACCTTCTTCCACCAACAACGGCCGTTACAGATACCCATATAAAATAGCCTTTTGAGTGACTAAAATAGCACACATAATATTCATTTTGTTTATAAACAATAAAATGGACTTAAATGACAGCTCTTTAAAACGCCTACGTCAAGAAACTTGGAGTAAAATCAGCTCAAGCTAATTTGGTTGTACACAAAGCAACTCAAAAAAAACATTTAAATTCCATCAATCATTTCCCGTTTGCAATGTCTCTTGTGATGTGATTCACAGCCGCGCTGACAGATGTGTTGACATGACAACTGCGTCAGAGTATTGAACAACCCCCCCCCCCCCCCCTTTTGTTCCATGCCGCTTTGCTCCACACACCTTCTCCTAGGTTGGTTACGAGGCGTTACTTATTTAAATTAGTTAACAGAATATCATGTTACCATTGGTGTATTATAATGAGAGTTAAGGTGATGTCAAATTAAAAGAGCGCCCCCTATATCCAAGAAGTTAGTAATGAATTAATGCGTTTGACCTGGGGGAGGGAACCAGTAACTTTAAGATCAATGTAGAAACAACAGGAATTTGTCATACTTTGGTCATCATACTTTAATCTTGTTTCATCCAAATATCATCCGGTTTTGTGGAAAACATCATTTTGACTGTTCATGACCTTTAAGAGCAGAGGAAGAACCATTTAAGACTAATATGACTATTCATAATACTGGCTAGCAGCATTTGATTTTATAGGAATTAATTCCACAGGTATTTCTGAATCATTTCCAGGGTTCCAGCCAAATTCATCTGGCCCTAATAGCGTTGCATTGTTTCCATGGTTACAGCCAGCGAAGGACATAAATTACAAATTACAATGACAAAATACCTTAAAGACCAATGTATCAAAATAATTTTGCAAAGTATTGTATTTCATTAAAATATGTGTATTTTGTAATTGAAAATACAAAAATACATTTGCAAGTAGCCGGCTGAACAGCAAAAAACATTCTCAGTAACGGTTACTTTAACTACTTACTTGCTATGACTGTGGTATATTGTTGTTTATCTACTTTAGATGAATGCACTGTCACTTTGAATAAGAGCGTCTGCTGAATAACCGATATTTAAATGTATATGTGAAAATGGACAACTGTCATTGTTTCAGCATGGAGCTAATTAGAGTAATACTCAGTATTCTTGGCTATTGTTAATTTGGACATAACATATACTGTAGTTCATTTAAGCAGTCTCTCTCTCTCTCTCTCAAAGTTAAGCCTTAGCCAGTGTCCTGTTTGACTCCTACATGCACAGTTTAATAATGAAGGGCCGTGACTAACGAGCTGTGTGTTTTCAAATTCTTGTTTACCCTCCATCTCTCACTTTAGATGGCATGTGACTTTCACGCTAAATCTGTGTCAGTCATTCGCTTTCCTTCTGGAATGAATGCAACACCCAGTGCCAATTAAGTCCCCGTGACCAATAGTGTGGGCTTGACAGAGATTACAAATGACGATGAAAAAGACAACTGTGGTGAGATTCTATGCTCGATGTAAATGAGCTACAGAGCCGTATGGCTCGTGGTTTTAGACAATGTGTTCTATTTTGCACATCACCTCAATCATAGTGTACTTCCTATTACTGTAGCCTCAATTAGGGTTAAGTGCCTTGCTCAGGGGCACAGCGACAGCGTTTCTACCTAGTTGGCTCGGGGATTTGAACCAGTGACCTTTAGGTTATTGGCCCAATGCTCTTAAATTGCTAGGCTACCTTACATGCATCTGAATAGGCCTACTGTACATGCATCTGTTGTCTACGGCAACAGAGACTCAAGGAGTCTGATAAGAGAACATTGCCCTACACCCACATCTAAGGCTAAGAATAATACTGTAACATAGGCTACACATGCATAAACAAACGTGTGTGTGTACATAGATGCATATACAACCTTGGCATAACATTAGACTTTTACCTTCCTGTGAGAAACCATCCTCCTGTCATCCACTATGCCCTGTGACCTGCATGTAGGGGAGCTGTGCTGCTTTGTCAGAGGAGTTGAGCTCTCTCTCTCTCTCTCTCTCTCTCTCTCTCTCTCTCTCTCTCTCTCTCTCTCTCTCTCTCTCTCTCTCTCTCTCTCTCTCTCTCTCTCTCTCTCTCTCTCTCTCTCTCTCACACAATGAATAAATGATTTTTTTTACAATTGTTTGTTATCAATATCTATGTTTTTGCATGTTCATTGATCAATTAATCTTATGCTACTCAAATATAAAGAACATTTTTCTAAACCATTCCAATCTGTTACATGGATTTATCGCACCCATTACAGAAATGGCTGTTCCAGTTGAGGTGTTTAAGCCAGTTTCATGTCTTCATCTTCCCAACCCTGGCACTGGCAGTGATTTTGAATGCAGGTTGCACAAGTTTCAGGCAAATGTAATAGGGTAAATGGAGGCCTTATGAAATATATTGCATTCAGAAAGTATCCCTTTCCTATGAGACTTGAAATTGAGCTCAGGTGCATCCTGTTTCCATTGATCATCCTTGATGTTTCTACAACTTGATTGGAGTCCACCTGTGGTAAATTCAATCTATGTAATTCAGTCTATATAATGTCCCACAGTTGACAGTACATGTCAGAGCAAAAACCAAGCCATGAGGTCAAGGGAATTGTCTGTAGAGCTCCGAGACAGGGTTGTGTCGAGGGACAGATCTGGGGAATGGTACCAAAACATTTCTGCAGCATTGAAGGACCCCAATAACACTGTGTCCTCCATCATTCTAAAATGGAAGAAGTTTGGAACCACCAATACTCTTCCCATAGCTGAAAATGTATGAATGCAACAACCATTTTTCTGTCACTAGCGAACACAGTCATGGGTGGTACTGGTAACTCCAAAATTCACCCTAGGAAATACGCAATTAAGGCTTAGAACCCTACAGTGGGGCTATTCAATTCCGATCCTGGAGGGCCAAGGGATTTCTGATTTGTGTATGGTTCCTCAAAGAACCATCCCATTTACGGTTCTTCAGAGACCCTAAAATGGTTAATCTATGGCATTGCTCCCAAGAACCTTATTTGGTTACAACTTGCATATTTATTGTTAAGAGTGCATATGGTGCACTATGAAAGGGAACATCTCTTAACAACACAGACTATAAATGGCGTCACATTAAAAAGGTGTGCTTTTGTCATTGAACCTGACTTGTTTAGGTGGTGCATTGCACACTATTCCAACATGGAAGGCTCCTCCTACTCAACAGCTACATTATCAGCTTCCTTTGTGTCTGAAAGATGAGCGAGTATGATGGATGTGGCAGGAGCAGTACGATGGATGTGGCAAGAGCAGTATGATGGATGTGGCAGGAGCAGTATGATGGATGTGGCAAGAGCAGAACTCTGTGTAAAGGTCAAGGTCTTTAGTCATTATGATTAGCCCCACCTCTGGCACTTGTCACTTCAGGTAGGACAGGGTAACCGCAGAGAGAGAAAGAGTGAGATCATTGAGAGATGTGTGTGTGTGTGTGTGTGTGTGTGTGTGTGTGTGTGTGTGTGTGTGTGTGTGTGTGTGTGTGTGTGTGTGTGTGTGTGTGTGTGTGTGTGTGTGTGTGTGTGTGTGTGTGTGTGTGTGTGTGTGTGTGTGTGTGTGTGTGTGTGTGCGCGTGTGTGTGTACGTAAAAGCGCTGAAGCGAGGATAATATCACTCGGCCAGAGCGTTCAGCAACACCTTCTACCTGTCAGAGAATCACGCACCAAGGATCTTGCTACTTTCTGTCATTATCTCAAGGGCATTACACTATCAAGAATTCCAAAATAAAACGGCAAACGTCTCGCAGCAATGCTCCCTGCCACAATAGAGCACTCTGACTTACTTACGATAAAAATGTATCAACCCCATCAAAAATGTCCATTAATTATAATCCACGTTTCATGTTGCTGCAGGAATATTTTCATGCTGTAGCAAACTGGCTCAAATTAAGATCCTAAATCTGTATGTATGTACACTTCTTGAAATGTTTCATCATGCCATCCACCTCCTAAGTGGAATCTTGTGGAAAATGAAAAACACATAAGGCACTGCACCTTTCATTTCACTCAATCGCTCATTTGAATCATTTGAATCTGAACTGATATACTAGACAGTAGACACACTGCTAATTTTGTCAAGAGCCACTCTATTGGCTATGTCACAGTTTTGCTTCAAGCAAATCTTCCAGTCTTCACAAGAACATGAAAAGGATGTAGGATGTCCCTTTGGGCTATTCTATCGACCCATAAGTCATGGAGAAAATGTACTCATGTTTTCCCATCCAGTCCAACTGATTTCATGTCCTCTGGACCACTTGCTACATGAGTTCAGATCTGAATTTATCTCAAAGGTCTGATCCGGTTTACCGAGACATTCTATTAACCAGTGTCATGAATTCATAATGAGATATAAAGTAGATGGCCCACACAAGCACACACACACACGTGACAACCACCGCCATCATGTCTAACACATACATGACAGGCCCACATTTTTATTTTTGCCTTGGGGAAGAAAATAAAGGAAAAGAAATAGATGATTGAACATCTCATTGTACCTGTGGGTGGTGGCACTACAGCCACAACAAAAAGGATGGAAAGAATTTCTCCCTGGCTGATAAATGAGATTTCTTCAGTGGTTGATTATCTCTAATAAGCCATGTATTCATTCATTCATTCATATCATAATGAGATATGCCCCTTCCAGATGTTTTTACCCAAAGAGACTTAGTGCTTTAATCTAAAGTGGCCATAGTGCGTGCATACGTTTTCACAGTCATTCATTCATTCATTGAAATAGTGTGCGCTAATGAATACAATCCAGATAGACAAGGTTCCAGTCCTTCCTGTCCTCTCCTGTCATAACGTTATTTACCACTCCTAATGAGCTGAATTGAACCAGTGGCTGTGGAGAATGGAAAGAGGATATGGTAATCAAATTGGACTGCTAATACTAATTAGCAGTTCACATGCCAACTATCATTCTTTAATTGACAAGATGAAACAAGATGTCTGATGAGCTTAATTTGTTTCTTTACAAGGGCACTGTCATTATATGATGTTCATTTGCAAACGGTCGATGATATATCAGTTGCAAATATTTTTAAATCAAATCACTTGAATGAAAGGTAAAATATCAGAAATAAATCACAAATAATTAAGGCCAGTATCAGATTATAAATAAATAATCTAAAACTGCAGTGGTTAATTGATTTGTGCACAGAAGCAAGAACCAGAAATCTTCATTATGTGCATTTAGTGTGGGAAATGCACTTTACAAATTAAAATAGCATTATTAGTATAATAAAGACAGAAAAAGACACATCTAAAAGCTTAATTGCATAAATTAATATTAGCGGGAATATAGCCAGAAAACAAACAAGAGAAAGGAGAACGGAATATATTTGAAAAGCCTAAAATAAAAAAAATGCATTGAGATGAAGTAAGGACCAGCACAGAGTCCTGTAGGACAGTGTCACAAGGCTACATAGCCATAGGCCTACACTTCACCACTGCTGGAGGGAACACACAGCTGTCCTTCAGTGTGAGCTAGAATAAAATGTGTGCGACATGAGGTAAACAACAGTTTTCCATCAATAGTCTCAACTAGGGAGGTAACGTGATATCATAAGGGAATTGCTTAGACCACACTTACCTTTAGAACTAGTTATCTCAAAGCTATGGCAGAGAAGTGGCCTATGTGAGCACTTTAACCCTAGCCTAAACGCACATTTAAAGTAGCCATCACCAATAAATGAATGAACTTCAGAGGTAATAGGCTGGTTTGTGCTGTGAATAACATGCTTTTATTAGCCTAACAGAATTGCCTACAAAAAGCGGTTTGCGATAGGCCTTTAATTGAAATGAAGAGACATTTGTTTAATCGTTGAAGTGTTGTCTAATGGTTTACTGTAAAATGAGGAAGCTATCAGATTTTCAGTAGAACCGATGACAGCAACCCATGAATTTGATGGTAAGTAAAATATTGATCCTCAAGAAGGAGCGCTTGAGAGGGAGAACTGTGCATAATGGATAGATTTGGCAGGTGCAAATGCTTTTTAAAGAAATAAAATAATTTATTTCAGACACGGTTTGAAGAGGTAGGGTTTCAGATGTTTTCAGGAAGATGGGCAGGGGGAAGCTGGTTCCACCATTGGGGTGCCAGAACAGAGAAGAGCTTTCTACTGGGCTGAGTGGGAGCTGGGCTAAGATACCTGAGGTGGTAGAATGGAGTGCTCGGGTTGTGACCTCATGCAGTAGTAATAACAATAATAATAATAATACAAATAATAATGGATCAATACCTTACTATTCTGCACAGGCTGACACAGACTGCACCAATAATAAGAAGAGTACCAGTCAAAAGTTTAGACACACCTACCCATTCAAGGGTTGTTCCTTATCTTTACTATTTTCTACATTGTAGAATAGTAGTGAAGACATTTAAACTATGAAATAACGCATATGAAATCATGTAATAACCAAGAAAGTGTTAAACAAATCAAAATATACTGTATTTGACATTCTTCAAAGTAGCCACCCTTTGACTTGATGACAGCTTTGCACACTCTTGGCATTCTCTGAACCAGCTTCACATGGAATGCTTTTCCAGCAGTCTCGAAGGAGTTCCCACATATTGCTGAGCACTAAATAGGCAGGTTTAAAAATTTATTCTTGTGTATTGATTTTAAAGAATTGCATTGATGTTTATGGTTAGGTACATATTGGTGCAAAGACAGTGCTTTTTTTGCGAATGCGCTTGTTAAATCATCACTTGTTTGGCGAAGTAGGCTATGATTCGATGATAAACTAACAGGAACCACATCGATTATATGCAACGCAGGACAAGCTAGATAAACTAGTAATATCATCAACTATGTGTAGTTAACTAGTGATTATGTTAAGATTGATTGTTTTTATAAGATAAGTTTAATGCTAGCTAGCAACTTACCTTGGCTTCCTGCTGCACTCCTGTAACAGGTAGTCAGCAGTCTCCTCGTGGAGTCCAATGTAATCCGCCACAATCGGTGTCCAAAAATGCTGATTACTGATTGTTATGAAAACTTGAAAACGCCCCTAATTAATTGCCCATTCCGATTAATTGGCCGACCTCTAGTTTGGACCATTCTAGTTTATTGGTGATGTGAACACCAAGGAACTCGAAGCTCTCAAACTGCACCACTGCAGCCCCGTCGATGAGAATAGGGGCGTGCTCGGTCCTCCTTTTCCTGTAGTCCACAATCATCTCCTTAGTCTTGGTTACGTTGAGAGATAGGTTGTTATTCTGGCACCACCCGGCCAGGTCTCTGACCTCCTCCCCATAGTCCATCTCGTTGTTGTCGGTGATCAAGCCTACCACTTTTGTGTTGTCTGCAAACTTAAATGATGATGTTGGAGTCGTGCCTGGCCATGCAGTCGTGGGTGAACAGGGAGTACGGTAGGGGACTGAGCACGCACCCCTGGGGTGCTCCAGTGTTGAGGATCAGCATGGCAGGTGTGTTGCTACCTACCCTCACCACCTGGGAACGGCCCGTCAGGAAGCCCAGGATCCAGTTGCAGAGGGAGGTGTTTAGTCCCCAGCATCCTTAGCTTAGTGATGAGCTTTGATGGTACTATGGTGTTGAACGCTGAGCTGTAGTCAATGAATAGCATTCTCACGTAGGTGTTCCTGTTGTCCAGGTGGGAAAGGGCAGTGTGGAGTAAAATAGAGATTGCGTCTGTGGATCTGTTTGGGCGGTATGCAATTTGGAGTGGGTCTAGGGTTTCTGGGATAATGGTGTTGATGTGAGCCATTACTAGCCTTTCAAAGCACTTCATGGCTACGAACGTGAGTGCTACGGGTCTGTAGTCATTTAGGCAGGTTGCCTTCGTGTTCTTGGGCATAAGGACTATGGTGGTCTGCTTGTAACATGTTGGTATTACAGACTCAATCAGGAACATGTTGAAAATGTCAGTGAAGACACCTGCCAGTTGGTCAGTACATGCCCGGAGCAAACGTCGTGGTAAATCGGCCTGGCCTCACAGTTCTGAATGTCACATCGGCTATGGAGAGCGTGATCACACAGTCATCTGGAACAGCTGATGCTCTCATGCATGCCTCAGTGTTGCTTGCCTCAAAGCGAGCATAGAAGTGATTTAGCTCGTCTGGTAGGCTCGTGTCACTGGGCAGCTCACGGCTGTGCTTTCCTTTATAGTCTGTAATAGTTTGCAAGCCCTGCCACATGAGACGAGCATCGGAGCCAGTGTAGAACGATTCAATCTTAGCCCTGTTTGTTATGGATACAAGTATCCTGTGTGTGTATTTGTTTTCTTTCCTTCTGCCCTAGTCACAGGTGTCACTCATCAGTCTCCAATCAGTCGCCACTGAAGACACACCTGCTCCTTTTCTCTTACCCAATCACATCCCCTTTCCCTTGGTTTAAAAACCCAGTCAGTTGATTTCCCTGTCTCTCTGTCTCTCCCCCTCTCTCTTTGTGTGCAGCTATCTCTCTTTTGTTTTTGCGCCTGCATCTCACATTGTCCGTTATCATGTGACTATGTATTGCTGCGGTGCATGGGTTGTTTGTTTGTTGGTGGGAAAAGGGTCGCCTAAGTCGCCCTTGGGCATACATTGCTTGTAGGAAAACTTTGTCTAAGTACCCTAGTTAGAACTGGGCGGACCAACCATTGTATTTTATTGGTTAGTTAGCTAGCTGTTCTTGAAGCAGGTAAGACTTAGTTTAATAAATAAATAAATAAATTGTTATTTTCTTGGGTCCAGCTCAGCCCTCCCATCACCGTGTTTTTGAACAATAAACCTAAAGTGTTTGACGGTAGGTTTTGTCAGATCTCCCCAAGGAGATGTGGGTGTGGAGTCAGGTGCAGGAGAAACAAGTTCCGAAGAAAAGGGCGTTTTATTCAACCAGCTCAAAAAATAACAGGACACCGGACTACAGCCTTAGCCACGAAACCCCACTCAGACACACCCCAGGGAAAAACCACCTGTGAAACATGAACTAATGAAAACGAAACCCAAACGCTGACAGTCAAACGAAAACAATCCCGCACAAAACCCCAAAGGAAATGTCGAGATAAATACCCCCCCTAACTAACCAAAATGAAACCAGGTGAAACACAAAACAGACATAACCAAAAGAAAAGGAAAAAGGATCGGTGGCAGCTAGTAGACCGGCGACGCCGAGCGCCGAGCCCCGCCCGCACAGGGAGAGGAGCCACCTTCGGTGGAAGTCTGTTCCTTTTCACTGTTATGATTTGCATGAGATATGTTACGGGTCTCATTTCCATCCCCCCTAGACTGCAGGACCAAAGGGGTTTGTAACACCTGTATTGATGCTTTGCCTGTTTGATGGTTCGTCGCAGGGCTTGGCACCTTGAAAGCGGCAGCTCTACCCTTCAGCTCAGTGCACATATTGCCTGTAATCCATGGCTTCTGGTTGGGGTATGTACGTACAGTCACTGTGGGGACGACGTCCTCGTTGCACTTATTGATAAAGCCAGTGACTGATGTGGTGTACTCCTCAATGCCATCAGAAGAATCCTGGAACATGTTCCAGTCTGTGATAGCAAAACTGTCCTGTAGTTTAGCATCTGCTACTATATGATTATGATTGTGTTGTTTCATAGTTTTGATGTCTTCACTATTATTCTACAATGTATAAAATAGTTTTAAAAAATGTAATGTGTAGGTGTGTCCAAACTTTTGACTTGTACTGTATATGTAGTAGTATCTATACGTTTTTACACTAATATTCACACATTTTCACTTTTTTTTTTTCAACAGAAATATTTGCTTATGAGGACCTTCATCTGTGTGTAAAATATTGCTGCTCTCAGATTTGTAATTCATAGATTGTAGGTGTGTATTAAAATGTGTCATTTAAAAAAAAAACTATATATCAATTCTTTAGCTGGAATGGAATGTTCGTATACTGTATATTTGACTGTGATATATCTCACCTAGCTATCTTAAGATGAATGCTACTAAAATGTAGAATGTAAATGTTTTGCATACTGTACAGATCTCCTATTACTGTATTGATTTATATACAGTGCCTTGCGAAAGTATTCGGCCCCCTTGAACTTTGCGACCTTTTGCCACATTTCAGGCTTCAAACATAAAGATATAAAACTGTATTTTTTTGTGAAGAATCAACAACAAGTGGGACACAATCATGAAGTGGAACGACATTTATTGGATATTTCAAACTTTTTTAACAAATCAAAAACTGAAAAATTGGGCGTGCAAAATTATTCAGCCCCCTTAAGTTAATACTTTGTAGCGCCACCTTTTGCTGCGACTACAGCTGTAAGTCGCTTGGGGTATGTCTCTATCAGTTTTGCACATCGAGAGACTGACATTTTTTCCCATTCCTCCTTGCAAAACAGCTCGAGCTCAGTGAGGTTGGATGGAGAGCATTTGTGAACAGCAGTTTTCAGTTCTTTCCACAGATTCTCGATTGGATTCAGGTCTGGACTTTGACTTGGCCATTCTAACACCTGGATATGTTTATTTTTGAACCATTCCGTTGTAGATTTTGCTTTATGTTTTGGATCATTGTCTTGTTGGAAGACAAATCTCCGTCCCAGTCTCAGGTCTTTTGCAGACTCCATCAGGTTTTCTTCCAGAATGGTCCTGTATTTGGCTCCATCCATCTTCCCATCAATTTTAACCATCTTCCCTGTCCCTGCTGAAGAAAAGCAGGCCCAAACCATGATGCTGCCACCACCATGTTTGACAGTGGGGATGGTGTGTTCAGGGTGATGGGCTGTGTTGCTTTTAAGCCAAACATAACGTTTTGCATTGTTGCCAAAAAGTTCCATTTTGGTTTAATCTGACCAGAGCACCTTCTTCCACATGTTTGGTGTGTCTCCCAGGTGGCTTGTGGCAAACTTTAAACAACACTTTTTATGGATATCTTTAAGAAATGGCTTTCTTCTTGCCACTCTTCCATAAAGGCCAGATTTGTGCAATATACGACTGATTGTTGTCCTATGGACAGAGTCTCCCACCTCAGCTGTAGATCTCTGCAGTACATCCAGAGTGATCATGAGCCTCTTGGCTGCATCTCTGATCAGTCTTCTCCTTGTATGAGCTGAAAGTTTAGAGGGACGGCCAAGTCTTGGTAGATTTGCAGTGGTCTGATACTCCTTCCATTTCAATATTATCGCTTGCACAGTGCTCCTTGGGATGTTTAAAGCTTGGGAAATCTTTTTGTATCCAAATCCGGCTTTAAACTTCTTCACAACAGTATCTCGGACCTGCCTGGTGTGTTCCTTGTTCTTCATGATTCTCTCTGCGCTTTTAACGGACCTCTGAGTCTATCACAGTGCAGGTGCATTTATACGGAGACTTGATTACACACAGGTGGATTGTATTTATCATCATTAGTCATTTAGGTCAACATTGGATCATTCAGAGATCCTCACTGAACTTCTGGAGAGAGTTTGCTGCACTGAAAGTAAAGGGGCTGAATAATTTTGCACGCCCAATTTTTCAGTTTTTGATTTGTTAAAAAAGTTTGAAATATCCAATAAATGTCGTTCCACTTCATGATTGTGTCCCACTTGTTGTTGATTCTTCACAAAAAAATACAGTTTTATATCTTTATGTTTGAAGCCTGAAATGTGGCAAAAGTTCGCAAAGTTCAAGGGGCCCGAATACTTTCGCAAGGCACTGTATATATTTTAATATTTATGTCACAAATGTATCATTTGTAGTTCTTTACAACACAAAACTAGTTGGATTGTTACATTTGCCTGTGTTAAACCCAGCAGTACCAGCTATTTATTTGAGAATGAGTCAGAAATATACTGTAGCATTTTGCAAAAAAAACATGATTATTTCTCTCTGAAATGAAACCAAGTGATAGATTTCAATCAAATACATGTCTGTCATTGAACATCCCCATGCCATGATTAGAAAGTGAAACAATGGCATCCCGAGTGGCGCAGTGGTCTAAGGCCTCTAGAGATCATGGTTCAAGTCCAGGCTCAGTCGCAGCCGGCCGCGACTGGGAGACCCATGGTACAGTGCACAATTGGCCCAGCATTGTCTACATGCTGACACGGTCGCCAGGTGTATGTTGGTGCGGCTGGCTTCCTGGTTAAGCGGGCATTGTGTCAAGAAGCAGTGAGCCCTGGCTGGGTTGTGTTTCGGAGGACGCACGGCTCTTGACCGTCGCCTCTCCCGAGGCTGTACGGGAGTTGCAGCAATGGGACAAGACTGTATCTACCAATTGGATATGATGAAAAAAGGGTACAAAAATAACAAACGTTGTTAAAAATTTAAAAAAATAAACAAACCAATATCTTTCAAACAAATTGGGATGAAAGGTCAAAATGCAGATGTCACAGATGTCATGTTTGTAAAATAATGTACTGTATATGACATACATCCACCCTGACTATAGAGGGAGCCATATACACAACAGACAACTCATTAGGGCCCATATTCATCAAACATTTCAGCGTAGGAATGCTGATCTAGGATCAGGTCCATCCCTGTCCATTCATTATAATCTAAAATGCAAAATAAAGAGAGAGAGAGGAAAGAGGGAGAGTGGATAGAGAGAGAGAGAGAGAGAGAGAAAAGGTAATAGGGAATGTGTGGATAGTCTTTCTAAAGAACTGTTCCTTCTCCTTCACTATTCATGCATTATGCAGTGCTAGAGACAACACTGGTGATCAATCATGAATATGATACTACAAAACCATCTCAGTCCAAATCTGGTCGCCTCTGTTAAGCTCTCGGTTATGTAGATTTGCTGTGTGTGCGTGTTCTCTCATATGTAGGGATATTGATCACAGTGACACACACTGCTCCCGGGGTTTCATTCGATTCGACTGACCGCCCAAAATACATTATTGATCATATGTTGATTATCTACCGCTGTGCTTTGTTGCATCACCCTTTGCAGGGCATCATAATCTTGCTGGTATAGTTGATAAGCTGTTGGTTGTCCCTGAGTTGAAATTTCCCAGACAATTTGATTCCGAGACAATACAAGAGCCAATATCGATCTGAACACCTGCCAAACGACATTATGGTCCTGCGTGGCTCCGTTCGTATAGATAAAGCATGGCTCTTTAAACTCTAGGGTTGTGGATTCTATTCCAACTGGCGTCACCCATTCGAGAATGTATACATGCACTGTAAGTCGCTCTGGATAAAAGTGTGCTAAATGCGATGTACATGTATATCATTTATTTCACAGAGATACAGAGATTTTTTTGACAAAGAGAAAGTGAAATGACAGTAAACCAGGATATACGTTTATGTATCCCTAATGTAACATTTATGTCAGCCTCATAGCCGATATGAGTGAATACATAGTTGTACGGTAACTACAGCCTTCCTCCTCTGTTGCTCTTGTTGTTGCTGTTGCCTAGGGCTCTGCCATTAACAACGTGTGCAGTAGAGTCTTGTTATGAAATCCATCTTCAAGGCACAGAGAGTTTTGCTCCACTGGCTCATAAGAGAAGCCCGTACTCTGGTCATTCATCAGCCCCCTGTAGTGTGTGTGTGTGTGTGTTTGCAAAACACTGCCTCACTCCTAGACCAGAGCAGGATAGCACAGTGGACCTCTAACAATGTGACACTCTCATAATGTGATGATGATGTGTCAGCGTGTGTGTGTGTGTGCCCCCGCTCAGTCTGTGTACAACCAAACATTTGAAAAAGTCCAACTCAGCATAGAGAGCAAACTTAAATTGTGTCTTAGCTTTGAAAGATGTGAATTATTAACCCTGACGGTTGACAATGAGGTTGTGTGTTGCCTCTTTCAGTGTGCTTTTCACTGCTGTTTATATTCCAGCAGAGACACCTGTAATTCGCTCTGTGCATGAAGTCCACACGTTACATCAAACCGGGAAGGCACTGGATGATTGCATACTATAAAATATGTAACTACTGTAGAAGCAGTGGTAGGCCACATACCGTAGCCTCTCTATCACGGAGCATAGACAATACAAAAGCATGCAAAATTAACCAACCGTATATGCTGGGAAAAAGCAGAATCGGGTCAGATAAAAATGACATGAAATTATGCATGTGCATCGTGCAACATTTCCTCCTACAGTACCAGTCAAAAGTGTGGACACACCTACTCATTCAAGGGTTTTTCTTTATTTTTACTATTTTCTACATTGTAGAATAGTGAAGACATCAAAACTATGAAAGAACACATATGGAATCATGTAGTAACCAGAAATGTGTTAAACAAACAAAATATATTTTATATTTGAGATTCTTCAAAGTAGCCACCCTTTGACTTGACGACAGCTTTGCACACTCTTGGCATTCTCTCATCTAGCTTTGCAAACAATGTACTTATATATATATATATATATATATATGATTGAGTAAATTAAGCCTCATACAAACAGGCAGCTCCAAAATTCAGGTGTTTCAGCCTAGCTCAGTGCTTTCTGTGGTGGTGGGGCAGGCCAACAGAAAATAGGAGCATTGCACCGTGATTGGCTCAGCATTGCACCATGATTGGCTCAGTGTTCTGTCACTCATGGGGACACTATGTCACCAGCCTTTAGTAAGGGTAGACATCAAGAATGTGAGCCTTTTGGGTCCTGCCATAGACTTAGATCAGAAGTGCCCTACCAAGAAGGCTCAAGGTTATTGGCCACAGATAAAATGATGTCAAATCACGTTATATCTACAGTAGCTTTGATTGGACTGATCATATCAACATCTTACTTTCAAAGTCTTAGCTAGCAGTCGTCATCAGTTGTCATCAAGTCGACAATCTACTAGCAAATCCTTTTTAATCCTTGTCATATGAAGATAAATTATGAAGAGAAATTATAGATAAAATGTATCGGTGTTCATCGGCAATTGGACATAAAGATTACACAACAAGTTGGACATGGCAAATCAACATTGAGTCGTTTGGAAGGAATCAGTGGCTAACTGCAAGTGTTGCAAAGAAACCACTAAAGTTAGCCTGCCATTCAATGAAGTGGCTGTGTGTCAGAATGCCAGAGTGGCTGTGTGCCAGAATGCCAGACTTTGATGACAGAATTTGCCCAAAGAGTCCAAAACTGTCTTCTATGCAGTTGCATAAATGACGTAATATGCAAGGGGGAAATGTATACTGAAGCTAAGAAAGTAATACTAAGTGTATGTTGTATAGCAAGCTATTAGTAGCCCATGTGCCTCACCCTAATAATTTGGTCTATTTTCACCAACGAGGTATAGTAAACACATCGTTCGTGGCCAGTGTGTGCTTGTTTGGCTACTGTTTTATACAGCTTTGACAGTGCTACTCATAGTAGTGGTGGCGCTTGGCTTGCACATGCAAATTCAGCACACACAACATTCTAGAATAGAATTGTGTTATTTGACGTGTCAAATTGAAAGCTTATTTAACTTATTTAACATAGTGTTATATGACATGTATCTTTTTTGACACACAGACCCAAACGGCGTTCAATGTGCGTCACCCTAACAATATGGTCTATTTTCACCTCTATAATTTTGCCTACTGTTCTATCTTGGTGGTGCACATATAACCTATAACCTGTTTTAGAGAAATGTAATAATCGACTATTATAAGAGCTTTCATTGTCTGTTTTATATGGCCCCTTTATTTGTCCTACGGTTCTGACTTGTACGGGGAGTACACTTTAAGAACAGCCCATGTTCTGAATTCTGCCGCTGTATATTTCAAAAGTGCTGAACAAATAGTTATATTGACTATGTCCGTCTTCGCTTGCTCATTAATGTCATAATAAAAATGACGGATTGCCTCTTATCAGCTTGTCATCCCCTTATGCCATAGTTTGTACATCTCAATTGTCAGTAGAAACCAAATTTGGTTAAGCAAGTCTGCCATATCAGCTATGTTTTTTTAAAGGCAGTAAATTAGGCTGAATGAGACAAGGAACCGCTGAAAGCCATGTGTAGCAGTGGTAAGGTGTTGGGACTCTGCTGTTGGGACTCTGCTGTTGCGACAGGTTTATGTAGACCCTAACACTTTATGGGCACCGTTTGTCATCGTTATAGTGCAATTATTGTATTGTTTAGTGTTGTGTTGTGTAGTGACTTTGCTGGCATGCATCCAACATTTATTTCTTTGCCCCACGAAGATTTACATGCTAAAATCGCCACTGTCTCTCCCACTACTCTCTCCTCTTCTATCCTATCTTCTCTCCCTTCTGCTAAATCCTTCTCCCTCCTGTATCCCAATTCTGCCTCTTCGAAACTACTCTCCTCCCTTTCTGCATCCAGTGATTTGCACTATCCCCTTTCCTCCTGGCTGGCTTGGCCCTCCACTACTGCTCAGTGACTGTGACACATTGCAAGCTTACACAACAGGACAGCTGATCAAAAATTGAGGAAAATGTAACTTCCAGAGGACCTATCATCCTTTCACCTCTCCGCCTCCCTCCTTCCTCTCTGCAGACAACTTTGTCAACCACATTGAAAAGGTTGACGACATCCGCTCCTTATTCACTCAGCCTATTGATTCCACTGTTCCCACTCCCACAGTTCTGCCCTATGTCTTGAAATCTTTCTCCCCTTTCTCCCTTGTGAGGTCCAGCAGCCCGACAACCAGCAGCTCGACCCCATCTCTCCCTCCCTTCTCCAGGCCATCTCTGGAGAACTTCTCCCATTCCTCACTTCCCTCATCAACTCATCCCTGATCACTGGCTGCATCCCCTCAGGCTTCAAAATGGTTGAGTTGCTCCACTCAAGAAACTAACACTCGACTCCTCTGACATCAAACACTACAGACCGGTATCCCTTCTTTCTTTTCTTTTCTTTCCAAAACACTCTAACCAACTCTCACACTCTCTCACTATCACTCTCAGAATGATCTTCTTGACCCTAACCAGTCAGGCTTCGAGAAGGGTCACTCAACCGAGACTGCTCTTCTCTGTGTCACTTAGGCTTTCTGCACTGCCAAAGTGGACTTTCTCTCCTCTGTTTTCATCCTCCTACATATATCTGCTGCCTTTGACACAGTGAACCATCAGATGTTCCTCTCTACCCTCTCTTGGCTTTGCTTCTCAGGCTCTCCACACTGTGGGATTGCATCCTACCTATCTGGGTCAGATGGTTTGGACCCTTCTTTAAGGTTGCAGCCCCTAAAATCGCCAAGCCTTTCTCTAACCTTTTTTAGCCTGCCTCTCCAATCTAGGAAGCTTTCCATTGCTTGGAAGGCAGCCACGGTGTGTTCTTTAATTAAAGGGGGAGATCAAGCTGATCCTAAATGTTATAGGTTGTATATAGGCTGTTTATCACAACTTGTCAATAATCAACTGACTGGCTTTCTTGATGTCTATAGTATTCTCTCTGGTATGCAATCTGGTTTCCACTCAGGTTATGGATGTGCCACTGCAACCTTAAAGGTCCTAAATTATGTCACCATTGCCCTTGATTCTAAGCAATGTTGTGCTGCTATTTTTATTAACCTGGCCAAAGCTTTTGATACGGTAGACCAATCCATTCTTGTGGGCCGGCTAAGGAGTATTGATGTCTCATAGGGGTCTTTGGCAAGGTTTGCTAGCTAAATCTCTCAAAGAGTGCATTGTATAAAGTCATAACATCTGCTGTCTCAGCCACTGCCTGTCACCAAGGGAGTACCCCAAGGCTCGATCCTAGGCCCCACGCTCTTATCAATTTACATCAACAACATAGCTCAGGCAGTAGGAAGCTCTCTCATCCATGTATATGCAGAATATACAGTCTTATACTCAGATGGCCCATCCCCAGATTTTGTGTCTCTACAACAAAGCTTTCTTAATGTCCAACAAGCTTTCTCCGCCCTTAACCTTGTTCTGAACACCTCCAAAACAAAGGTCATGCGGTTTGGTAAGAAGAATTCCCCTCTCTCCACCTGTGTGATTACTACCTCTCAGGGTTTAGAGATTAAGGTAGTCACCTCATACAAGCACTTGGGAGTATGGCTAGATGGTACACTGTCCTTATCTCAGCACATATCTAAGCTGCAGGCTAAGGTTACATCTAGACTTATTTTCCTCTATCGTAATCGCTCCTCTTTTTTAGGGACTGTAACAATCTGGAGAAAAAAAACACAAACTGGACAGTTTTATCTCCATCTCTTCATTCAAAGACTCAATCATGGACACTCTTACTGAAAGTTGTGGTTGCTTTCTGTGATGTATTGTTGTCTCTACCTTCTTCCCTATGTGCTGTTGTCTGAGCCCAATAATATTTGTACCATGTTTTATGCTGCTACTATGTTGTGCTGCTGCCATGTTGTGTTGCTACCATGTTGTTGTCATGTTGTGTTGCTACCATGCTGTGTTGTCATGTGTTGCTGCCATGCTTTGTTGTTGTCTTAGGTCTCTCTTTATGTAGTGTTGGGGTGTCTCTCTTGCTACTGCAACTCGCTGATGGCTTGGCTCACCTGCTTCTGCCATCAAACTCCTGCAATTTATCCATAACTCTGCATTCTTGGGAAGGTGTTCAACCTCTGGTCTATTGTCCCTCACTAGCAGAGTCCATACCCATCTTCCAAACACATCTGAAACCCTACCTCTTCAAAGAGTACCTTATAGATACACTATGCAAAAAATTGCTCCTCCATTTCCTGGTTGCTAAAATTATAATAGTTTGCCTAATTTCAGTTTGTGACAAAACAAGCAAGTATAGTGTAGAGAATCATTGTACTATCTAAACCGCTGTGAAATATATTTTCCATTACCTAAAATATGATATGTTTAGCTGTTTGCAGCTGGTGTATAAAACCAAAAGTAAAATATACAAAAACTAAACTTAAGAATGTGGAGCGTAGAAATAGTGCCGATAGAACAGAACTAATGCTTCTTAGACTTGCTTTCAATGAAAATTAAGTTTGAAGGAAACCAGATCCAAATATCATAACCAAAGCATGAAAAAGGACTGTTGCTTCTAAATTGATCAAATTTGATCTTAAAGTTACTGGTCCCCTCCCCCATCTCAAACACTATGATTCATTATTAAGGGGACAAGGTGACCACCCCTTAACTCTCATTTTAATACACCAATTGTAACATACTCTTACCTCGTTTAAATAAGTATTGCCTTCTAACCAACATCAAAGGTGTGTTTGCAGAGGGGCGTGGTTCACATAGCTAGATAGCTACTCTATGGTGCCAAAATGTAACTTCAGAGTGTCAGAAAATATCATTAAAAGTATCCCTATTTATCTATGGCTAAGATACTTGTGTTTCCCATTTCATCTAGTCTGGTGTTAGCTAGTTACTGGCTAGCTAGGTCTTCAGCCTGCATGGAACAAAAGGGGGTGAAGGGTCGTTCAAAACTCAGACGCAGTTGTCAAGTCAACCCATCCGTCACTGCTGCTGTGAACCGCGTCACAAGAGACATGCCAAACGCGAGATGTATAAAAACAATTTATTTTTGATGCCATTGACACAAAATTGATGTTGTTTGGGTTGCTTTGTGTATCACCAAATTTGCTTGAGATTATTTGATTGTAACACGGCTCACAGCCTCCAAGTAGCCTGACACGTGTGTATCAAAGAGCTGTCAGTCAAGGCGAGCTCATGAATATAAGCTCCACGCCCACTCAGCCTGTCTTTTCAAACTTCCTGGTAGTTAGCCACTAGAGAAAAAGTACTTTCAGAATGACTGTTCAGGACCTTTAACTTAAGATTGTCTGCTAAATGATTAAAATGTCAATGTAATTTTTAGTTGAACCCTGTTATTAAACCCTTTGGAATGACTTTGAAAGCAACAGTGAATTGATGTAGTTAATAAAAGGATACCAAGTACGCAGTCTATGGACAATCCATGCTTTGGTTTTGTCTCTCTGTCACTGTTTCCACATGCTAATATTTTAGCATTTGTGGCACAAATCCCATTGAAGTCATGGGCTAGATAGAAGCATTTTTCACATTTCATTTTTAAATAATCTATAAGTAGCATTGTGGAGCTTCCCAATCAATTGTAGATACTTTTTGATGATTTTGTCAATCTAATATTGGTCCCATGACTTCAATGGGATTTGTGCCACAAATGCTGAAACAGACTGCATACAGGGTAAGGAAACCAATATGTATTTTTGTAATTTGGGTGAACTATCCCTTTAAGAGATCTCTCACCCATTCTCACCGCAGCACATTGGTAGTAGTCAGTAACCAGGTTTCCATCCAACATTTTCATGTGGGTAATGTACATGTTGGAAATAAAACACATTAATTACTGGCCTGATGGAAACAGAAAATGTGTCGGTAAACTTTCCAAATGTCGACAAAACAAAATGCACTAGAAGAGGTGGGATTATTTTGTGTTATTAAAAATAATTATGCGTCGGTGGAAATGTCGGCGGAAACGCTTTTATGCGCAAATATTGATATATTCATCAAATCGAAGTACATTTTGGAGTTAAGTGATGATATGCTGTGTGGTCCTCCCACTACGACTCGTTGGGAAAGCATGCAGTTTATTATTGTTATTAGGTCAGATGAACTTTACAGGGTGGTGAAAGTGCAAGGCGATGAGCTTGATGCTCCATTCCAATAAATATCGAGGGTCTTATTCTGGTCACATGATCATCGATGCTTGGCTGCCGTTTGACATATACACATAATCTCACTATTTTGTCCATAATAATCTCATTATGTAGGCTATATGTATCTGCGAGCTGTTGGCTAGAGCGTACAGGCAAATACCAGAGTGGGCACATTCGCAATAACTGATCATGTCAATTTGATGGAATCCCATTTTGGGTGGGAAAATGTGCATATTGTTTTGAAAATCTGTCACCAGTTAGATGGAAACCTGGCTAGTGACAAATATCAAAGTTACGCAAGGCTGGACGTGAGGCCAGATGAATAGCTGTAGATAGATCAACTCTCCAGTAGGAGGTGTTGCCCAGCCTATTGTTTTGTTTTTAGACAGTGGATATTGTTTCAAAGGTACAAATTCAACATATCTCATACAAACTTTGTCTCTGTTGGAAATTGGTTACCATGATGACTTAATCATGTGGCTGAATTTTTTACCCTCAAAACAACAGATGATTACTTTCTTCAAATCCAATGTATTTGCCACTTTTCCACAAATTATGTTGAAAAAAACGTTGATTCACCAGGTTGTGGTTGGTGGCCTAACATGAAATCAAACACAGTAGCAAGTGATTGATGCTGGCATATGGCTTTGATAATAATGTTATAAATACTGGGGGTAATCCTAATAAAGCATAGTTTAGGCATACATTTATGCATTAAGTGGGAACATGAATTAGGCTAATGAAAACTGCCAAGCCACATCGTCACTATTTGTGATCATAGTCCTACATTTCTACACCTGGGAAACTGGTTTTATTTGATCAGTACTTAGAGTGGGGGTGCAAACCAAGTGGCTACATACAGTAGTAGGCAGATGGTCTGGTCCCAAGGTCCTAAACCATTCCGGGTTTTCCACAATGCCGTGCTCAACCCGAGCGCAGTTCCATGCGATCTGTGATGCCGCAGCAGCTCACAGACGGTCAGGTACAAGCAGCCAGTATAGACTGGGACTTGACAACCAGTGGACCTCCTGTCGAGTTTTCATTGGCAGAAGAGAAAGCTGTTATTCAAAGACGGTGAATTGTATAGGATTATACCAGGGATTGCTTGCTGTTTTCTACCAACACACCATAAGGTACGTTAAATGCGCAAATTAATCAATCTGAGTTTGGTTTGTTTAACTCTGAGATATTTATATAGTTGTGGGCTATATTCCTAATTGTCTACAATATACACTGAGTGTACAAAACATTAGGAACACCTTCCTAATATTGAGTTGCACCTCTTTTGCCCTCAAAACAGCCTTAATTTAGTCGGGGCATGGACTCTGAGGTGTCGAAAGCGTTCGACAGTGATGCTGGCCCATGCTGACTCCAATGCTTCCCACAGTTGTGTCAATGTGGCTGGATGTCCTTTGGGTGGTGGACCATTCTTGGTACACACGGGAAACTGTTGCGCGTGGAAAACCCAGTAGCGTTTCTGTTCTTGACACACACAAACCGGTGCGCCTGGCAGCTACTATCATACCCCGTAAAAGGCACGTACATATTTTGCTTTGCCCATTCACCCTCTGAATGGCACACATACACAATCCATGTGTCAAGGCTTAAAATCATTATTTAACCGGTCTCGTCCCCTTCATCGACTCCAATTGAAGTGGATTTAACAGGTGGGATCATAGCTTTCACCTGGATTCACCTGGTCAGTCTCATGGAAAGAGCAGGTGTTCCTAATGTTTTGTACACTCGGTGTGTGTGTATGAATGGACTGTTACTATTGACTGATGGCTTCTCTGATTTATAAGGCTCGGCTACATTACTTTATGTTGCATGTTAATTAAACACATTTGTGGGCCATTTTCTATGGCTGATACACATGCAAGATACATTTTAGCTGTTACAAATATTAAAACGAAGGGGTTAAGCAAATAACGCATTACATGAGGGTTTGCTTTATGCAATTATAACCCATGATATAACCGATTTGTTGACGTCGAGTCCATCTGTTCACACCTATAAGTGCATCAACCCTTTTCAAGTAACTGTCAAGTTTACCATTTCGTTGAATTGCTTGTTTAGTCTGCTTGTTTGGTCTATTGAGTGAAATTACTTGCCTATCAAATAATAGTAGAGTCTGTCCGCAGCGTCACTGACGCCCCACGATGTAATGTATGAGATGTATGAGTGAGCCGAGCGCAGCGTTATGGGTAGCGTTACGAGGCAGCCTATGCATTCAACGTGCTTGGTTGGGAAAACCTGTGGGATACACATGGCTTCAGATTATTCCAATGTAGACCCTGTATTGTCGATTAGCTATGTTGTTATTTCCATCATTGAGCAAGTACAGTGGTGTAAAAAAACGTTCCTGAACCAACACTTGCACTTGACCCCCCTCGTTGCAGACAGCTACTTTAGGAAAAGTGTATTTACTAAGAATGTGACATGTTGTTGTCCCACCTCGCTATCACAAGATGAATGCACTAACTGTACAGTAAGTCGCTCTGGATAAGTGTCTGCTAAATGACTCAAATGCAAATGTGTAAAGTAACTTAAGTAAAAATATTTTGAAGTACTACTGAAGTCGTTACAGTATCTGTACTATTTATCTTTTTGAATACTTTCTCTTCTAAACCCCAAGGCATTTTTTAAAACTCAAATACTTCTAGTAAACTGAACTCGAGGGTCATTGGAAAGTCATTATTACTTCAAATGTTTATCTGGCACTGACTCAAAACTATATATGTCACATCAACGACATTTTTAAAGTTATGATAACAAATTACTTTCACTTGAGTCCTTTTCTATTAATGGCCGAGTGCAGTCTAAAATCTATTTTTTCATTTCATGTATACACTGAACAAAACTATAAACGCAACAATTTCGAAGATTTTGCTGAGTTACAGTTCATATAAGGTCTAAAGCATTAGACCCTAATCTATGGATTTCAAATGACTTGGCAGGGGCGCAGCCATAGGTGGGCCTGGGAGGGCATAGCATAGGCCCACCCATTTGGGAGCCAGGCCCAGCCAATCAGAATGAGTTTTTCCCCACAAAAGGGCTTTATACTACTCAGCTCATACCACTATTTTATTTCAGCTCATGAATTATGGGACCAACACTTTGCATGGTGGGTTTATATATTTTTTTCCACACTGAGGTTGGAATAATAACGTAAAATTGTGAAAATTATTATAATTCCCTTTTAGTGTAACAGCTGTTTGAAAAGACCGGCTGAAATTTCAGCCTGTTGTGGTGGGATGGAGTTTTGGCCTGCCCGGAGACATCACCAAGCAGTAAATGAATTAATAGACCAATAAGAAAGAGAGTTCCAAACCTCTCTGCCAACAACCGCTAGTTTTCAGTTTTCCCCATCCCCACTCAGACCACTCCCAGACAGTCCTAGCAAAATTCTTGCTTGAGAAATTGCACTTTGCTAAGAAGCTTTTTTGATTTGACTTTTGATCGTTTTAATTGAAAACAATCACAGTAATGTAATTGTCACACAGAAATGATTTGATATTGAGATAAAAGCTGTTGCATTGGACATTCAATGTATATTTACTTTTACTCAAGTGTGACAATTGAGAACTTTTTCCACCAATGAGCAAGTGGCGATCAAATAGACATTGTAATAATGGATTGTAGGGGCCATGCAAGGACGAACTGATATTAGATAGACCGCATTGATAAAGTAATTGATAAACACTCTACAAGGATTCACAAGATTGTGAAGATGGCGCTGAAGATCATGACTGACATTTTACATTCTCCCAACCAATTGTGCAACTTTGTAATTTTTGGGGGGCGTTTTCTGTAACTTATTTTTTTACTTATTGTGTACATAATGTTGCTGCTACCGTCCCTTATGACTCAACATTTTTTATTCTGGACATCAGAAAAGCGATTACTCACTGCAGACTGGAAGAAACGTTTTCCTTTAATTGGGATAGGGGGCAGGTTTCAGAATTTTGGATGAAAAGCGTGCCCAAAGTAAACTGCCTGCTACTCAGGACCAGAAGCTAGGATATGCATAGAAAACACTCTAAAGTTTCCAAAACTGTTAAAATAATGTATGTGAGTATAACAGAACTGAAATGGCAGGCAAAAACCTGAGGAAAATCCCTCCAGGAAGTGCTATTATTTTGAAATGGGTGTTTTTCCATTGAAAGCCTATCCACCATTTAAAGGGATAGGACCCAGATTCTGTTCCCTATGGCTTCCACTAGCTGTGAACTGTCTTTAGACATTGTTTCAGGCCTTTATTCTGAAAAATGAGGGAGAATGATCAGTTTCAATGAGAGGCCAGTGGAAAGTCCCCAAACTGTTTGGTGCGCAACCCCGAGAGCGTGCCTTTCGTTGTTTTTCCTTTATATTGACGACGCTATTGTCTGGTTGAAATATTATCGATTATTTAGGCTAAAAACAACCTGAGGATTGATTATAAACATTGTTTGACATGTTTCTACGCACTTTACAGATACTATTTGGAATTTTCGTCTGCCTCTTGTGACCGCATTTGACCCATTGGATTACTGAACAAAACACGCCAACAAAATGGAGGTTTTTGGATATAAAAAGTGACTTTATCGAACAAAACAAACATTTATTATGTAACTGGGAAACTTGTGAGTGCAACCATACAAAGATCATCAAAGGTAAGTGGTTCAATTTATTGCTATTTCTGACTTGTGACTAATCTACTTGGCTGCTAACTGTTTGTAATGTTTTGTGTGCTGAGCGCTGTCCTCAGATAATCGCATGGTTTGCTTTCCCGGTAAAGCCTTTTTGAAAGCTGACATGGTGGCTGGATTAACAACAAGTTAAGCTTTATATTGATGTATTGCACTTGTGATTTCATGAAAATTAAATATTTATAGTAATTTAATTTGAATTTGGCAATTTCACCGGAAGTTGTCGAGTCCCACTTATCCGTAAGAAGATAACGAGTCCGACGAGAAGGATATCCTGCTTCCACTGGAACAGGCCCAGATCCACGCCTTTTGCGTGAATAAAAGACGCCGGAAAAGGAGAAGCAGATCGGAGATCCTTCTGAGAATCCGGAGGCGAGCGAGTAAACGCCCAATGCCTTCCATTCTTCTTGCTAACATGCAATCATTGGAAAATACAATTGATGACCTACTATTAAGATTATCCTACCATCGGGACATTAAAAACTGTAACATCTTATGTTTCACCTAGACGTGGCTGAACGAAGATAAGGACAACATAGAGCTAGCTGGATTTTCCATGCACCGGCAGAACAGAGACGCTACCTCTAGTAAGACGAGGGGTGGGGGTGTGTGTCTTTTTGTCAATAACAGCTGGTGCGTGATGTCTAATATAGGTATTGCTCGCCTGAGGTAGAGTATCTTACAATAAGCTGCAGACCACATTATCTACCAAGAGAGTTCTCATCTGTATTATTCGTAGCCGTCTATTTACCACCACAAAATTAAGCTGGCCCCCCCACCAACTCTATAAGGCCATAAGCAAAGAAGAAAATGCTCACCCAGAAGCAGCACTCCTAGTGGCCGGGGACTTAAATGCAGTCAAACTTAAATCAGTTTTACCAAATTTTTACCAGCATGTCACATGTGCAACCAGGGAAAAAAAATCCTAGACCACATTTACTCCACTCACAGATATGCATACAAAACTCTCCCCCGCCCTCCATTTGGTAAATCTGACCATAATTCTATCTTCCACATTCCTGCTTACAAGCTAAAACTAAAGCAAGAAGTACCAGTGACTTGCTCAATACAGAAGTGGTCAGATGATGCAGATGCTACACTACAGGACTGTTTTGCTAGCACAGACTGGAATATGTTCCGGATTCATCCAATGGCATTGAGGAATACACCACCTCAGTCATTGGCTTCATCAATAAGTGCATCGATGACGTCGTCTCCACAGTGACTGTACGTGCATATCCCAACCAGAAGCCATGGATTACAGGCAACATCCGCATCGAGCTAAAGACTAGAGCTGCTGCTTTCAAGGAGCGGGACACTAATCCGGATGCTTTTAAGAAATCCCGCTACACCCTCAGACGAACAATCAGCCCAAACAGATTCACAAATGACGCAATCTCAAACCCAATACACACTGCCCTTTCTCACCTGGACAAAAGGAACACCGATGTGAGAATGCTATTCATTGACTACAGCTCAGCGTTCAACACCATAGTGCCCACAAAGCTCATCACTAAGTTATGGACTCTGGGACTAAACCCCTCCCTCTGCAACTGGATCCTGGACTTCCTGACAGGCCACCCCCAGGTGGTAAGAGTAGGCAGCAACACGTCTGCCACGCTGATCCTCAACACTCGGGCCCCTCAGGGGTGTGTACTTAGGCCCCTCCTGTATTCCCTGTTCATCCACGACTCACAATTATTAAGTTTGCTGACGACACAACAGTGGTAGGCCTGATCACCGACAACGATGAGACGGCCTATAGGGAGGGAGTCTGGCAGTGTGGTGCCAGGACAACAACCTCTCTCTCTGAACAAGAACGTGGATTACAGGAAAAGGCGGGCCGAACAGGCCCCCATTAACATCGACGGGGCTGTAGTGGAGCGGTTTGAGAGTTTCAAGTTCTGGTGTCCACATCACCAACGAACTATCATGGTCCAAACATACCAAGACAGTCGTGAAGAGGGAATGACAAACCTTTTCCCCCTCAGGAGACTGAAAAGATTTGGCATGGGTCCACAGATCCTCAAAAGGTTCTACAGCTGCACCATCGAGAGCATCCTGACCGGTTGCATCACCAGCTGGTATGGCAACTGCTGGGCATCTGACCATAAGGCGTTACAGAGGTAGTGCGAACGGCCCAGTACATCACTGGGGCCAAGCTTCCTGCCATCCAGGACCTATATAATAGGCAGTGTCAGAGGAAAGCCCATACAATTGTCAGAGACTCCAGTCTACCACACGGCAAGCGGTACAGGAGCACCAAGTCTAGGACCAAAAGGCTGCTCAACAGCTTCTACCCCCAAGACATTAGACTGCAGAACAATTCATAAAATTGCCACCGTACAATTTATGTTGACCCCCCCTTTTGGACACTGCTGCTAATCGCTGTTTGTTACCTATGCATAGTCACTTCGGCCCCACCTACACGTATAGATTACCTCTACTAGCCTGTACACCTGCACACTGACTCGGTACCGGTGCCCCCTGTATATAGCCTCGTTATTGTTATTCTTATTGTGTTACTTTTTATTATTACTTTTTATTTTAGCCTAATTGGTAAATATTTTCTTCTTCTTGATCTGCACTGTTGGTTAATAAGGCTATGCGTCCCGCTAGTGGAACAACTTCCGGTGAAACTGGAGTGTGTTCAATTCAAATAAATAATCATAAAATTATGGATATTAAACATTTGTACATACAAGTGTCTTATATCGGTTAAAAGCTTAAATTCATGTTAATCTAACAGCACTGTCCGATTTACAGTAGGTTTTACAATGAAAGCATGACATGCGATTGTTTGAGGACGGCTCCCCACATCAAAATATTTTGCCACCGGCACAGGTTTCATAAATTCACAAATAGCGATTAAATATTAACTTTTTCAAAATCTTCCTCTGATTTGTCATCCAATGGTCCCAGCTACAACATGTAGTGTTGTTTTGTTAGATAAAATCCTTTATCCTTTTCTTTATATCCAAAAAAGTCTGCTTAGTTGGCGCCATCGATTTGAGTAATCTACTCGTTCAACATGCAGATAAAGATATCCAAAAAGCTACCACTAAACTTTGTTAAAACAAGTCAAAGTACATTTCTACTTAATCCTCAGATACCCTAAAATGTAATTAAACTATAATATTTCATACGGAAAGTAGTATGTTCAATAGGAAAACGATATTAGCACGTGTCTGTCCTCTTCGTAGCTCACACATACACAAATTTCCAAGTCTGTGTCCCTGTACTAAAACGTATTATTCTTCCTCGTTTTGGAAGAAACAAGCCTGAAACCTTTAGCAAAGACTACTGACACCCAGTGGAAGGAATTGCATACTGAGAGCTAGATTTATTTTTTCCCTATACTATATTGGAAGAGCATAGGCTCTCAAAAAAGAAAATTCTGGTTGGTTTTTCTTTGGACCTCTCCTACCATATCTATTGTGTTACACTCTCCTACATTATTCTAACATTTCTACAGACGTCAGAGTGTTTTCTTTCCAATGGTACCAATTATATGCATATCCTGGCTTGAGGGCCTGATCAACAAGCAGTTTACTTTGGGCACGTCAGTCAGGAGGAAATTGGGTAAAATAGACCCTAGCCTGAATAAGTTTTAAGAGCTTGTAAGTAAGTATTTCATGGTCAATTCTACACTTGTTGTATTCGGCGCATGTGGCAAATAAAGTTTGATTTGATTTGTTTAGGTGTATTTTACTTATATTGAATAATTCCATTTGTATAGAAAGAACAAGTCAATTTAGTTTTGGAAGAAACATAATGAATTATGCAATGGTGGTGTGAGGGTTACTTTTGTATCAATAAGTTCAGTCTGTTTTTCTGAACAACAGCAAACAAACTATGAGAGTTTAGGACCAATAGCACTTTTAAGGCAAGCATGTGAAGCCTACATAAACTACATTTACAGAAGTATGTGGACACCCCTTCAAATGAGTGGATTTGGCTATTTCAACCACACCTACTGCTGACAGGTGTAGAAACTTGAGCACACCGCCATGCAATCTCCATAGACAAACATCGGCAGTAGAACTGCCTTACTGAAGAGCTCAGTGACGTTCAACGTGGCACGTTGAAAGGATACTACCTTTCCAACAAGTCAGTTCATCAAATTTCTGCCAGGCTAAAGCTGCCCGGTCGACTGTATCATTAAATGTGAAGACTGTTATTTTACCAAATCAATTCTCTAGGTTGACTTATTACATGATTAAACTAATAATTTAAACATTAACCAGGAAGTCGGGGCACCACGGAAAATGTTGAGATTACAAAGTTAGAATTTTCCGAATATAACTCTTCAGATATTTTAATATCTGATCAATTAGTCTTCTATTAATGAATTATTATTATTACCTCAATTCTCATTACTGAACATCGCAAAGCCTTGGATATCTGCACGAACCCTAGCCAAAATCACGAATCAGCGATGTACAAATTGCCTTAATTATTGATTTACTAACTAACTAAATAATCACACAGAATTACATAACAAACAGTAGATATTGGTTACTAACAAGAAAAGTCCCTAGTGGGGTAAGCAGATATGACGGCTTGGTAGAGAAAGGAAAGGGATGGGGACTGAGACAGAGCAGGAAAGACAAAATATATTCACTACACACAGTCTATAATTGTATTCATTGAAATGATAATCCTTTTTCACGTTATCGGCCGCTCATTCGAGAATAATTGCAATTTATATATTTACGCTCATATGTCGATGTTGTCTTCTCTGTTGGAATCCTCAATCGTCCTGTAGAGTTCATCAGAGTCTCTGGTTAACTTTCCCAGAAGTCACAATGTCTTTCGTTGTTGTCAGTGGTTAGGATGGATACTTCAGAGTACCATTCTAAAAAACATATCATAGTATAGATGCTTCGGCGGTTGTCAGTATTCTCATTTTTAGCTTCTAGAATTTTCTCTTATTCTGTAGTGATCGATACTCTCAGAGTTTAACCATTTCTAGCCATGTAACCAAAACTACAGCTATATGGTCTCTGTGGCCTATAGAATTGTAGCCATTCCAATGTGGGGACTCCTGACCCGGTGTCCTCTGACTTCTTAACCATTCAAATCATCCGGCTTACCGTGGGTCTCTTTGGCATGAAATGTAAATTTCGCTCACGGGTGATTTTACTCTGGAGTAGAAAAAAGCGGTTCCATGATGCCGACGTGGGCGTGGCCACTGACTAGTTCATCTTTATTTGAAAATCCATACTCTCCTTTAGAAGGTTAACATCACATTACATATTTTCACAAATAGTTTAATGTTTAATCACATACGTTTCACAATATTTAGATGTAAACCTGACAGCTGGGAAATGTACACTTTAAGAGATGCAGTTATTTGTGTTTCCTGTCCTTCATGAGATCACCAAATGAAACACACACATTCTCAAAAGTAGAAATATTGTTCAGTTCTCCCATTTTGGGAAATAGGAGTTTGAACTAAGAGAAGCTCTTTGTTCTGGTAGACTCTCTCAATACTGCATGGCAGTTTCTACCAGGTATTTATGACCTGTCATAAAGTAATACAACTGTGGAGGGAGGGATAAAGAGAGAGAGATAAAGAGAGAGAGATAGAGAGAGAGAGAGATAAAGAGAGAGAGAGATAAAGAGAGAGGGAGATAAAGAGAGAGAGAGATAAAGAGATAAAGAGATATAGAGAGAGGCTATGATCCTCCCCCAGGGCACGTCATGACAACTGTAAGTGCTTTTATTGTGAAGTGGAAACGTCTCGGAGCAACAACGGCTCAGGGCGTAAATATCGTCTGTCCTCGGATGCAACACTCAGTACCAAGTTCCAAACTGCCTCTGGAAGCAACGTCAGCACAAGAACTCTTCGTCGGGAGCGACATGAAATGGTTTCCATAGCCGAGCAGCCGTACACAAGCCTAAGATCACTATGTGCAACGCCAAACGTCAGTTGGAGTGGTGTAAAGCTTGCTACCATTGGACTCTGGAGCAGTGGAAATGCGTTCTCTGGAGTGCTGTTTCATTCTTCACCATCTGGCAGTCGGACGGATGAATCTGGGTTTGGCGGATGCCAGGAGAACGCTACCTGCCCCAATGCATAATGCTAACTGTAAAGTATGGTGGAGGAGGAATAAAGGTCTGGGGCTGTTTTTCATGGTTCTTGCTAGGCCCCTTAGTTACATTGAAGGGAACTCTTACAGCATACAATGACATTCTAGACAATTCTCTGCTTCAAACTTTGTGGCAAAACTTTGGGTTTCAGCATGATATTGTCCCGTGAACAAAGAGAGGTCTATACAGAAATGGTTTGTTGAGATCGGTGTGGAAAAACTTACCTGGCCTGCTCAGAGCCCTGACCTCAACCCCATCGAACACCTTTGGGATGAATTGGAACGCCGACTGGAAGCCAGGCCTAATCGCCTAACATCAGTGCCTGACCTCACTTATGGTATTGTGGCTACAGTGGGGCAAAAAAGTATTTAGTCAGCCACCAATTGTGCAAGTTCTCCCACTTAAAAAGATGAGGCCTGTAATTTTCATCATAGGTACACTTCAACTATGGCAGACAAAATTAGAAAAAAAATCCAGAAAATCACATTGTAGGATTTTTTATGTATTTATTTGCAAATTATGGTGGAAAATAAGTATTTGGTCACCTACAAACAAGCAAGATTTCTGGCTCTCACGGACCTGTAACTTCTTCTTTAAGAGGCTGCTCTGTCCTCCGCTCGTTACCTGTATTAATGGCACCTGTTTGAACTTGTTATCAGTATAAAAGACACCTGTCCACAACCTCAAACCGTCACACTCCAAACTCCACTATGGCCAAGACCAAAGAGTTGTCAAAGGACACCAGAAACAAAATTGTAGACCTGCACCAGGCTGGGAAGACTGAATCTGCAATAGGTAAGCAGCTTGGTTTGAAGAAATCAACTGTGGGAGCAATTATTAGGAAATGGAAGACATGCAAGACCACTGATAATCTCCCTCGATCTGGGGCTCCACGCAAGATCTCACCCCATGGCGTCAAAATGATCACAAGAACGGTGAGCAAAAATCCCAGAACCACAAGGGGGGACCTAGTGAATGACCTGCAGAGAGCTGGGACCAAAGTAACAAAGCCTACCATCAGTAACACACTATGCCGCCAGGGCCTCAAATCCTGCAGTGCCAGACGTGATTGGGAGAATATCATATGGTCAGATGAAACCAAAATATAACTTTTTGGTAAAAACTCAACTCGTCGTGTTTGGAGGACAAAGAATGCTGAGTTGCATCCAAAGAACACCATACCTACTGTGAAGCATGGGGGTGGAAACATCATGCTTTGGGGCTGTTTTTATGCAAAGGGACCAGGACGACTGATCCGTGTAAAGGAAAGAATGAATGGGGCCATGTATCGTGAGATTTTGAGTGAAAACCTCCTTCCATCAGCAAGGGCATTGAAGATGAAACGTGGCTGGGTCTTTCAGCATGACAATGATCCCAAACACACCGCCCGGGCAACAAAGGAGTGGCTTCGTAAGAAGCATTTCAAGGTCCTGGAGTGGGCTAGTCAGTCTCCAGATCTCAACTCCATAGAAAATCTTTGGAGGGAGTTGAAAGTCTGTGTTGCCCAGCAACAGCCCCAAATGATCACTGCTCTACAGGAGATCTGCATGGAGGAATGGGCCAAAATACCAGCAACAGTGTGTGAAAACTTTGTGAAGACCTCTGTCATTGCCAACAAAGGGTATATAACAAAGTATTGAGAAACTTTTGTTATTGACCAAATACTTATTTTCCACCATAATTTGCAAATAAACTCATTAAAAATCCTACAATGTGATTTTCTGGATTTCTTTTCCTCATTTTGTCTGTCATAGTTGAAGTGTACCTATGATGAAAATTACAGGCCTCTCTCATCTTTTTAAGTGGGAGAACTTGCAAAATTGGTGGCTGTCTAAATACTTTTTTGCCCCACTGTAAATGGAAGCAAGACCCAGCAGCAATTTTCCAACATCTAGAGGAAAGCCTTCCCAGAAGAGTAGAAAATGTTATAGCAGCAAAGGGGGGACCAACTCCATATTAATGTACATGAGTTTGGAAAGAGATGTTCGACTAGCAGGTGTCCACATACTTTTGGTCATATAGTGTACAAGTAGCTTACTTCATATCAACATGAAGTCATTAGTACAACAAATATAAATATGCTGTACATATATGAACCAATTGTTCCCATTCTGCTTTATCCAGCCAGTCAGTTTGGCCTCTGTCAGCGTACAGAGTTTTGTTGCACTAATCCTGCCCCCAACGACCAGAGATGAAGATCGAATAAGACTATCGGAGTGTATGGGGAAAAACATTTTCAGTGGCCGAGGGTCCTAAGGGCTCAACCCCCCCCTCTCTATAGCCCAGGTACGGTGCGCTATGGGGCTAGGGGGTGCTTTAGCCATGTCACAAATCTGCATAGCCCCAGTTAAGCCCCCTCAAGCATTTTAGTATTATTTAATTTTTAAATAAAGAAATATGTAGAAGTTAATAACCGGCCATTCTTTTCCCAATCCGATCCCTGGCTGAGTGCTCGTGTCGCACTATGATGTGTGTGTGTATTTGTGGAGGTCTCTGGTGCGTGTGTGCACGTTAGTCTATGTTATGTGAGCTAACTTCTAGCTAGCTAGTCGCCCATCTCACCCCGTTGCGATGGACCGGTTTCTGATCAAGGGAAGAGTGCTGGTAGAAAATGAAAATCCAGACCCAGACCCTGTCTCCGAGGGGGCCAAAGAAGAAGCGGGAGATAAGAAAGATGAGTCGGAGAGAGAAACTCGCGAGCCACGATGTGAGAGAGCACCAGAGCAGTACGTCGCTGATAGCTGCTCCACAGCCATCGTTAGCTGCACCGTTAGAACAGCCACCGTTTTAAGGCAGTCACCTGTTGAGGAACCAAGGCACCCTCTTCTTCGACATTATCCAGCCACAAAAGTTGGACAATCGTAGATGGTATGAGAATTACAAATGGCTGGAATGTTCTCTTTCAAAGGACTGTGCATGCAAGTGGGGAGCATAAATATGCAATGACAGCGTGGAACGAGTGGACCATTCGAAAATAGTCCGAGAGAACAGAGTATATGAGAGCAGTCGTGGAGTCATTGCGTTACGCTGCCATACCAGGGATTTTCACACAGAGGAGACATAGAAAATGACATGGCTGTCAACCAGGGAAACCTCTTTGAATGTTTACAGGTCATGGGCAAATTCGACAAAACAGTTGCACAGGAAAAATCTCAGATTGTCCTAGAAATGCTAAGTACACGCATCACGATATACAGAATGAAATACTAGACATTATGGCAAATATGATCAGGGATCAGATAAGTGGTGAAACACAAGATGCTGAACTATTTGCATTGATGGTAGCTGAGAGTAAGGACCTCAGTAAAACGGAACAAGTGTCTGTGGTGGTGCGCTACGTAAAAAAAAAATGTATGTAGTTGTGGGGGAATTTCTTAGTTTCACTCCAACTGACGGATTAGATGCTGAGTCGCTTTTCGCTACGATCAAAGAGACCCTTACTAAATGTAACATTGATCACACTGCCTGTATTGCTCAGTGTTATGAAGGTGTTCACAATGGGGTCCAGGAGAAATTCAGTGAAGAGGTCCCTCAGGCAATCGACATTCATTGCCACGCACACAGTCCGCCAATCCAACGGGTTAAGTGCACCAGAATGGCTGTGGGGTTTAGATAACAGGAAGACTACGGGAGCCTTGAAGTGCCCCTTCCAGCAAAATGTAAAGACTTAGCAGCTAAAGAGAGAAAGAAAAAAAAGAAAGAGAGTGAATACACTAAAACAAAGGGTGTCACGTCCCTTTACAACGCAACACTCAGAAGCAACAAGACGCACAGGGACTCAGCGGTCCCCACCAAACATACATGATTAATCAAATGTTGTGTCACAAGAAAAAAGAACACAGCGCGGATCTACTTAGAAGTAAAGTGTTGCAGTGCCACCAAAACAATCCAGACTCTGTAGAGGTCCAGTGTGGCTAAGTTGGCACAGCATGGCACTATCAATGACAGGGTTGTGGGTTTGATTCCCGCTAGGAACACCCATATTTAAATGTATGCACGCACCACCGTAAGTTTTCAGAGATAAAAGTGTCTGCAAAACGGCATATCTTATTTATATCACTATTGACTAGAATGTGAAGAGGGCGTGTACAGTAGAGAAGCCTTCTTTCCAAGATGACTTGACCTTTGACCTCATCATAAAGGCCAGGAGTGACATGTCACGAGTAAAGGTTACAGCCATTCCCTCCGGACACATCGTTCTTCTTTAATAGTATGTCATTTTATATGGGAGATATAGACCCCTCAGGGTCTGACCAAGTAGTATACATTTTGCAGTATAAACTTTACAGTAAAGGTTATTATGATATCACTGAGTGCTGAGCACGAATATTAACCACATACAGTTACACAAATCAGCAACCATTTCTATTTTACGCCATCGCTGGCTTCGGAGACGAGCACAAAACCCTTTAAAGAAAATGCGCAACACATTATTACGCAATACATTATTATGGAGTGAAAACAGCGAGACCAAAGAGAAACGAAAGAGCGTGAAAGGGCAGCAGCTGTGGAAGATGAAATATATATATTTTTAAATATTCAAAATCCTTATCTCCCCTCCAAAGCGTTCTCTGCAATCCTTTTGCATCGGATATTTTGGCAGCACAGAAGACACTCAGGTTACCAGTTGACCATAGAACGGCTGGTGAACACTCTTAACCTAAACACACCCAGGGTGTCTTCAGACATAAAATTAGATTCCACTCTGATGAATGCAGGCAGCTTAGCTATCGAAATATTGATATTTATTCAATGTGTTGCATTGGAGACATAAGAGTGTGCAGTGTCCACAGACATCAACCAAAAACACCTTTCTTATCAGGATAGGGACCTGGATGCACACAACCATCCTCATATTCCTGATCAGTGTTTAGCACAGAAGTGTAGCTGGCCAGAGACAGACGGATTGTGATTCTACTCTAGCTTCCTTTCCTGATCTCGATCCCAAAGGGACATTCTCTGCTCTGTGTAAATGCTGCCCCTTTGATTGCTTCTCACAGGCCTGATCCTAGACCAGTTATGGAGTGCTCTGTCATGATGACACTGCAAAACATGGAGGATGAAGAAACAGAACAGCATTGACCCCCAGAGGACCTTCTGTGACAGTTCTGTTTTGTCCTTTAGCACCACCAGTAGTTGTGATGGTAATAGCGCCCATTGCAGCAAAACAGCCCATAGGCCTACACACACAATGCAATTTACAGCAGGATGAATGGAAGCTATTGGGAAGCATGTAGAAGACCATAGAGAGGAGGTTTCCGACCCAGTGCGTCATTAACTGATAAGCCAGGCAAGACGAGAGGTGAGGAGAGTGGGTATTTGCTACATGCTACATCTCATGATGCCACAGCAGACAACAACATGTAGTAAGTGATAAATGAACAGACGAATGTTCCTTAACGGGGGAAGTAGCTTGTGCCTAGTGCTTAAGAGTGTTGGGCCAGTAACCAAAAAGTCGCTGGATCGAATCCCCAGGACGACTAGGTGAAAAATGTGTCGATGTGCTCTCGGGCAAGGCACTTAACCCTAATTGAGTGACTTACAGGCAGGCAGAGCAGGAAGATTCCACAGATTGTTGGGGGAATTGGTTTGCTGCTCTCAGAGATTTTTTAATTCAATTTTTTTTTCACCTTTATTTAACCAGGTAAGCTAGTTGAGAACAAGTTCTCATTTGCAACTGCGACCTGGCCAAGATAAAGCATAGCAGTTCGACACATACAACAACACAGAGTTACACATGGAATGAACAAAACATACAGTCAATAATACAGTAGAAAAAAAGGACACAAAGTCTATATACAGTGAGTGCAAATTAGGTCAAATAAGGGAGTTAAGGCAATAAATACCATGGTGGCGAAGTAATTACAATATGGCAATTAAACACTGGAATGGTAGATGTGCAAAAGATGGATGTGCAAGTTGAGATTCTGTGGTGCAAAAGGAGCTAAATAAATAAATACAGTATGGGGATGAGGTAGATAGATGGGCTGTATACAGATGGGCTATGAACAGGTGCACTGATCTGTGAGCTGCTCTGACAGCTGGATCTTAAAGCTAGTGAGGGAGATGGGAATCTCCAGATAAGAGACTGTTAGGAATGCCTGTGTTCTGCTAGCCGCGTAGAGAGGCGAGCTGGGGTGAACGGAAATAATTGAAAATATTATTAAATATGCTACTTGTTCTGGACCAAATTAACTCAAACCGTGTGCAACCATGTGAGTGACAATACGGCTGCTGTGTCACTCACTTCTTCCTCTACGTGAGTCATCACCGTTTCTTTATAACAGACACTGCGAAAGCCCTGAATAACTACTGTATATGCATGTGACTGTTTGTAAATTTTCGCTTGATTTTGTTTCCCCCTTTCTATGTGCTTATCTTTTGAGATTTTATCTGACATCCTGCTCTCGATTTTATCCATCCTTTAATTTTGTTTCATGTTTTCTCTCCTCATTGTCAAAATAATATTTCCTTCCTCTGGGTTCAGTTCTTCCACTTAACACATGCTGCCCTTGCCACTCAGGCTATAGCAGGCACAATGTCAGGATTTCTTCTCTCCTGGTGCTAAGAGGGGGCTTGACAAATACTTGGGGGTGCTTATGACTTCAGAGTTCTAAGGAAGTTATCGTTTTTTCAATAAAAGCAGATATGGCACAGGACACATTCAATATAAATGTAGATTTTAATTGAATTTGGCCGAAGAATATTCAACAAAATGTGACTCACCACCTGAATTCGGTCTTATGTCGCAACATTTTAATTTCTGAGAGACTCAGAGCTACAAAATGGTATATCACACACTGCATTTGACAATGAGAAAGTAATTTTGCTTTGAAAGTTGATCAACTTGTAAACTCACTTTTGAGAAAACCGTCTTTCAATGTTTTGGTACTACTATTGGAGAGCCCTTCTTTGTCAACACCCATTAAGCATTGTTCACACCCTCTTAAGCCTTAGCCCCACCCATCTCTTTAAGGGTTGAGCCGAGCGTACTCTACTAACTTGCCAGCTACTTCCAGACATCTAAGAGAGAGAGAGAACAGCTCACTGAACAGCTCACAGAGCCAGCTGTTACAATGTGTTATCCAGAGCGTTGGGGACTGCAACTGTGTTGTCAGATTGTCCATTCATAAATTCAGAGCGTTTCGTTTTTGTTGCCGACGTTTACTGACACAGGACATATTCAACGGGTGTTGAGCATTCAAACATTAATCAGTTAATCTGCGGTCTGGCACACTAACACGAGAGTATTTTGTTAAGAAATATAGCTAGATAGCTAGCTATGTAAACAATGAATCCCAACACGTGACGTAACGTTAGTTAGCAAGCCAACCAGCTAACAGTACACTAACTTGAAATGAAAATACTTGGTAAAATTAGAGTGGAGTCTTTTGTTAAGACATGTAGCTAGCTAGCTAAACAATGGACTTTTATCACAACTCATGACGCTACTACCTTGCATGAAATTGCATGTACCTAACCAACCAGGTTCTATGACTATAACTAATCAAGCAAATGTGTCAAATATACGAAGAATAAGATCATACACATAATGTTAACTAGCGACCCAGCCAGCTAATGTTAGCTAGCTAACAGTACACTTGAAATGAAACCACTTTCTGTCAAAATTAGAAACATGTAATATCTGAAAATGTAGCTAGCTAGACTATCTTACCAGTATACACCATGACTGGACGTATCTCCTGTGTGATGCCATGCATGGTTGCCCTTTGTTTGATGAGGTAATCCAGACTGGTGTTTCCTACATCTCATTAGCTATCATACTTGAATTCCACTGATTTCAAAACTCCAGAAAGTGGAGAGCACACACATAACATTAGCTAGCGAGCCAGCCAGATAACGTTAGCTAGCTAACAGTACACTTTAACTTGACATTAGGTTTATGCAGTTTTACTACGCGATACATTTAAAAAAAAGCTGTGTTTGACACTATTACTTAGACATACTGACCAGCTCCGATAGACAGATGCGTGCTATATGGCAGACCAATCTAAACTCATCTCTCAGCATGTCCAGCCCACTCATTATCTGAGCCTATCATGGCTAGGGGGAAGGTTGCTTACTTTTTCTGTGGCTAAACCAACTAGGCTCGTAGTTTAACAATTTTATTCATATTTACAGATGGCATACAAATTTGATATTAAGGAACAGGAAAGTTCACATGTTCGAGAAGGCATTTCTGCCCCCCAAAAACATTTTGATGAATTTTTTTTTAACCTTCAACCAGCTCTCCTGTGACGAGTTTCCTGAATTGGGTCACAAATAGCTATAAGGCTAATACAAGTGACCACAAGGAAATGACAAAAACGTCTTTCACGTGCAAAGGTGAAAGACTTCGGCAGTGGACAGCGCTCATGCACTGTATGGACACTGTCCGGTGCTGGAGTCTTTCAGCAATAACACAATACATCCAAAATGCGACAACGACAAGAAGTGCATTTATTCCATATGCATAATAAGACAACTGTGCATTGATAATGTTTCTGTTGAAATTGTTGTTACAACATCAGAAATGCAATTAATAATATCCAAAGTGCAGCCACAACGAGAAGTGCAATGCATTTAGCCTATGCATGTTAACTATAAACACGCTTGTAAAACAAACTGGCTATCATCACAATCTTAGTGATTATATTTCTATAGCAAACAAAAATAACTTGTAGGTGTCACGGCCGATTTCCTCCTCTTCCTCTGAAGAGGTGAAACAAGGATCGGACCAATACGCAGCATGGTAGGTGTCCATGGTTTTTAATAAGAAAAACTCAACATGAACACAAATACAATAAACGTGAACTAACCGAAACAGTCCCGTGTGGCACAAACACTGACACAGGAAACAATCACCCACAAAATACCCAAAGAATATGGCTGCCTAAATATGGTTCCCAATCAGAGACACCGATAAGACAGCTGCTTCTAATTGAGTACCAATCTAGGCAACTATAGCCATACAATTTACCTAGACAGGTAACAGCCCCATAAACATACAAAACCCCTAGACAAGCCAAACACATAAAACCCCCATGTCACACCCTGACCTAACCAAAATAATAAAGAAAACAAAGATAACTAAGGCCAGGGGGTGACAGTAGGCCGACGATATACAGTTGAAGTTGGAAGTTTACATACATTTAGGTTGGATTCATTAAAGCTCGTTTTTCAACCACTCCGCAAATTTCTTGTTAACAAACTATAGTTTTGGCAAGTCGGTTAGGACATCTATTTTGTGCATGACACAAGTTTTGTTTCCAACAATTGTTTACAGACAGATTATTTCACTTATGATTCACTGTATCACAATTCCAGTGGGTCAGAAGTATACATACACCAAGTTGACTGTGCCTTTAAACAGCTTGGAAAATTCCAGAAAATGATGTCATGCTTTAGAAGCTTATGTTACGCTAATTGACATAATTTGAGTCAATTGGAGGTACTTGTGGATGTATTTCAAGGCATAACTTCAAACTCAGTGCCTCTTTGCTTGACATCATGGGGAAATCTAAAGAAATCAGCTAAGACCTTAGAAAAAATTGTAGACCTCCACAAGTCTGGTTCATCCTTGGGAGCAATTTCCAAACGCCTGAAGGTAACACGTTCATCTGTTCAAACAATAGTATGCAAGTATAAACACCATGGGACCACGCAGCCGTCATACCGCTCAGGAAGGAGACGCGTTCTGTCTCCTAGAGATGAACATACTTTGGTGCAAAAAGTGCAAATCAATCTCAGAACAACAGCAAAGAACCTTGTGAAGATGCTGGAGGAAACAGGTACAAAAGTATCTATATCCACAGTAAAACAAATCCTATATCGAAATAACCTGAAAGGCTGCTTAGCAAGGAAGAAGCCACTGCTCCAAAACCGCCATAAAAAAAGGCCAGACTATGGTTTGCAACTGCACATGGGGACAAAGATTGTACTTTTTGGAGAAATGTCCTCTGGTCTGATGAAACAAATATATAACTGTTTGACCATAATGACCATCGTTATGTTTGGAGGAAAAAGGGGGAGGCTTGCAAGCCAAAGAACACCATCCCAACTGTGAAGCACAGGGGTGGCAGCATCATGTTGTGGGGGTGCTTTGCTGCAGGAGGGACTGGTGCACTTCACAAATAGATGGCATCATGAGGGAGGACAATTATGTGGATATATTGAAGCAACATCTCAAGTCATCAGTCAGGAAGTTAAAGCTTGGTCGCACATGGGTCTACCAAATGGACAATGACCCCAGGCATACTTCCAAAGTTGTGGCAAAATGTCTTCAGGACAACAAAGTCCAGGTATTGGAGTGGCCATCACAAAGCCCTGACCTCAATCCTATAGACAATTTGTGGGCAGAACTGAAAAAGTGTGTGCGAGCAAGGAGGCCTTCAAACCTGACTCAGTTACACCAGCTCTGTCAGGGGGAATGGGCCAAAATGTACCCAACTTATTGTGCGACGCATGTGGAATGCTACCTGAAACATTTGACCCAAGTTAAACAATTTAATGGCAATGCTACCAAATACTAATTGAGTGTATGTAAACTTCTGACCCAATGGGAATGTGATGAAAGAAATAAAAGCTGAAATATTATTCTGACATTTCACATTCTTAAAATTTAGTGGTGATCCTAACTGACTTAAGACAGGGCATTTTTAAATGTCACGAATTTAAGGTGTATGTAAACTTCCGACTTCAACTGTATGATAAACAGAGGAGCAACAGCATACTGTACATGCTGATTGTATGTGAGTGCGTGTGTGTAGAGTCCGTTTAAATGTGTATGCATGTTATGTGTGTGTGTGTGAGGAAATGATGTGTGTGTGCTGGAGTGTCAGGAGTGTTGAGTGTGTAAAGTATTGTGAGTGTGCATAATAAATTAAAATACAAGGGTTAACTCAGAAAGTCCGTGTAGCCATTTTGTTAGCTATTTAGCAGTCTTATGTCTTTGGGATAGAAGCTGTTCAGGAGCCTGTTGGTGTCAGTCTTGATGCATCGGTACAGTTTGCCGTGTGGAACCGGAGAACAGTCTATGGCTTGGATGGCTGGAGTCTTTAAGAATTTTCCGGGCCTTCCTTTCACACCACTCGGTATAGAGATCCTGGATGGCAGGGAGCTGGGTTGTCCACGCCACCCTCTGTAACGCCATTTGATCGAGGTCGGTGCTGTTGCCTTACCAAGCAGTGATGCAGCCAGCCAAGATTGTCTCATTGGTGCAGCTGTAGAGCTTTTCAACCTCTGTCGCGCCTTGTTTACGACTGTGTGCGTGTGGACCATTTTAAGTCCTTAGTGATTTGGACACGGAGGAACTTGAATCTCTTGACCAGCTCCACTGCAGCCCCATCGATGTGGATAGGAGCGTGCTTACTGTAGTCCACAATCAGCTTCTTGGTCTTGCTTACGTTGGGGGAGAGGTTGTAGTCCTGGCACCACACTGTCAGGTCACTGCCCTCCTCCCTGTTATTCTACCACCATCGTTTCGTCAGCAAACTTGATTATGGTGTTGGAGTTGTTCGTAACCACCCAGTCATGGATGAACAGGGAGTACAGGAGGGGAGTAAGCACACACTCCTGTGGGGCCCACGTGTTGACGGTCAGCGTGGCGGAGGGGATGTTGCCTACCCTCACCACCTGGGGTCAGCCCGTCAGGAAGTCCAGGATCCAGTTGCAGATGGAGGTGTTCAGTCCCTGGGTCCTAAGCTTGGTGACAAACTTGGAGGGGACAATGGTGTTGAATGCTGCGCTTTAGTCAATGAACAGCATTCTCACATAGGTATTCCTCTGATCTAGGTGGGTGAAGGCAGTGTGGAGCGCAATTGAGATTGCGTTGTCTATCGATCTGTTGGGCCGGTATGCCAATTGCAGTGGGTCTACGGTGTATCTGGGATGATGGAGTTGATGTGTGCCATAACCAGCCTTTCAAAGCACTTAATGATTACAGATGCATTAGTCATTGTCTTAGAGTTATTGGGAAAAGTAATGATGTTGGTCAGCTTAAGACATGCAGGGATTACATACTGAAAATTATTGTGAATGTGCCTGCCAGCTGTTCTGTGCACCCGAGCGCAGTGGAAGTCTCAACCTATTGTTCACCCATCTTGGAATACCTGATGGTCAAATGCAGACCCTTCTACCTCCCGAGGGAGTTTTCAGGTGACTGTTGTATACATTCCCACTCAGGGCAAGAAAAATAACAAGCTGGCACTCAAGGAACTGTACAAGGCTATAAACACGACGGAGGAAAACCTTTCGAACTGTACTGCTTTTCTTGTTTGCCGTTAATTTTAATTCCACGTCATTAAGTCGTGATGCCCATCTTCCATCAACACGTCACGTTTGAATTGTTGAACTGAGTTGAACTTGTTGTGAGCCCTGTTCACAAAAAGACATACAGACTGCTTTGATAGTGGAGTAAACCATCGCCTGTGAGAGTGAAACTCCCCCTAGCCCAGCAGATCCCATCAAATCCATCCTACATAATATTTACACACTGTTAGGTTAATACTCAATGCCCTCTGAGGTTGTCAGTCTGTTTGTGAAGACTGAGCTTGTGGAGATCAATGCACTTCAGCTCTCTACGCAGTAGTCTGTAGACTTGCTAGGCAGTAGTCAATAGGCGCTCTAGGCAGTAGTCTGTAGACTTTCTAGGATGAAGTCCCTCTCCGACCTCTAGGTCACCAGGCTGATCATTATGGCACTCACCTGTCACCATCGTTACGCGCACATGCACTTCGTCAGACTCACCTAGACTCCATCACCTCCCTGATCACCTTCCCTACTGTATATATATGTCACGCCCTTTGGTTCCTTCCCCAGGCGTTATTGTTTCTGTTTCATGTCTGTGTGCTGTTAGTGTTTCTGTTTTGTAATATGTTCCGTTTATTTTATTAAAACACTCACTCCCTGAACTTGCTTCCAACTCTCAGAGCACATCGTTACAGTAGTCTATATGCTCTCTAGGCAGTAGACTTGCTATGCATTAGTATATAGGCTCTAGCCAGTAGTCTATAGACTTGCTAGGCAGTAGTTTATAGGCTCTTGCTACTGTAGGTAGTAGTCTAGTCTTTCTCTGTGCTGCTGTAGTGAATCCGCAGGCTTTAAATCACTGTTATTAAATGTCACTGTAAAGAGCTTGTTTACAGTCTCTGCTTCCCCTTAGTGTTCCCAGACAGACAGTGAGCTTCTGTGGGAGTTGCAGCTGTTTTCCGCCTACAGGTCTGACACGCCGGAGGCTGACAAGGCCCACAGAGGCCACAGAGATGCTATGACATTGTAACGTAATCACATTCAAAAGCTACTATGACAAGTGAACTGGAACAGAGGTGTTGTGTTTTGTTCTAATGCTCGTCTTCAATTACGTGGCTATGCTAATACCTGCACATCGTCTGAGTTCTCTTTCAACGCTGGCCTCCTTACAATGGTTCTATGATGAATCGTGACACTGGTTCTATACTGAACGAAAATATAAATCCAACATGGAACAATTTCTAAGATTTGACAGATTTACTGTTCAGATAAGAAAATACTTCAATTGAAATAAATTAATTAGGCCCTATTCTATGGATTTCACATGATAGCAGGTTAAAAATATAGGGTCGTGGATCAGTAAACCAGTCAGTATCTGGTGTGGCTACCATTTGCCTCATGCAGCACGACACACCTCCTTCGCATAGAGTTGATCAGGCTGTTGATTGTGGCCTGTGGAATGTTGTCCCACTCCTCTTCAATGGCTGTGTAAAGTTGATGGATATTGGTGGGAAGTGTAAGAACCTGTTGTGCACGTCGATCCAGAGGGTGACATGTCTGGTGAGTATGCAGGCAATGGAAAAACTGGGACATTTTCAGTTTCCAGGAATTGTGTACAGATCCTTGCGACCTTGGGGCCATGCATTATCATACTGAAACATGAGTTGATGGCGTGGATGAATGGTACGCCAATGGGCTTCAGTATCTCGTCAAGGTACTTCTGTGTATTAAAATTGCCATCGATAAAATGCAATTGTGTTTGTTGTTCGTAGCTTACGCCTGCCAATACCATAACCCCACCGCCACCATGGGACACTCCGTTCACAATGTTGACATCAGCAAACCGCTCGCACACACAACGCCATACACGTGGTCTGCGGTTGTTGGAGGCTGGTTGGACGTACTGCCAAGTTCTCTAAAATGACTTTGGAGGCAGCTTATGGTAGAGAAATTAACATTAAAATCTTTGGCAAGAGCTCTGGTGGACATTCCTGCAGTCAGCATACCAATTGGACACTCCCTCAAAACTTGAGACACCTGTGGTGTTGTGACCAAACTGCAGATTTTAGTGGCCTTTTATTGTCCCCAGCACAAGGTGCACCTGTGTAACAATCATGCTGTTTTTAATCAGCTTCTTGATATGCCACACCTGTCAGGTATCTTGGCAAATGAGAAATGCAAACTAACAGGGATGCAAACAAATTTGTGCACAACATTTTTGAGAAATAAGCTTTATGCTTGTGAAACATTTCTGGGATATTTTATTTTCAGCTCATGGGACCAACACATGTTGCGTTTATTTTTTTGTTCAGTGTACTTCCACGTACAGTACCATTAATGTTAAAGCATGTTCGGCGGAAATGCAATCATTTCTGAGAGGTGGCTTTGTTGTTTTTTCCCCCCACAAATTAGGCCACTTATTTGTTGATATGAAGACATAAGTTTGCAGTGCCAAGAGACAATGTCATTTCTGTAGGGAGAGAAAGAGAGGATGAATGGATGTTTGTTTGCCTTCCAGCCATTGGAACATGCTCTGACTGTGAAAGGGCATGGTCATTGTTTTGTAACCTAATCGGTCAGCGAGGCCTTTGGCTGTGCCTAGACGCTGGGGAAGAAGGCTGCCTTAATAACCTCCTGGACTCCCATTCTTTTTCTTAAGATACATCCCAAATGGCACCCTGTTCCCTATATAGTGCAATACTTTAGTCAAAAGTACTGCACTATAAAGAGAATAGGGTATCATTTGGGACACAGCCTTAGGCTATAGCCTGCTTACTGAGTTGGTGTGCAGTGTTATCGAGGATGTTGGATCTACTGTAGAGCAGCTTTCCGTCTAGATATCAAGGTTGATGGGAGAACTGGGATCCCACTGCAGATGACACAAGTTCCCAGACACATTTGTGGTTAGTTTTTACTGTATTTGTTTTTTAAAGAACTTTCAGCTGCATTTATACTGGTGCATTATGGGATCAAATCCAGCCCACTGCTATTTCAGCACACCCTTTACTCTATCTCTATTTTATCTAATAAACATAGAAAAATAGGAACTGCCCTACTCCTTATAAAATCTAACATGGATAGTGAAGGCAGAAATGTAGACAGAACCCCCAGCACATCAGAGAGAAGGTACTGTACAGTACTTCCTTACATCAGCCAATCTCGGAAATGTAATAGTACCTAGTTTCACCCTGTGGCAGAATGTTAAGCAGTAGAGCAGTGGTCACCAAACTTTTCTTAGCCGAGATCCCTTTCTTAGTCAAAATGCAGGCCGATATATATCGCTCAGAATTTAAAAATACATACGCCTATACAATATGAACCTAGTTAAAGCAGTTCTGTAGCAATGCGATTTGTGTAGTAGGCTACAGGCCTAATACATTAGCGCTGCAAATTTGCTATGCTTGAAATGTCCTGCCAATGCTGTTCTTATCAGACCAAATTGTGATTCAAAACTTTAGGTATATGATCACACTGGTAATATGTCATCATTTGTTGCATTACTTGTGAGGCACAGCTGAGGGAGCATACATTTTAAATAACTATCTTTCTTTATTTTACTGGACTGATGGTGCCTGCATCTGATGGTCAGTCTCAGCAGCGGAAGAGCATCAGAGGCGCCGCCTCTCACCGTTGGACTGTCCCTCAGCTCTCCCCCTCCACTAAGACTGACCAAAAAGCGAACCCCCGTCGTCTTCGAGCTGACGGCAAAACCTGGGTCACATCGCATTACTTCTGGCTCTTGCAAAAATTCATGTTATTACTCCTATGACCAGAGAAAGTCAAATACTCCTCGATATTAAACAACACACATCTGCCAATGGTAACAGCGCAAGCCTATCGATCCATTTTGCTACTCATTCATTGAAGCTGCGGGTGCTGGTTGCAGCAGGAGTGTAGAATTCCATTTCACAGCGTGGAAAAGTGTTGACTAAAAAGTGTTGACGGTGCTGAATTAAAAACTTAAACATGAACTCACTCATAAAAACAGCCGCCATTTGCTGTGTTCATTGACAGTCTCTCCAGTCATGTTTTTAGACGTTTCAAAGTCACTGTAGTATCAACTTATGTTGCTGTGCTCTCAAGGAAGCTGCAGACTAACACAGTGATGTGAGCAATCCGATTGGACAACGGTAGGTCTATATGTGCACTTCCTTTGCGCTCTCCGGGCATGCCAAGTAGGCCGGAGTTTGTACATTCAGACACATGAAATGGCAAAAAATTGGGATGACTTCGCCTACCCGGTGCGCAGGGCAATTGAAAGCAGTGTGCCTACTGCCAACGGCAAGAGACAGACAAAATTAGGAATGCAAGGCTTTATTATTATTATTATTTTTTATAGAAATGTTTCGTGATCGACTAGGAATGCCTTGGAGATTTTTTCCGTGGTCTTTTGGTCGACCACTGAAATAGAGAATGATGTGTCTGGGACCCTGTGGTATGTGAATCAGTCAAAGTAATGCCCCTCCTAACTGTTTGCACACACACACAGACATATTCTCAAACGTTTGATTGCTTGCAACATCCTAACCTCAGGCAATACACATGCTGGACCACATGGAGAGTCAGTTGCAGCCTGATCAGTCAATGATCTGACAAGAAGTGTCATATTTTCATTTTTATTGCCAATGGCTCTCTTTCACATCTATAAAAGCCCGATCAGATTTCATTGGCACTCGAAATATACCTTTCCAGGTCATGCCATGAATGTTGTTGTTCATAAACGATTCACAGCACGCTCTTCTCTCTTATGATTCAATTGTCTTTATGTTAGAAAACCACCAGAGAGCTGAGAACAATCATTGCAGTATGGCTTGAGGTTCAATGTATTTGTGTGTGTAATTTTTTAAACTATTATTATTGTTGTTGTTGTTGTTTTTTCATATACAACGAAAACCTTTCATTCAGTGGGCTGTACGTCCGTCTGCAATTTTACAATATGGTACAGGATAGACACGCATGGGTTGAAATTGTGAAGATTTGTAACCACAGGGCTTTATGTTGTCTAGGCTCAAGACAAAACATGGTGTAAAATTATGTCTGTATGGCCCATGGCGGACCTTTTGTTGATGTAGGCCTATAGTACAGCTTCCGAGTCAGTCAGCAGAAACACACACATCAGCATTCAGTGCAGGGCTGTTAAATCTGTGTTAGCCTGCCCACGGTAAGGTCAGACTCATGCTGAGGAGAAGGGTCAGGGAGGAAGCCTATGCCCTCATTGCTGGCAATGTGGGAGGGAAGATAATTTTATGCAAACAAAGATTTAGAAGAGACCGACTTGTCGCATGGATGATCTAGCATTCAAGGCTGCTGCCGCCAGCACACGAGCCTGGTGTCAGTGTGGGCTCAAATTCGGCCCACTGCCTTTGTGACACACTATCTCTCCCACGGTCTCTCCTCTATCCGATAAAACATGTAAAAAATATACAGTACCAGTCAAAATTCTGGACACCTACACATTCAAGGGTTTTTCTTTATTAGCGAAGACATCAAAACTATGAAATAACTCATATGGAATCATTTAGTAACCATTTTTTAAATTTTTATTAAACAAACCTAAATATATTTTAGATTTTAGATTCTTCAAAGTAGCCACCCTTTGCCTTAATGACAGCTTTAAACACTCTTGCTGATCACTTATTGGCTGCTTATCCTTCATTCTGCCGTCCAACTCATCCAAAACCATCTCAATTGGGTTGAGGTCAGGTGATTGTGGACACCAGGTCATCTGATGCAGCACTCCATCACTCTCCTTGGCCAAATAGCCCTTACACAGCCTGGAGGTATATTTTGGGTCATTGTCCTGTTGAAAAACAAATGATATTCCCACTAAACGCAAACCAGATGGGATGGCGTATCGCTGCAAAATGCTGTGGTAGCCATGCTGGTTACCTTTTAACAAGGCACACCTGTTAATTGAAATGCATTCCAGGTGAATACCTCATAGAGCTGGTTGAGAGAATACCAAGAGTGTGCAAAGCTGTCATCAAGGGTGGCTACATTGAGGAATCCCAAATTGAAAATATAGTTTGGTTTTGGAAATCGTGCTTGTTTGTAGGTGACCAAATACTTATTTTCCACCATAATTTGCAAATAAATTCAATACAAATCCTACAATGTGATTTTCTGGAATTTTTTTCTCATTTTGTCTGTCATAGTTGAAGTGTACCTATGATGGAAAATTACAGGCCTCTCTCATCTTTTTAAGTGGGAGAACTTGCACAATTGGTGGCTGACTAAATACTTTTTTGCCCCACTGTATATATATACATTTTTTAAATAGAATAAGTGGTAAAGGTGGACCAGACTCGTAAAGGATTTCAATAGGCCCAACTGATGAACCAATAACCACCCATTTCCTGGGCCCCTGAACACCTTACTGATATGTCCTTAATCTTCCTTTAGATGTCGAAGTCTCATATGTTCATATCTTCCTTTTCGGATGTCCAGATGAATTACCCCAGTTTGACGTGATTGATGTGTCGCACACGCAGACGTTTATTGCTACAGTGAGTCAACGAGTGAGAGAGGAAAGGGGCAGCTATCGCCCGTCACAATGACCCCGTTTATCTTCACAGTCCACAGGATTCGATGAGGACGGGTGTCATCCAAACGGAATGCATGACAGACATAACAGGCATCTTTCCATTGTATCCCAATGTATATAATAAAGTCCTAATCATTTATTTAGAATGGATAGAATACATATCTGTGTTAATTTTGTATGGCTGGAGTCATTCCAGTTGTATTTTAAAGGGTAAGGTTCCATCATGACACCCTAGCATGTCTGTCCATCCTTTTGACTGAAGCAAAACCCTGCAGTCCATTCTAGGGCCCGTATTCATCAAACATCTCAGAGTTTGAGTGCTGATTTAGAATCAGTTTTGCCTTTTTGATCACAATGAATCTGAATAACATTGACAGGGGGAATATGTTCCTAGATCCCACTCTGAGATGCTTGATACACTCCACGACCAAAAGTATGTGGATCCCTGCTCATTGAACATCTCATTCCAAAATCTTGGCCATTAATATCGAGTTGGTCCCCCCTTTGCTACTATAACAGCCTTCCCTCTTCTGGGAAGGCTTTCCAGTAGATGTTGGAACATTGCCGCGGGGACTTGCTTCCATTCAGTCACGAGCGTCAGTGAGGTTGTGCACTGATGTTGGGTGATTAGGCCTGGTTCGCAGTCGGCGTTCCAATTCATCCCAAAGGTATTCAATAGGCTTGAGGTCAGGGCTCTATGCCGGCCAGTCAAGGTCTTCCACTCCGTTCTCGACAAACAATTTCTGTATGGACTTCACTTTGTGCAAGGGGGCATTGTCATGCTGAAACAGGAAAGGACCTTCCCCAAACTGTTGCCACAAATTTGGTTGTCACTGCACATTGGGGCAGGTAGTGTTCTCCTGGCGTCCGCCAATCCTAGATTTGTTCTTTGGACTGCCAGTGTGATTCATCACTCCAGAGAATGGTGGCTGCTCCAGAGTCCAATGGTGGTGAGCTTTACACCACTCCAGCCGACACTAGGCATTGCAAGTGGTGATCTTAGGCTGCTCGGCCATGGAAACCCATTTCATGTAGCTCCCGACGAACAGTTCTTGTGCTGACGTTGCTTCCAGAGGCAGTTTGGAACTCGATAGTGAGTGTTGCACCTGAGGACAGACGATTTTTATGCGTTACACACTTCAGCACTCAGCGGTCCCATTCTGTGAACTTGTGTGGACAACCACTTAGCGGCTGAATTGTTGTTGCTCCTAGATGTTTCCACTTCACAATATCATCACTTACAGTTGACCGGGGCAGCTCTAGCAGGGCAGAAATTTGACTGACTTGTCGGCAAGGTGGAATCCTATGACGGTGCCACGTTGAAAGTCTCTGAGCTCTTCGGTAAGGCCATTCTACTGCCAATGTTGGTGTATGGAGATTGCATGGCCGTGTGTTCAATGTTATACACCTGTCAGCAAAGGGTGTTTCTGAAATAGCCAAATCCACAAATGTAAAGGGGTGTCCACATAATTTTTTATATATTGTGTTAATTTGGCCGCCAGACTGAAATCCCATGCTTCAGACAGGGACAGTGACAGAGTTGGGTTAGAACGGGTCTCGCTTCCTCCTGCTAGTCCCTTTAGTCAACAACATGTGCAGTCAGTGCCCTATCAGCAGCTGGCCTCTCTTCTTCCCTCCCTTCCCCTCCTCTCCTCTCCTCTCCTCTCCTCTCCTCTCCTCTCCTCTCCTCTCCTCTCCTCTCCTCTCCTCTCCTCTCCTCTCCTCTCCTCTCCTCTCCTCTCCTCTCCTCTCCTCTCCTCTCTGTGCCTGTGACATGAGAGAGTGAGAGAGGATCAGTCAGGAGAATAACATAGATGCCCGCAGAACAACTCTCCTTTCTGAGGCCCTGTCACGAAGTAGTTACTCATGAGCACAATTACGTAGTAGGCTTTAATAATGGAGCATTTCGCTTGAGTTGAGAGATCATTGTTTGTTTTGACACTTGTACCGGAGGATGAAGTTTCTATTCAGCGATAGTGTTTAGTGTAGATCCAACAGTGAGTCAGGGTTCCCCAACTGGTGGGAAGACAATTTTATAAATTGTTGAACGCAACCCACTATAAAAACACCTGCAAATCCGCTCCAAGATATTTACATTTTGGAAATCTGTTCAAAAGTATTCCATAACAGAGAGATATACTGTATATGATTGATTCTGGCTGGTAGCCTAGTGGTTAAGAGCCTTGGGCGCGTAACTGATAGGTTGCTGGTTTGAATCCCCGAGCTGCCTAGGTGAAAAATCTGTCTGTACGCTGGAGCAAGGCACTTAACCCTAATTGCTACTGTAAAACACTCTTGGATAAGAGTGTTTGTTAAGTTACATAAATGTATACAAGGTCAGAAGATATAATGTTTCAGTCAAATATTATCTCTGTTTGGGCTTCTTGCGCTCAATTTGCAGTCTTCTAATTATTTGTAATTATGTTCCGGCCCCCTGACCATCCACTCATGGAAAATCTAGTTGCAGAATCTAGTTGATGATCTCTGCCCTAGGTAATGTGCTGCCTATGGTAGGTAATGCCACCCATGGCTATTTTAATGTGTGAATACACAGACAGAAATGTGGCCATATTTTATTAACACACTCATAGCGTTGCACGGGTCAGTTTTTTTGGAGCTGCAGCCGTCCCGCACCTGCCACATCAATTCCGATACCCACCCGACACCCGACATCAGGACTGATTGTTCTCTGTGAACCGACCCATCATTTTTTCCCGAGAGCCGATCCATTACTCGCCAAATTGCATCAATTTATTTAGCTGATTACAGTAATCCTTTTCCCTGCGAGAAATGTATTTGTCAGCATGTCTATTCAACAGTTGGATAAAGGAAAGCATGTCAAGAAAGGTATATTTTTATTTTAACAATGCATCACATCATAACTCAAATCGCTTTGAAAAAGAGCCTTCTTAGCCTTCCTCCCTAATGAAAGGCTTAGCCTAGACCTACATAAAACAACAAGATTTTCCGCATGATTTTGATTATCGCATAGTTTAACTGAAATTTAAATAAAGAATTGCCAGCATCGAATATAGCCTGCAAAAATACTCAAACCTTTACCAGTCTTACTGGTCAAACGCTAATTATATGGCCAGTGTAGGTGAAAGGAAGTCTGAATTGTGAAAGCTTCTGCTCGTGGACAAATTAGAACGCTTCAGCACCAATAACAGACAGTTCCATGCGCCACACTCTCTCGCAAGCGTGGCTAGGTCTATCTGCTTCAATGCTCACAAAATAGAATTTGCAACACAATACAACAAGCTGCTGGGTTTGTGAAAATTGTATTAGCGTGATTTAAAACATTCATGAACTGCTGTGGGCCGACCCACAAGTTCAGGAAGGTTTTCATTCCACCAGCCAGCTGCTTTTTTTTGCAGGTCAACTGCGTGAACCATGGTTACCCGACCGATTCAGGACTCTACACCCACAGTGGCCAGTTTATTAGGTAAACCACCCCATTCACGAAAATGGTTTGCTCCTACAGATAGTGAGTCACATGGTCGTGGCTTACTATATAAAGCAGGCAGACGGGCATTAAAGGCATTCAGTTACAGTTCGATTGAATGTTAGAATGGGCAAAACGAGTAACCTAAGTGACTTTGAGCGTGGTATGATCAAAACCTAAGTGGGGTTCGACCGTGTACTAGATGGGTGTACCTAATAAACTGAGTGTATATCATACTATAACATTTAAAAAACTAAATGTGCAGCTAGACTGAAATTAATTTATTTTCCTCAAGTATTGTCTCAAATGTACTGTACTATAGGGTGACCTCTGACCCTTATAAAGTGAACTGTAATTGGTACATTATATGCTGTGGGTGACTGGTCAGGTGTCGTCCATCTGTGTTCCAGGGGATCCCACTCACTCCCAGACAGTGTAGTCTGCCTGGCTGTCACTCACTCAGGGAGATGTGTCGTGCGAGCTGCTCCCGGGTGCCTTTTTTTCAGCCAGCAGATTTAAGATTTATTTAAGAGCCCATTACACAAGATTAGCCGTGGAGTTACGGCTATAAATGGAACGAAGGCTGCCTTGCTTTAAGTGCTCTGTCTGGCTAAGTGATGAATAGAACTTAAAGGGAGAAGTGTGGCTTCTTTTACAATGGATCCTGTAGAGGCTGATAATTGGCAGAAGGATTCTTAAATGATCTCATTATTTAAAGTAGACAGTGGATATAATGGCTAGTACCTTACGTCCTTCATCAAGCTCATCCAAAACGAGCCCACGGTTGGTGATGCCCAAACCATTCTGGGAAAGTATTAGATGGATGAAAGCTGTCTGGAGGACATTCACCCAAAACAGCCAGTTCACTCCCAGAGTCTCCATCTTTTCCTTTTGCTGAGGAGAGGTTCTCCATACCACTGTCAAACATGTGAGAAATTCTGGAAGATCAGAAGAGAATAAGCAGGAAATCTGGAATCCTTCATCTGGGATTTGTTTAATAAAACCTGGACATTTTGGGAAAGTAAACAGAATTTCGCTACCCTAGTCACATACACTAGGCATTGGCTTTCGATTCAACATGGACTGTGCCGGTCAGACTTCAATGAAATTGTTTGACTGGAACTGGTTAGCACTATGAATGGACCAGGGGAGAACGACTGCCCCCTCTCATTGAAGCCATAGAGGTTCAAGTCCAAGCGTGGTACTACAGGCATTGTTAGCAGAAAACAGGATCCCCCCCCATTACAGTGAATGGAAAAATGGAAATCTTCGTGGTCAATCTTCAATGAAATCAAAATAATTATAAGACAATTATGATACCAATAATTTATTCTAATACACCAGATGTATGTCCGATTGAACCGATTATTTAAAAATCGCACACAGAAGAAGCTATAAGGATGAAATACTATAGCTGCTCATGGCAGCCTGCAGTACCCTGATTGGCCTTTCATCTTGAGTTATTTAATGAGAGGGGACAGCCCTGAGCTAGCCTGCGTCTTCATTTCCTGGAGTAACTTAAACTGCGAATGTTATGTCTCCTTTGAGACGCCATCTTAACCCGACTTAATTTGGCTTCAATGCGCTATTGAGTCTCCAATAGCTTTGTCCATTCATATATACAGTCATTGGGATGGACAGTGATGGAGAAAACAAAATGACCACCGCCAATCAGAGAGCTTCTTTATATTCTCCACGGTTTTGACTAGAATGGATACAGTTTTAGTCAGATTTGACTTTTCATAGCAGGTTAGGAGAACTTACACAGCAGGTAAGGTGAAGTAACATGGCAGGTTAGGTGAATTAGTTTGTTAGGAGAAGCGTTAGAGTTAGGCTTAGCTAAACATTTTCATGTACATTTTACAAAAGCTGGATCCTTTCTAGCCATTACCGTTCTCCCCCCTCTCATCTTGAGTTTAATTGAGAAATCCCCCCCAAACGTAATGACAATCTTCACAGAAAAGGAATCCTACTGGGAATGCCTGCAGTGTAAATACTCATCCTTCTGTGACCGTGAGCATCCCACACGCTGCTCTCTCTCTCAATGCTGTGAAAGTCAGCATTTTATTCATTAGAGGAAACATGTCATCTTGACTTCATGACGTATGGGGTGTTTGTGTGTGTGATGGTGACCATGGACAGCTATGTGTGTGTTTTTCACAGTTTGTAACTTCAGCATGTTGTATTTGAATGTTTTTGAAGAAAAAATAACATTGTATTTTGAAGTTTTTTTCATTTTTGGGCTGTTTACAAAAGGGTACACATTTGCATGTATTGCTTTTAGAGGTTATGTTGCGTTATACATTATACATCTTTCATTTTAAACGTATCTTTATGTGCATATTAACCCTCAAACTACCATCATATTTTATATACATTGATTACCAACTGGAGTCATTTTGACCCCAAGAAGAAACTATTGGAAAGAGTAACAATCATAGCAAATTATCAACTTTATTTCGTATAAAAACATAATTAGACATGTAATTCATGTTTTCTGAAATACAAAATGGCCAAAACAGACTGTTATTGGAAAAAATGTGTTAGCACCAAAATAAGGTCATTTTGGTTTTGCACAAATCAAATCAAATTTAATTTGTCACATACACATGGTTAGCAGATGTTAATGCGAGTGTAGCGAAATGCTTGTGCTTCTAGTTCTGACAATGCAGTAATAACCAACAAGTAATCTAACTAACAATTCCAAAACTACTGTCTTATACACAGTGTAAGGGGATAAAGAATATGTACATAAGGATATATGAATGAGTGATGGTACAGAGCAGCATAGTCAAGATACAGTAGATGATATCGAGTACAGTATATACATATGAGATGAGTATGTAAACAAAGTGGCATAGTTAAAGTGGCTAGTGATACATGTATTACATAAGGATGCAGTCGATGATATAGAGTACAGTATATACGTATGCATATGAGATGAATAATGTAGGGTAAGTAACATTATATAAGGTAGCATTGTTTAAAGTGGCTAGTGATATATTTACATCATTTCCCATCAATTCCCATTATTAAAGTGGCTGGAGTTGAGTCAGTGTCATTGTCAGTGTGTTGGCAGCAGCCACTCAATGTTAGTGGTGGCTGTTTAACAGTCTGATGGCCTTGAGATAGAAGCTGTTTTTCAGTCTCTCGGTCCCAGCTTTGATGCACCTGTACTGACCTCGCCTTCTGGATGATAGCGGGGTGAACAGGCAGTGGCTCGGGTGGTTGATGTCCTTGATGATCTTTATGGCCTTCCTGTAACATCGGGTGGTGTAGGTGTCCTGGAGGGCAGGTAGTTTGCCCCCGGTGATGCGTTGTGCAGACCTCACTACCCTCTGGAGAGCCTTACGGTTGAGGGCGGAGCAGTTGCCGTACCAGGCGGTGATACAGCCCGCCAGGATGCTCTCGATTGTGCATCTGTAGAAGTTTGTGAGTGCTTTTGGTGACAAGCCGAATTTCTTCAGCCTCCTGAGGTTGAAGAGGCGCTGCTGCGCCTTCTTCACGATGCTGTCTGTGTGAGTGGACCAATTCAGTTTGTCTGTGATGTGTATGCCGAGGAACTTAAAACTTGCTACCCTCTCCACTACTGTTCCATCGATGTGGATAGGGGGGTGTTCCCTCTGCTGTTTCCTGAAGTCCACAATCATCTCTTGAAGCATGTGGGAACAGCAGACTGGTATGGGGATTGATTGAATATGTCCGTAAACACACCGGCCAGCTGGTCTGCGCATGCTCTGAGGGCGCGGCTGGGGATGCCGTCTGGGCCTGCAGCCTTGCGAGGGTTAACACGTTTAAATGTCTTACTCACCTCGGCTGCAGTGAAGGAGAGACCGCATGTTTTCGTTGCAGGCCGTGTCAGTGGCACTGTATTGTCCTCAAAGCGGGCAAAAAAGTTATTTAGTCTGCCTGGTAGCAAGACATCCTGGTCCGTGACTGGGCTGGATTTCTTCCTGTAGTCCGTGATTGACTGTAGACCCTGCCACATGCCTCTTGTGTCTGAGCCGTTGAATTGAGATTCTACTTTGTCTCTGTACTGACGCTTAGCTTGTTTGATAGCCTTGCGGAGGGAATAGCTGCACTGTTTGTATTCGGTCATGTTACCAGACACCTTGCCCTGATTAAAAGCAGTGGTTCGCGCTTTCAGTTCCACACGAATGCTGCCATCAATCCACGGTTTCTGGTTAGGGAATGTTTTAATCGTTGCTATGGGAATGACATCTTCAACGCACGTTCTAATGAACTCGCACACCGAATCAGCGTATTCGTCAATATTGTTATCTGACGCAATACGAAACATGTCCCAGTCCATGTGATGGAAGCAGTCTTGGAGTGTGGAGTCAGCTTGGTCGGACCAGCGTTGGACAGACCTCAGCATGGGAGCCTCTTGTTTTAGTTTCTGTCTGTAGGCAGGGATCAACAAAATGGAGTCGTGGTCAGCTTTTCCGAAAGGGGGGCGGGGCAGGGCCTTATATGCGTCGCGGAAGTTAGAGTAACAATGATCCAAGGTCTTTCCACCCCTGGTTGCGCAATCGATATGCTGATAAAATTTAGGGAGTCTTGTTTTCACAGTCACATGATACGTGGTATAGAAAAGTACAATCTTAGGTGAGTACATGGGGAGCTATCAAAATCACTCATACTGGTCCACTCCACCAATCAGGCCTTTATGGTAGAGTGGCCAGACGGAAGCCACTCCTCAGTAAAAGGCACATGGCAGCCTGCTTGGAATTTTCCAAAAGGCTCCTAAAGGACTCTCGAGACCATGAGAAACAAGATTCTCTGGACTGATGAAACCAAGATTGCCTGAATGCCAAGTCTAGAGAAAACCTGGCACCATCCCTATGGTGAAGTATGGTGTTGTCAGCATCATGCTGTGGGGATGTTTTTCAGGGGCAGGGACTGAGAGACTTGGCAGGCTGGAGCGAAAGATGAATGGAGCAAAGCACAGGGAGATCCTTAATGAAAACCAAAAAGCTTCACCTTCTAACAGGACAATGACCCTAAGCACACAGCCAAAACAACCCAGGAGTGGTTTCGGACACGTATCTGAATGTTCTTCAGAGGCCCTTCCAGAGCCTGGACTTGAAACTATTCGAACATCTCTGAAGAGTCCTCCAACTCTCCCCATCCAACCTGACAGAGCTTGAGCGGATCTGCAGAGAAGAATGGGAGAAACTCCCCAAATACAGGTGTGCCAAGCTTATAGCGTCATACCCAAGAAGACTCGTGACATTAATCACTGCCAAAGGTGCTTCAACAAAGTACTGAGTAAAGTGTCTGAATGCTTATGTAAATGTGATAATTCAATTTTTTTGTTTTTAATACATTTGCAAACATTTAAAAAAAAATGTTTTTGCGTTGTCATTATGGGGAATTGTGTGTAGATTGTAATCCTTTTTAAAATAAGGCTGTGGAAAATGTCAAGAGGTCTGAATACTTTCCTAATGCACTGTACATTATGTGGTTGTCAGTTGTAAAATCTTCCCGCCACCACTTGTTGAGTAACAGGACTCAGTAGTACAGTTTGTCAGCACAGTAAAGGCTTCCGCATGCTTCCCATTCGTAACGGTTTCGGAGAGTTTGTGCATATATTATGATGAAATTTGACGTTTTTTTATCGTTTTGGACTTCGCTAAGGGTTTTGTCGGCTGTTCGGGCACACACAATTTTCTCTCAATGCCAGCCGAAGTTCGGGAGCTGAAGTCTACGCCCGTTTCATCGGTGATTGGTCAACAGTAGGGATTCTTCAGTAAAGTCATTCAACGAGAGACGACTCATTTTCATGCACATTTCTTCATTGATAAATACCGATACGGCATCTTAGTTATATGTAAAATTGCGAGACTAAGATCTCCTCTGCAAAAATGTCACATTTGAGTTATCTTAGATTCATTTAGACTATTTTGAGGAAGTTTGAGACTGGCTGTGGTGTCTCAAAATTGACAAATAGTACTATTTTTCTTGTTTTTCAAGCGAAGGTCTTTTAAGGGAGTATGCGAGCATACAAGTTTGGTTCGCCAAACTGACGTCGGCTAGCGGTCAGCCGAACTGAAGCATGACACCTTATGAATTACTGAAGGTATCCACAAGGCACAGTTTATGTAAATCCCTTTAACTGGCACACAATATTAGAACAATTATTGTTCGGCAGTATATGTGTATTCAGCCTCAATATAGGCCATAAAATTAATACTTTTGGTTTGCATGACCTTAACTTTTGAGTTGCCTAATTAGAGTAAATACATTTTGTATTGGAATATGCATAGACTTCTTGCATCATCTCGAAAATGATACATTCATTTGCATTATGGCTGCTTCATTTATTTATAATGGAAGATAGGCCTAGTTAAACAGGGACTGGTATCAATATTTATCAAATATGATTACATTGGTGTGTCAAAATATGAATACTCAAATACAATGTGTTTACAGTTATCCCAGGTGAGGACATGTTGAACAATAATTACTGTATATATTAACACACACCGTAAACACTTCCATCCAACCTTTTTATGTGAGTAAAGTAAATGTGTCACGCTCGTGATAATGGACGGACCAAGGCGCCGCAAAACCTGAAACCAAATGGGGAGGATAGGGGGGTGACTAGTGTCGGTGGCGGCTCCGGTGCGGGTTGTAGCCCCCGCCCCAACCACGGATCTGGCCATGGAGCTAGACTGCACACCGTGCCTGGACTGGGCACCGGCGCAGAGGAAGGCTCCTGCCATGGAGCGGGACTGGACACCTTGCCTGGACCGGGCATCGGCGCAGAGGAAGGCTCCTGCCATGGAGCGGGACTGGACACCTTGCCTGGACCGGGCATCGGCGCAGAGGAAGGCTCCTGCCATGGAGCGGGACTGGACACCTTGCCTGGACCGGGCATCGGCGCAGAGGAAGGCTCCTGCCATGGAGTGGGACTGGACACCTTGCCTGGACCGGGCATCGGCGCAGAGGAAGGCTCCTGCCTTGGAGCGGGACTGGACGCCGTGCTTAGACTGGGCACCGGCGCAGAGGAAGGCTCCGGCCTTGGAGTCGTGCATGGACCGGGCACCGGCGCAGAGGAAGGCTCCTGCCATGGAGCGAGACTGGGGAGGTGCACTGGAGGCCTGGTGTGTGGAGCCAGCACAGGTGGCACTGGACTGGTGACATGCACTTCAGAGCGGGTGCGGGGAGCTGGCACAGGACGTACCGGACTGGGGAGGTGCACTGGAGGCCTGGTGCGTGGAGCCGGCACAGGTGGCACCGGACTGGTGATTGGGGCCTGCTCTTCAGCACACCTGCGCTGCAGCATACTCCTTTTCTCTCCGGTTTCCCTCATTGCACTCCTCCATCGTCTCCCATTCGGGCTCTGGCACTCTCCGCTGCTCAGCCGGCAGCTCCATGTGCCACCCCCCAAAAAAATCTTGGGGATCCTGTGGCCGCGGCCCCCGCGTCGTCGCTGTCCTTCCCGATTATTCTGCGACACCCGCCAAGGAAGGGTCTCGCAACCTCCAATTATTTCTTCCCAGGTCCAACTCACTTTTTCCTCCGTTGTACGCTGCTTGGTCCTTTCGTGGTGGGATATTCTGTCACGCTTGTGATAATGGACGGACCAAGGCGCAGCGTGATTTGAGTTCCACATCCTTTTCTTAAGTGAAAACTTCTCAACAAAACAATAAACAAGCAACGAAACGTGACTTACGTGGTGCAACAAGCACAAACACAAACAATATCCCACAAAGTAGGTGGGAGAAAGGGCTTCCTAAATATGATCCCCAATTAGAGGCAACGATTACCAGCTGCCTCTAATTGGGAACCATACAACCCAGCCACATAGAAAATCAATGACTAGAACACCCCCCTAGTCACGCTCTGACCTAAACACCTTAGAGAGCCCTCGGTTCACGACATGCCTAATGGAAACAGAACATTTGTCTGTTAACTTTCCAAATGTCGACAAAACAAAATAAAATACGCTAAGCAAGGTGGGATCTTTTTGTGCAAATATTGATTTAAAAACCATCATATCGAAGTAAACTTCGAGTTGCGCGATGATATGGTGCTTGGTCCTCCCACTACGACTCGGGAAAGAATGCAGTTTATTAGGCTACAGACGAAGTAAGTTATGATTAACTTCACAAGGTGGTTCCAGGAGGCTGAAACTTGACCGCAAGTGGATCTTCCGGACCCCATTGTATTAAAAGCTTCACACTGTGTCCGTTAAACAACAGTTTTACACGCTCAGCAGAAAAAGGCACACAGCCCTGCACGCTGACAGAGACCATGTTCTGTCCGGGGTCTCCCTCTGTTTCCCGCCTGGATTGATCACGTCCTCTCGTAAATAAAGGCATAAAAAGGGAATGGGGCCTCTGATGTAGTCATAACATAAGCCCCGTAGATGTGTGTAGGGCCTGTGTACTGAGCAACGAATGGCCGTGCGACGCGACCCTAAACAGGGCCCTAAAACTTGGCCAGATTTAATTTCACGCTTGGCCAAGCACGGCCTCAGAGACGGTGACATTTACATGGCAGTCTGTTGCACAGCCAGTCGCTACAAGCCCACGTCACTGGCTAATTCAGGCAGCACCACGGCCAGTGAATGGAGAGGGGGAAAAGGCGGGAGAGATAGAAAGGTCGAACGAAAAAGAGGGGAGAAAGAGGGAGAGCGGCTAAGAAACACATGGAGAGAGGAATGGAATAAAAAAGGAGTGTGGAAGAAACACCGAAAAAACACAAGGAGAGAGAGAGAGAGAAGGAGAGAGTTGTTTTAGTAGAAGATTGCCCATATGATATTAGGATCATCTTTCCTGCGAGGGAATTTCTTTGGAAGTGTCCACAGGTCCCCTCCCTCTCAGTCCACTACCTCAGTCTAGTTTTACATATACATTATATGCCAGGATTCATTAGCTGCTGGCAAATCATTGAAGCTGCTGCTTACACATTCTGCCACCATCTTGTGTTTCCCATAACAGAGGCTAATGCGCCAAACCACTAAATTATGCAGTGATAATTCATCATCACTCTCCCAGTGCCATCGCTCTCAGACGATGCCGAATACGGGCTGCAATATTGGAGCCACAGCCAAGACCCTTAGCAAATAATTTGCTGTAAACTCGTTGGCGGTTTCTCGCTTGTAGTTACACGTGTGTACGGGAAAGGATGTTGTCGCTCATCATGGGGGACATGGGGAGGGGGGATTGTTTGTCATTCCAAAGCCAGTTTTTCCAGAGATTCCTGCAAGGATTCTTCCAGGGACACCTGGTCTCAAATGGCATCTCAAATGGTGCCATATTTCCTATGGGCCCTGGTCAAAAGTAATTCACTAAATTGAATAGGGTGCCATTTGGGACCTGGACAGATAGTGGCCTCGCTACTCTGATGATGTCACTGTGGCAGTTGGACAACCCGCTGACCACTTCCCCATATCTGATTAAGAGCCCGCTCTGCAAATTCGATGTACTTGTAGCGTACATTGTTTGAAACAGTATGTCCAAAAGGGTGTTTTGACATATTGGTATTTGTAATGCTGAATAAATGAATGTGGAACAAAATTGTATTTCAGAATCTTTTTTTTTTTTTTTTGAGCACACTGTAAGGAGTTATGACACCGAGATGTCTGTGTCTGTGCTGTTCACAGGAGGAATGTATAGGTCTAAAAGAAGCTTAAAAGGGCCACTTTCATCATGATTATCTCAGAAATGGTTTGTTGATACAAATGTACAAAGCATATCAAACATCCGATGAAGTTTCAATGTGAGAATTACCAAAACAATCTGAGATACCAAAAATCTTTTTTTACAGTCTTACAGCTTTCACGAGCCCTCCAATGAACTTTGCAAATTGGGTGAAAACAATGCATTTATGCCATACATAATCAGAGTAATTCAAATAATCCCGCCCCCTCACCCTCTCTTCTCTGTATCCCGCTCGCTGAGAATAATCCGCTGCGTTGCCAGATTGGCCAGAGTTCTCTGTAGTTAAATCCGCAGATTTATTTTGTTTAGCTTATTCGGCATCCGTTATTCCTGTGAATTGTCTACACTCATTGTGTAGACATAGCAAGTGCCAAGGAGTACAGATGGGGACGTGAAGCAGGGCCTTGTACAGTATGATACTGTGGCTATACTGCACTTGTCAACATTACAGAAAAAGGGAGGGGCAATTCCAGTGTTACGCATGTGACATTGACATGCAAAATCACAAACTAAACATCTCATAGGATGGACAAACAAAACATCAATTCCAAAGCTCAGGTTGACATTCCCGTACAATTGGGAAGTTGATGGATTCTCGTGGCTTCGCAAACATCATAACCACTGCATGGGGGAAGGGAGAGATTGAGAGAGAGAGAGAGAGAGAGAGAGAGAGAGAGGGAAGGGAAGGGTTGATGAATGATAGGGAGTGGTATAAAAATGAGGATTGAGAGAAAGAGCGAGAGAAGTAGCATTGCTACAGCCCAGGGATCGTATTCATAAAAGCGTCTCAGGACTGCTGATATAGGATCAGTTTCCCCCTGTCCATGTCATCTTATTCAAAAGGGATCTACATCAGCACTCCTATCTGAGACTGTTTATGAGTACGATCCAGGCCTGGCTAGTCTGGGTGAGGCTGTGTTATGATGACTCAGTGGACCTGTCAAGCGGATGGCTCTACTCTGCCGCGGCAACGTCCTAGTGTGCTTACAGAGTGTCTTATACAGCTGCCGTGACCGAGCTGGTCAAGCACCGTAACGAGGTGGTAACCCACGTTATGGAGTCACTAGTATGTGTGCGTCTCGGCATGGCAGCGAGAGAGGGAGTTGGAGGACAGATGGTCCTGGCACGTGTGTGAGTGTGACGCCAGTGGGCAGGACGATTGTGTATTATGTATGAAGTGATTGGTGTGTCAAAATGGAAAGACAAAAATGAGATATAATGATTAATGAACTAAATGAACTAATGAACTGAACTAATGAATTAAATAGCAAAACGTCCGTCCTCCTTTCAAGCTCAAGTCATGATGATGTTGAGAAACTAGAACATTTTGATCTAATGCTCACCACATTAAATTAGTTTCATGATCAGTAATTTGGCTCTGAGTCTGGATTGGGCCATCGCTGGATGAAAGCTATGTCTGATCTGAAAGCAGGTTGTACTGGGTTTATATATTATTTATAGCGTGGATGTTTTAGTCTAGTAGTTTAACTCAGTTTCCTCTTGTGAAAGAGGTTGAGATATGATGATGAGCCTGCCAAATCTTTCACGTTGTGTTTTTTGTTGTTTTGTTGTTTTGTTGCATTTTGATCCATGCCAATCCATTCCTCCTCATCCTGGTAACGCTTGTATCATCCTTTTCACCATCCTCTCATCTTTGCGTGTGTGATTATTTAAAATGCCATGGTTCAATCACATTTGTATCTGAATTAACTCAGTTCCAACAATAACTCAAATGGAACTCAACCCGAATGTCACCTTTGTGTTGATTCAAGGATTATCTGGGCTTTCAAATGACCATTTATTAAACCTAGAGTCAGTCAAATGTAAGTTAACTAGAACAAAATGAATACTCCTACTTGTGCCAGGTTTAAGTTCTGTCCATTAATCAGTGTGCTTGTGAACTAGCTACAGGCTAGAGGAGGTGCGGCGGTGGGGATCTCACTGTGCTCCGAGGCCAAAGCATGTCCAGTGCCGAGGTGACCGGGCAGGCGAGGAGGAGAGAGGCAAGGAGCGAGGGAGCTGGGCCAAAAATGCTATTTTCTAATGCCCAGGATGGATGGATAAATGGAGGATGGAGGGTTGGAGTCCGAGCGATGGATGGATGGAGGGATGTCGTGGATGAAGGATCCCTTGGTCCATGAGCCTTGTGTTTCCAGTCTCTCCCAGTGTCATTTGAAGTCATTTGAAGTCCCAAATGGCATCATATTCCCTACACATAGGGAATAAGCTGTAATTTGGAATGTAGACCCTGCTGATGGACCTCTCTCAAACCGCTGGCCTGGTTTCCATCTCCAGCTGTGATTTAGTAGTACTATGCATGAACTGACCCTATATCAGTGACGTGGAGTAGCCATCCCTGGATCGTATTCAATAGGAGCCAAATGCAAGTAAACGGGCCAAAACAGGGATGGACCTACATACAGTACATTTATCCAATAAGAAACGCTTGTTTTCAGTAACACTTTACATTAAGTTGCCCCATTACTATGTAACTAACCAAGTAATAACCTTTTCATTTAAATCTTATTTTGTTTATGTTGTGTTAACAACATAGTAGTTACACATGTAATTACATGGTAATACAGCTGCAATAACCATCAGCAAGTGAATATGTAATTACTTATTCCTTGTTCCAATTGTGTAACTGATTCCACAACTATATTACCATGTAAATACATAGGTTTTACGCTAACTATGTTATTAACATTGATTACTGTGTTAGTTATGTAGTGATAGGGTCAACTTAATGTAAAGTGTTACCTCGTTTTCTGTTGTGAAGTCTTTTCTATGTTTTTCACTAATATATACAACTCTGGTCTCTTTCTGAGTGTCACAGCCGGTGCAGGTGTCTAATCTGGTGGTCTTAAAGGCCCATTTTTGTACGTCGTTGTTGTTGTGCTGTGCGTGTGTGTGTGTGCGTGTGTGTGTGTGTGCGTGTGCGTGTGTGTGAGGTAGGGTATGGTAGGGTAGGGGTCGTGTGCAACAACCCATCAACACGTCACACACGACATGCACCTGAGATGCATACTCTATTACTGAGTGGTGATTGGTTTTTCACAAGTGTTAACCAACTGTTTTAAGTGCAAACTCAAAAACATACCTGCCCAACTGTGCTGAATCGAGCATCTCCATGAAGCCTGCCTCCATTCCCACAACAACGACGTGGGGTCAGAGGGAAAGATTTAGTTTCCCTTCTAATGCTGTTTCCCAAGTGGCACCTTATTCCATATTTAGTGCACTACTTTGACCAGGGCCTATTGTAAGTGCACTATGTAGGGCATAGGGTTCCATTGATGAAGACTCTTGTGTTCTCTGTTGACCCTCGCCCCTTGTCAGAGGTTGAAATCTGGATGTATTAGTCATTTCATTAGTGGGAAGGGAAAGGTCATGTGAGGTGAGGTTTGCCTGTGTTTGTTGCTAATTGAGCGCAAAATGAGGAGAGAGCTGGAGGACAGGCGTGTGTGTGTATGCGTGTGTGTGCGTATGTGTGTGTGTGTGTGTGTGTGTCCTAAATCTGAGTGATGGAATGTTGTGGAATTAGCCAGCTTTAGATTGAATGATAGGGCAAAACAATTATTTCCGCCTAAATAGACATACCCAAACACGTTGGTCATGTTGCATAGTTTTGGAACGGTCTCACCTTTCTGCTAAATTATTTAAGAAATTGCTGAGGTGTAGTCACTTTTGAGGACACAAGCTCAAGTACATAGTACAAGTATTATGGAAATATGAAAAATAATATAATTTCTTCTACTTCCTTTTTTCTTCTCCTTTTTCTTTCTTTTTTGTTTTTCTGCCATCTTCTGTGGACTTTATACGGCGGTTGGCCAACTTTAAGGTGCATTACCGCTACCAACTGAACTTGAATGTGGACCTCAGTTCATCGTTCAATCACCCACGTGGGTATACAGTATTCTCATAAAAACCAATGAGGAGATGGGAGGCGGGACTTGCAGCACGTCAAAAATAGACCCAAGTTCTATTTAAGCTCCTGGCTACGCAGACGCTCCCGAGCAGTTTGGATGAAATGATTGAAAAACATGTACATTGGGGAGAACAAGTATTTGATACACTGCTGATTTCCTACTTACAAAGCATGTAGAGGTCTGTCATTTTTATCATAGGTACACTTCAACTGTGAGAGACGGAATCTAAAACAAAAATCCAGAAGGTCACATTGTATGATTTTTAAGTAATTAATTTGCATTTTATTGCATGACATAAGTATTTGATACATCAGAAAAGCAGAACTTAATATTTGGTACAGAAACCTTTGTTTGCAATTACAGAGATCATACGTTTCCTGTAGTTCTTGACCAGGTTTGCACACACTGCAGCAGGGATTTTGGCCCACTCCTCCATACAGACCTTCTCCAGATCCTTCAGGTTTCGGGGCTGTCGCTGGGCAATGCAGACTTTCAGCTCCCTCCAAAGATATTCTATTGGGTTCAGGTCTGGAGACTGGCTAGGCCACTCCAGGACCTTGAGATGCTTCTTACGGAGCCACTCCTTAGGTGCCCTGGCTGTGTGTTTCGGGTCGTTGTCATGCTGGAAGACCCAGCAAGGTTGTTGGCCAAGATCTCACGATACATGGGCCCATCCATCCTCCCCTCAATACGGTGCAGTCGTCCTGTCCCTTTGCAGAAAAGCATCCCCAAAGAATGATGTTTCCACCTCCATGCTTCACGGTTGGGATGGTGTTCTTGGGGTTGTACTCATCCTTCTTCTTCCTCCAAACACGGCGAGTGGAGTTTAGACCAAAAAGCTCTAATTTTTTCTCATTAGACCACATGACCTTCTCCCATTCCTCCTCTGAATCATCCAGATGGTTATTGGCAAACTTCAGACGGGCCTGGACATGCGCTGGCTTGAGCAGGGGGACCTTGCGTGCGCTGCAGGATTTTAATCCATGACGACTGTGGTTCCAGCTCTCTTCAGGTCATTGACCAGGTCCTGCCGTGTAGTTCTGGGCTGATCCCTAACCTTCCTCATGACCATTGATGCCCCATGAGGTGAGATCTTGCATGGAGCCCCAGACCGAGGGTGATTGACCGTCATCTTGAACTTCTTCCATTTTCTAATAATTGCGCCAACAGTTGTTGCCTTCTCATCAAGCTGCTTGCCTATTATCATTTAGCCCATCCCAGCCTTGTGCAGGTCTACAATTTGAACCCTGATGTGCTTACACAGCTCTCTAGTCTTGGCCATTGTGGAGAGGTTGGAGTCTGTTTGATTGAGTGTGTGGACAGGTGTTTTTTATACAGGTAACGAGTTCAAACAGATGCAGTTAATACAGGTAATGAGTGGAGAACAGGTCTGTGAGAGTCGGAATTCTCACTGGTTGGTAGGTGATCAAATACTTATGTCATGCAATAAAATGCAAATTAATTACTTAAAAATCATACAATGTGATTTTCTGGATTTTTGTTTTAGATTCCGCCTCTCACAGTTGAAGTGTACCTATGATAAAAATTACAGACCTCTACATGCTTTGTAAGTAGGAAAACCTGCAGAATTGGCAGTGCATCAAATACTTGTTCTCCCCACTGTATGTGTACATTTATTTTGCAACGCTCACGGGTGGTGTGGTCAGCACGTTAGAATGCAAATTGAATTTGCCGGCATTTGTTTCAATTTACCACCTGTTCCTTTAGCTTTTCAATTCTTCCTAGCTCTGACACATCAGCAATGTACAGAAGGTGTTCATGCAGAAAACACTGCTATGGGCATTGCTCCGAGACATGTTATTTAATCAGCTGGAAATAGAATACCTGCAAAGCTTCCAGGATTGATTTCCTCTCATCTCTCATCCTTTTTTTTTGCTACATAAAACAAAAAGACAGCGAAATACAAACAGACACATTTTGGCGAATGCACGGCAGATCAGAAAGCAAGTCTAACGCCATTGCCTCATTTAGAAGATCAATGTATTATGGACGGGAAGCACGCCTTTGTATTGTCTAAGCGAGAAGAAAAGGGTCTCTGCTCTGTTTCCCAATGCTTTCCACGCTATAGCAGTGAAAGCAGACTGTGAAAGCCTGTGTGTCGAAAGCATGACATACTGACAGTGGTACGGACACCCAAATCTCTTCAGTGGTGCTGGCAGAGACTGGGAGAGTGAGTGCACAGGCAACAGAAACAGGCTTAGTCAGGGTCGTCAGTATATTACCATGGGGGAGCACTGACATGCCAGGACTTTTTTGTTTAAGGTTGCGCCTCGAATGGCACCCTATTCCCTATTTAGTGCTTTACCTTTGACCAGAGCCACGGAATAGGTTGTCATTTGGAACACAGGTAGAACAATTTTTGATTCCAGGTAGACCCCTTTTGGGTTCCATGTAGAATCCTCTGTGGAAAGGGTTCTACATGGAACCAAAAATGATTCTTCAAAGGGTTCTCCTATGGGGACAGCCGAAGAACCCTTTTAGGTTCTAGATAGCACCATTTTGTCTATGAGTGTACTTGATAAACATAATCAAATTCACCTATCTGACTGAGTATGTTAATATTCAATAGGCCACAGTTATACATATTTACTCAACCACAATGAATCCAGTATAATTACTTTATAAATGTTTCTATAGAAGCAAATGTATGGAGATATATGACATATCTATCTAAGATAGATACAACTATCTTCCAGAAATGCTGCCCAGGTAAGCTGTATGAGGAAAAAATGCAGCTATGGGAAAGAATAACTCTATTGTTGACTGCTGGCATAAGATTACGGTTTCATGTGACGGTAAGCGTGTATGATGTATTTTGACTGTTGTGGAACCCAGTCACCCGAAGTACAACAGATTCATTCCTTTGCTGACACGCATTGTTCAGTAAAGCATTGTGCATTTATTTGTGCAGTGAAGGCATTAATAATGGAGTCAGCTGGGCTGCTAGGCTAGTCTGTCCTGGCCCCCCCCCTTGGAACGTGTGTGTCTATGTGTCTAGTCGTAGTAGCAGTTACAAAAAAAAGTCATTGTTCAACCTTAATATGTGACAACTATGCAACTCAACAGATGAACAGGCATGACATTTACTTTCATGGGTGACTAAAAATAACTATCTGAAAGCCACTCCCGTTCTAACCAACCTCTATCTCAATAACCAAGCACCAATGACCCAGCTCCCAGCATCAATAACCAAGCAGATTTGAAAGGAAAACAACCCTAATAAGTGACCCGTCAGTTCAATTAAGCAACCCAGCATTTTTTTTTTGTCTGGGCGAGTCAGCGACACATTTCAATTTGTGCCCAAATCAATGTGAAAGAAAAGTTATTTTGCAAATTCAACAGGCTTCTCATGTAACATCTAAACGGTTTTACCTACAAAACTACTATGGCCACTCTATAAAAAGATGAGCTTTGAGAAAGGTATTTTTGGTCCCCCGTGATTGTAAATGTCATTCCAGTTCATCATGTTATGTTTGTACACTAGGGATTCAAATTTTGCTTCAATATTTTTGCACATTACATATTTTAATAGTGGTGAAAAAAATACTAAATTGTCATACTTCAGTAAAAGTAAAGACACCTGTCACACCCTGACCATAGTTTGCTTTGTATGTTTCTATGTTTTGTTTGGTCAGGGTGTGATCTGAGTGGGCATTCTATGTTGTGTGTCTAGTTTGTCTGTTTCTGTGTTTGGCCTGATATGGTTCTCAATCAGAGGCAGGTGTTAGTCATTGTCTCTGATTGGGAACCATATTTAGGTAGCCTTTTTGGTGTTGGGGTTTGTGGGTGAATGTTCCTGTCTTTGTGTTTGTTACACAAAGACAGGAAGGCTTACACAAGATGAATTCCTTAAGTTCCTATGTGTATCCCAACGTTGGGATAGTTACCACTTTGTTATGATATGCTATTTATTAAAAAATGTTCTATTTGTTCTATTTTCATCTTTATTAAAGATGTATCTAAATAACCATGCTGCGTTTTGGTCCGCCTCTCCTTCAACAGAAGAATCCCGTTAAAATACCTCAATAGAAAACGACTCAAGTAAAAGTGAAAGTCACCCAGTAAAATACTACTTAAGTAAAAGTCTAAAAGTATTTGGGTTTTAAATGTACTTAGGTATCAAAAGTAAATGGAACTGCTAAAATGTACTTAAGTATCAAAAGTAAAAGCATAAACCATCTCAAATTCAGTATATTAAGCAAACCAGACTCATTAAGCTACAAAAGTGTCAGTGATCAACCTGGTCCTGAACAGATATTCTGTAAAGTACTTTTTCTCTCATGGCTAACTATCAGGAAGTTTGAAAAGACAGGCTGAGTGGGCGGAGAGCTTATATTCAAGAGCTCGCCTTGACTGACATTCTTTGAAATGTCAAGCAACGTTGAGGCAGTGAGCAGTTTTTCAGTAAGATCATCTCAAAGGAAATTTGGTGATACACAAAGCAACTCGAACAACATTGAAATTGACATGTCTCTTGTGATACAGTTCACAGCAGCACTGACGGATTTGTTGACTTGACAACTGCATCAGAGTTTTGAATGACCCTCTCCCCCTTTTGTTCCACGCTGGCTGAAGACCTAGCTAGCCAGTAACTAGCTAACACCAGACACAGATGAAGACCTAGCTAGCCAGTAACTAGCTAACACCAGACACAGATGAAAGGGGAAACATATGAGTATCTTTGCCATAGATACAGTGCCTTGCGAAAGTATTCGGCCCCCTTGAACTTTTCGACCTTTTGCCACATTTCAGGCTTCAAACATAAAGATATAAAACTGTATTTTTTTGTGAAGAATCAACAACAAGTGGGACACAATCATGAAGTGGAACGACATTTATTGGATATTTCAAACTTTTTTAACAAATCAAAAACTGAAAAATTGGGCGTGCAAAATTATTCAGCCCCTTTACTTTCAGTGCAGCAAACTCTCTCCAGAAGTTCAGTGAGGATCTCTGAATGATCCAATGTTGACCTAAATGTCTAATGATGATAAATACAATCCACCTGTGTGTAATCAAGTCTCCGTATAAATGCACCTGCACTGTGATAGTCTCAGAGGTCCGTTAAAAGCGCAGAGAGCATCATGAAGAACAAGGAACACACCAGGCAGGTCCGAGATACTGTTGTGAAGAAGTTTGAAGCCGGATTTGGATACAAAAAGATTTCCCAAGCTTTAAACATCCCAAGGAGCACTGTGCAAGCGATAATATTGAAATGGAAGGAGTATCAGACCACTGCAAATCTACCAAGACCTGGCCGTCCCTCTAAACTTTCAGCTCATACAAGGAGAAGACTGATCAGAGATGCAGCCAAGTGGCCCATGATCACTCTGGATGAACTGCAGAGATCTACAGCTGAGGTGGGAGACTCTGTCCATAGGACAACAATCAGTCGTATATTGCACAAATCTGGCCTTTATGGAAAAGGTACACTTTTAATTATATTTGCTGACACTATACAGTCAAATTTTGGCACCAGTAGACTAGCTATCTATATAAACCACACCCTCTGCAAACACACCTTCTCCAATGTTGTTTACAAGATGGTACCTTTTTAAATTAGGTAATAGAATATTATGTTACCATTGGTGTAGTAAAATGAGAGGCTTGTGCCCTTAATAATGAATCCAAGCGTTTTGACAGGGAGGGTACCAGTAACTTAATGATCAACCTTTGTCAATGTAGAAACAACAGTCATTTTCATACTTTTGTCATCATACTTTGATCTGGTTTCATTCATACGTCATCACATTTCATTAAAAACATGATTTTGACTGTTTATGACATTTAAGTCATACAAAGGCGTTACTGTATGTGAAGTTTATAGTGCGTTCTGTCATTACTATTTTTTTTAACTCACAATTTGTTTGTATTAATACAATATTTGATCAGTTGTCTTTCACAAATGACGGGTATCCTACGAAGCAGGTGTGAGGAGTTAGAAAGGTAACTTCGGTCAACTCGCAGTTCAATGTGGGATAACCGGTCATGATACAATCTTTGCAAGAGGGAGAAAATCTTATTTAATTTGTCCTCAACTCATGGCTCAGTCATTTCATTTAGGCTAAGTGGAGTTAGCCGCGACTTAGCCTGCCCCGGAGCAGGTAAGTACTGAAGGATTTGTTGCCATAGAAATGTACCTGGCTTAAAGGTGAGCCACTTTCTTATGACCGGTTATCCCGAATTGAACCACGAGTTGACCGAAGTTACCTTGCTAACTCCTCAAACCTGCTTCGTAGGATATCCTTCTGGAATAGAATGCCAGCTCTGAGTCACTACAAGCCCCATGCACACAACTGATGTACAAGGCATTTGGTACAATGATTGTGATAACGAATCCAAGTGTTTGACATGAGAGAGGGAACCAGTAACTTTATGATCAACCTTTAATCAATGTCGTAGCAACAGTCATTTTCATACTTTTGTCATCATACTTTGATCTGGTTTCCTTCGAATGTCATCTCATTTTAGGAAAAACAACATGATTTTGACTGTTCATGACCTTTAAGTCATGCAAAAGTGTTACTGTATGTGAAGTTTAAAATGTATTCTGTCGTTACTAAATGTGTAATGTCATATATTTTAACATGAATATTTTTTTACCCACAATTTTCTTTAAATTAATTAAATATCGTATCAGTTGACTTCCTCAAATGAAGGGGATGATAACACAGTCTTTGCAAGAGGGAGAGAATCTTATTTTATTTGTCCTCAACTCGTGGCTCAGTCATTTAATTCAGGCTAAGTGGAGTTAGCCGTGATTTAGCCTGCCCCGGAGCAGGTAAGTTCTGAAGGATTTGTTGCCATAGAAATGTACCTGGCTTAAAGGTTTCAATGTTTGTGTAGAAGCATGTGTGTAGATGAACGTTCTCTTGTATTACACCAATCAGACTACCACAAGCATTGTGATCACACTGTATCTGCACGATTAGGGAAAAAAGGTGCTACATAGAAAGAAAGATGGTTGTTCGGTTTGTTCCCATTGGGCAGCGGAGGGCAATCATTTTGGCTCAAGGGCCACATCTGGATGTGTTTGTCAAAAGCAATTTGCAAGGCTATAATAAATCCATTCTAATTTCTGCACATTTTCTGTCTAGTCTAGATGTTCAAGAGTGGCCTGGAGTGTTTTTTTAACCTCCGGGATGTTTTATACTCAAACATCCCGCGGGCCAGATTGTTTTGGGCTCGCGGGGCCGGATCCGGCCTGCAGGCTAGATTTTGCACACCCCTTTTTGGTGGTTAGTAGAACCCCTCTGTGTAGGGTTCTTCATAGAACCCTGTATAAACGGTTCCACCAGCCTTATGAGCCTTTAAAATGTTACTTTTTATAACAATACATTATATATATTATATGGCCATTTTTTGAGGGCTGAGCTATACCTTAACACAGTGGCGTTTGAAAACCCCCTGATTTACAGGCCACATCAGGCCTGCAAGTCAAATGATGCTGGCTTGTATAAAGTGATGTTTAACTCCTTACTGGAATCCAGCCAAAGTGAGGATATCACCTGCAACCTGCATTCAGCATGACTGCCAGTGTAAAGATGTATCAATGGAACTACCTAAAAAAAAACATTTAAACTGGAACCACCATCTCAGTAATGGGTGCATTAAGTCCAACTATTAGTTTCGAAAAATCTATGTTAATTATCTTTGTGTAGCATAAGATAAATCAATCAATCAATGTACATGCAAAAACATATATTGAAACAAATCATTTTAAAAATCAACCTGCTATAGAGCATGTGAGGAAATATTAGAATGATTTGACATGGTTTTGAATGTTTTACTCTACACAGAGGAGAAACACTGGGGTTATTTTATACCACTGTGTGTTTCATTTGACCTCTTTCAAGAGTTAATTTAACTCCTGTATCAACTCTAGTAATATCACAGTGAAAAATGAACACTAGGTAGCACTGGCCAATTTGCTATGTACAAATAGTCCCATATACAGTTTAAAACAGTCCCATGTACAGTCCCATGTACAGTTTAAAACATTCTCACACCTGTTGTTTTAAACTCTACAGGGTTCAAGTTTAAACACTGAGGTAAACACTAATACTTAAGTCACTCGTTAAATGAAAGGGAAAAAATACAATAGAAAGCTTATTCAGATTCAGAAAGGTTCTATGTAGAAACCCTTCTTGCCATCTAAAGAATCATCAGAGAACCCTTTCTTCCAAAAACAGTTCTTAGGATTATAAGGTTATAAGAACACTTTTCCTAACAAAGAACCCTTATCTTCCAAAAAGGTAGAACTTGGTAGAACCCTACCCCTCTGCAAAGAACACTTTTGGAACCGTTTTTATCTCCGTGTGGGGACAACAATGTATCATGTTACCTGCCACTTACTGTATCTCTTCACTTTTAACTGGTGAGGACTTCATAATCAATCAGGTAAAGATTGATTCCCAACTCTGTTCATAGATTCATTCATCCCAAATCTAAAGTGTTAGTGCTATAGGGTTTACTGTAGCTCTCAGCTTTTGGACAGGATAATGTCATTGATACATTCACTGAAGTCTCTGATCTAGTCTAGGCTGTCAATGGCAAATAGAGACATAGACCTTTTTTTCTGTCTTCGTGAAAGACATTCATGGTTCACTCATTCATGGTTACCATGCTATACTATGCCCGAAGGAGAAAAGGCTCTGGCGTGACTTAAAGATTAGTGAGAGAAAAGTAGAAAGTCCAGATTTAGGGCTCTGTTCAATCTGCATCGCGGATGTTCAGCTTTACGGCGTGATTGGAATTTAAAGGCAACGTTCTCGCTTTAGCGGAGGCTGCATTCACGGTAAACGCTGCATATGTCGGCTCAATCGGGAAATTACCTTGACATTTCTATCGTGGAATTTGTAACACTTCAGCTTTACAGATTGAATGGAGCCCTTAAACTGTAACAGTGCTGCTGACATAATCCAGAGGTCTCCTCTTCATCACAAGGGGCTAATGTGAAAAGGGATCATCGATCACCCACTGGACCGGGGTCACATTCACAACCCATGCACTTAGACAAAGACAGGTACTATGTCCCAAATGGCACCCTATTCCCTGTATACTGCAGTACTTTTAAACCGAAAGCCCTGTGCTCTGGTCAAAAGTAGTGCAATATATAGGGGATAGGGGATAGAGTGCCATTTGGGATGCAAACAGAGACTACAGGGGAGACTACAGGGGATGACCCTGTCACTTCAGTCAAGTTGTATTGATTTTCACCACTAACATTGTCTTTATCTGAAAGTACTGACCCGTTCCGTAAAGTGTATGTCTCAGGATGCTGATTGCCTTCGTACAGAATCAACTGTTGGTTTTGTGTTTCTTGTAGTCAAGTTATGTCAAAACAAACTTTACATGATTAAAAAGAGGTACTAAAAACACACCAACAAAATGCTGCTATATAGTGCTTTATACGGGTTCTTTGGCTTGACCATAGTGGATCCCTTTTTGGTGCTATACACAAACTTTTCTGGAAGGTTCTATAAAGAACCATGCTCCTAAGGTTCTAAATGAAACTGTTATGGTGCTATAAAAGAACCCTTTCCTAAGGTTCTGTAAAGAATCATTAATAAAAGGTTATATATATATAGCCCCGAAAAAGGGTTCTGCTGTGGTTGCAACTCATTTGTGTGGCTATATAGAACCCTTTTTATGGTTATTTATAGACCCTTTATGGAGAATGGTTCTATAAAGAAGCTCCCTTGATCTCAAAGATTCTTTGTAAATCCTCTTGAAATCACACAGTCTGGCCATATACAGTGAAACATGTCTGCTAGACTATGATGGGGAACAAGATGAGTTTGTATAAGCTGTGTGTATGCTGTCGCTGCACTTAGAGCCTAGTGTCTGCGGGTTTTTGTTTTTTCCTTTCAATTACGACCTAGACAACCAGCTTGTCACGATGTGCGCAACTGGTTGAAGGTAAGTCAGATGCAGGAGAGTAGAGATGGGTGATAACAGGCACACTTTATTCATGTCCAAGGACAACAGCGATAACGCCCAAAGTACACAAACGGTACAATAAACAAAACACTGGTCAAACACATACCTGGCGCAAACCAGCCTGATGCAAACCACATGTAACAAACAAACAATTCCACACACAGACATGGGGGGAAACAGAGGGTAATATACATTTAGTCAGATGAGGGATGTGATCCAGGTGTGCGGAAAACCAAGACTAGACAAATGGAAAATGAAAAGTGGAGTGGCAAGATGGCTAGAAGACCGGTGATGTCGAATGCCGCCCGAACAAGGAGAGGGACCGACTTCGGCGGAAGTTGTGACACAGGTGCACTAATTAGTGACCTTAATTCATCAATCAACCACAAGGGAGGAGCGAAAACCCACAGACACTCTGCCCACCGTGGAGTTTGACACGTGATGTAGTGCAACACCAAGTGGAGACTTATTAGTGTTAGCTGGAATAGAAACAACCTTTGAGGATCCACTCTTAAAAATAATAATGTTTATAGGGTCTGTGAAGAACCATAAATGGGATGGTTATTTGAAGAACCATACAAAAATCTCAAACCAGAAATGTTATGGCCCTCCAGGACTGAAATTGAATTTCCCTGTTATAGGGTTTTATTTGCATATTAACCAGGGTGCCTTTCGAGTGAATTAGAGTTACCAGCAGGAAAGGGAGGAAATACCTAGTCGGAGGAGATACCTAGTCAGTTTCAGAACTGAATGCTTTCAACCAAAATGTGTCTTCTGCATTTAAGCTTTCCCCTCTGGTTTTGGTCAACTCTGTATATTAACACCGACACTGAGGTTCTTTTACACAACTGAATGTTAATTTAACTCCTGATTCAACACATAAATGTTACACTGATTTGTGTGCTATGAAAGGGACTTGCATGCATTTCAAGAACCTTTTAGAATTCTGAAGAGCCGTAGATGCCACATCAAGAACCCAACACTTAACTCAAAGATTCTTTATTGGGCAAGAGTTCTCCAACGAACCTTAAGAGATGAGGAAGAACCATTTAAGAACCTTTATTTTTGTCAGTGTACATAGATAGTGCTTAAAATGGAATTTAAAATGTGGATTAAAAAAATCTGCATTAACATTACTGTGTGTGTACTGTAAGTGTGTACGCACACATAACCCTTTTTTGGTGCTGTATAGAACTTTTTAAGTGTGTACACACACTTATGCACGCACACACATACTGGCTGCTTTACACACACACACACACACACACACACACACACACACACACACACACACACACACACACACACACACACACACACACACACACACACACACACACACACACACACACACACACACACACACACACACACACACATTATATGTGCATGCACGCACACACACATTGTAGGGTGTGGAGTACCGCAAAGCAGCTTTCTAGGCCCTCTACTCTTTTCTATTTTTACCAATGATCTGCCACTGGCATTAAACAAAGCCTTGTATGCGGATGATTCAACCATATACGGGCCAGCAACCACAGCTAATGAAGTCCCTGAAACCCTTAAATAAGGAGTTGCAGTCAGTTTTGGAATGGGTGGCCAGTAATAAACAAGTCCTGAACAATTCAAAAAAATAATTGTGTTGTATTTGGTACAAATCAATCCCTAAGCTCTAGACCACAACTGAATCTGGTAATGAATGGTGTGGCTATTGAACAAGTTGAGGAGACTAAATTACTTGGTGTTACCTTAGATTGTAAACTGTCTTGGTCAAAACATATACATTAAATGGTTGTAAAGATGGAGAGAGTTCTGCCCTTACTAAAGAGATGCTCTGCTTTGGCACCACACGCCACAGAGCAAGTCCTGCAGGCTCTAGTTTTATTTTATCTTGATTATTGTCCAGTCATATGATCAAGTGCTGTAAAGAAAGACCTGCTACGAAAGACCAGCTGTAGCTGGCCCAGAACAGTCACACGTTTTACGCTTCATTGTAATAAGAGGGCTAATATTAATACTATGCATGCATGTCTCTCTTGGCTAAGAGTTGAGGAAAGACTGACTGCTTCACTTCTTGATTTTATAAGAAACATTAATGTGTTGGAAATTCCAAATTGTTTGCATAAGCAACTTACACACAGCACTGACACACACACGTACCCCACCAGACATGCCACGAGGGGTCTTTTCTCAGTCTTTTCCCAGTTTTGTTTTTAAAGTCAAGGGGTCTGAAAACTTTCCAAATCCACTGTATGTGTAACTGATAGACCAAAAAAGTGTTAAACAAATCAAAATATATTTTATATTTGAGATTCTTCAAAGTAGCCACCCTTTGGTTGCAAAAGAGGGGAGAGGTCTGTACATAATAAAGAGATGGTCTGCTTTTTTGACACCACACTCCAAAAAGAAAGTCCTGCAGGCTCTAGTTTGATCTTATCTTGATTATTGTCCAGTCATGTGGTCGAGTGCTGCAAAGAAAGACCTAGTTAAGCTGCAGCTGGCCCAGAACAGAGTGGCACGTCTTGCTCTTAATTGTAGTCAGAGGGCTGATGTAAATACTATGCAGTCTCTCTTGGCTAAGAGTTGAGAAGAGACGGACTGCATCACTTCTTTTTACAAGAAACATGGATGAGTTGAAAAGATCTAATTGTTTGCATAGTCAACTTACACACAGCTCTGACACAGACACTTACCCCACCAGACATGCCACCCGTGGTCTTTTCACTGTCCCCAAATCCAAAACAAATTCAAGAAAGCATATAGTATTATATAGAGCCGTTATTGCGTGGAACTCCCTTCCATCTCATATTGCTCAAAACCCAGATAAAGCAACACCCCAGGGCACAACACCTCTCCCCTATTTGACCTAGATAGTTTGTGGATATGTATTGATATGTAGGCTATGTGTTCCGTTTTTAAATGTATGTAGTTCTGTCATTGAGCTGTTCTTGTCTGTGAATGTTCTGTATCATGTCATGTTTCATGTTGTGTGTGTATCTTTCGCAAACAACTAATGGAGATCCTAATAAAATATCAAATACCAATACACTAGCACACACGAAGACACACTAGAAGCTTTACATGTTAGATGCACCTCCTATATCCCGAGATGTGATTAGTGCCTACTCCATGTTTATGTCATACCTATGGAAATCACAGAGGGACGATGGAGCATCACACAATACTGAAAACGCCATCCTAATCAGATCCCCCATGTGCCGCTGTGAATGATTAAGTACAGGCTAATGAGCTGATAATAGATTTGTAAACGGTACACATGACTTTAATGACTTAATATTCTGCTCTCCATAGGTCCCTCTGTGATTTAGCTAGCGTCTCAACCAGATGGAACTGAAAGTGTTCCGGTGTCTCTGATCCAAGCCTGGATAAGGACATAATCTTGGGATTTTGTGTGGAACCGCAACTGCTTGCCGTCTGACATGGTTTATTTTTGGTCGAGTCATCGATTGACTTTGTTCTAAATTGCCATTGATTAGGGACCGTTCAATAATCACTGAGAGTCGTGAAAATACAAATATTACAGTATGTGACCCACCCCTTTTGCTTGAAAAAAATTACACTACACTCCCGCTTCATTGAATTATTTTAGAATAATTACCACCACAGTAAATGCCTTTTCACACAAACTCTGATGCACTTTCTTCCCCCACTTCGCATAACGTTACAAACGTTGTCGACGTTCGTGTTATGCTCTTTTCAGCTATATCAATCGTTCCCCCTGTCTCATTAAAGAGATGGCCCCCAGATAGGCTACTTGACAAAAGAGCCAATCTAATTTCTCCTTTCCTAGGTCTACACAGCACAATCAATGATGCACATTTAACTCTGAAAGTGTCAAATGTACACTATTGTCAGTGAACATATGAGTCCTATTAGTGATGGGAAACCGAGGCTTTCTGAATGCTTTCGGACCTTCCCCCATATTGTGCCAAAAAAACGGTTTATTACTCAAAGCTTCATTGTCGGCTCACAATGCCCTTTCATTTTATCAGCTGCTCAGCAATAAATATCAGCGTGTGATTGCAAGTCGTTGGCTTTTAGTAGCCTATAATCAGTTGTAACACCAGGTTTGCTTTTATGTAATGTTCCCCTTTTTTTCCTTTAAGTTGAATGTTCTTCAAAAATGGTATCTATGGCATTATTTAGGATGCTTAAGACTAGCCTTATACTATACTAAATAAAACAAATGATTTTAATAATATAGTGTGCCTTCAATGGGATTCAACCTCATACCCTCAGGTCCCTGAATGTTCCATAACTCCCTACTCCACCTGCTAAGCTACCAGTCAGGTGAAACTACATGTACAACATCCGAACTATATAAGGTGTCCAGTAGAGGTTTGTGTTTGAAAGCAGTTTGGAATCGAGTAAAACACAAAAACCACAGCAGAATCATTGGGCTCTTACATTTCGCAAACACACGGTTTGAAAAAGCACATGATCAAACAAAGCTTCAGACATCGTTGATGACATACTTCTGACAAAGAGATGGCCGCATCGGCACACTGCTTCGAAGTTAGCTGCTTAGCGATTTCGATGCGCGCCTTGGAGCTCCCGTATCAAGTGTAACATAACTAGTGTACTGGTGTTAAAATAACACTTTTGAAAGTGTTAAAGATTTAACCCCTTTGCTGTGTTTCCCATTTTTCTCTTTGAGTGTTCAAAGGAACTCGAATGTGGTGTTTGCATAGCTCTACTGTAAAGTAATATGCAACATCTACAGTGTAAAACATAAGACTTGATTTAGAGTAAACTGCACTCACTTTGATTAGTGTTAACTCTGTTAAGACATTTTAGTCTTTAGTTTTACAGTAAAACATTTTGGGTGTTGTTTTAACCAACCGTAGCTTGTCACAACACAACTGATTGGCTCAAACGCATTTAGAAGGAAAGAAATACCACAAATGAACATTTAACAAGGCACACCTGTTAATTGAAATGCATTCCAGGTGACTACCTCATGAGGCTGGTTGAGAGCATGCCAAGAGTGTGCAGAGCTGTCAACAAGGCAAAGGGTGGCTACTTTGAAGAATTTCAAATATCAAATATATTTTGATGTGTTTACCACTTTTCAGTTTTCAGACTCCTTGACATTTTCAAAAACAATACGTTACAGACTTATTCTAAAATTGACAAAATAATTGTTTTCCCTCATCCATCTACACACAATACTACATAATCACAAAGCAAAAACGTATATATATATTTTTAGAAATGTTTACACATTTATTTACATAAGTATTAAAGACCCTTTGCTATGAGACACGCAATTGATCTCAGGTGCATCCTGTTTCCATTGATCATCCTTGATGTTTCTACAACTTGATTGGAGTCCACCTGTGGTAAATTAAATTGATTGGATATGATTTGGAAAGGCACACACCTGTCTGTATAAGGCCCCACAGTTGACAGTGCATGTCAGAGCAAAAACCAAGCCATGAGCCAAACTATTTCATGCATTTTGGAATAAGGCTGTAATATAATAAAATGTAGAAAAAGTCAAGGCGTCTGAATATGTTCCATATGCACTGTACATGTCAGTAGATGCACACAACAAATAGGTCACATGGGGGAGAGGCACGGGGTGTTGCTTTATTATTATTTTCAAACCAGGTTTGCTGTTCACTTGCGCTATATAAGATTGAAGGGAGTTCCATGCACTCAAGACTCTGGATAATACTGTACATTTCCTGGAATTTGTTCTGGACCTGGGGACTGGGAAAAGACCCCTCGTGGCATGTCTGGTGGGGTACGTGTGTGTGTCAGTGCTGTGTGTAAGTTGCTGATGCAAACGATGTGGAATTTCCAACACATTAATGTTTCTTATAAAATCAAGAAGTGAAGCAGCAGTCATTCTTTCCTCAACTCTTAGCCAAGAGAGACATGCATGCATAGTATTAATATTAGCCCTCTTATTACAATGAAGCGTAAAACGTGTGACTGTTCTGGGCCAGCTACAGCTGGTCTTTCTTAGCAGGTCTTTCTTTGCAGCACTTGACCATATGACTGGACAATAATCAAGATAAAATAAAACTAGAGCCTGCAGGACTTGCTTTGTGGTGTGTGGTGCCAAAGCAGAACATCTCTTTAGTAAGGGCAGACCTCTCCATCTTTACATCCATTTAATCTGTATATTTGACCATGATAGTTTACAATCTAAGGTAACACCAAGTAAATTAGTCTCCTCAACTTGTTCAATTAGATTGAGCTGAGGTATAGAACTTACGGAATGTTTTGTACCAAATACAATGCTCTTTGTTAAGAGATGTTCAGGACCAGTTTATTACTGGCCACCCATTCCAAAAACAGACTGCAACTCTTTCTTAAGGGTTTCAGTGACTTCATTTGCTGCGGTTGCTGATATCTTTGAATCATTAGCATACATAGACACGCATGCTTTGTTTCATGCCAGTGGCAGGTTATTGGTAAAAAATAGAAAAGAATAGAGGGCCTAGAGAGCTGCCCTGCGGTACACCACACGTGACATATTTGACATTAGATACACTTCCTTTAAAGAAAACCCATTAAGTTATATTAGATAGATAGTTCTGGAAGATTTTGGAAAGCCATAACATACATTTTTTCAACAACAGGTTATGGTCAATAATATCAAAGGCTGCACTGAAATCTAACAGTACAGCTCCCACAATCTTATCAATTTCTTTCAACAAATCATCAGTCATTTGTGTCAGTGCAGTACATGTGGAGTGCACGTCTCTACAAGCATGCTTAAAGTCTGTTGTTCATTTGTTTATAGAAAAATAGCATTTTATTTAGTCAACAACAACAACAAATCGAACAGTTTGCTAAGAGCTGGCAAGTTGATAGGTCTGCTGTTAGAACCAGTAAAGGCCGCTTTACCACTCTTGGATAGCAGAATGACTTTGGTTTCCCTCCAGGCCTGAGGACAAAGACTTTCCTCAAATTAAACATATGACAGATAGGAGTCAGCTGCCATCCTCAGTAGCTCGATCTAAGTTGTCAATGCCAGGAGGTTTGTCATTATTTGGTTTGTCATTATGGATAACAATTATTTTCCCACCTCTCCCACACTAACTTTAAATCACTAATACAATCTAATAATGTATCCATTGAGCTAAAATCCTCTGGTGACAAAGAAATGTAAAGTTGTGTATCATCTGCCTAGCAGTAAAAATCAATGCTGTGCTTTCTGATAATGCTACCAAGGGGTAACATATATATATGTAATGTATATATATATACATACAGTGGGGAGAACAAGTATTTGATACACTGCTGATTTTCTGTAATTTTTATCATAGGTACACTTCAACTGTGAGAGACGGAATCTAAAACAAAAATCCAGAAAATCACATTGTATGATTTTTAAGTAATTAATTTGCATTTTATTGCATGACATAAGTATTTGATCACCTACCAACCAGTAAGAATTCCGGCTCTCACAGACCTGTTAGTTTTTCTTTGAGAAGCCCTCCTGTTCTCCACTCATTACCTGTATTAACTGCACCTGTTTCGACTTGTTACCTGTATGAAAGACACCTGTCCACACACTCAATCAAGCAGACTCGAACCTCTCCACAATGGCCAACACCAGAGAGCTGTGTAAGGACATCAGGGATAAAATTGTAGACCTGCACAAGGCTCGGATGGGCCACAGGACAATAGGCAAGCAGCTTGTTGAGAAGGCAACAACTGTTGGCACAATTATTAGAAAATGGGATAAGTTCAAGATGACAGTCAATCACCCTCGGTTACAGTTTGGGCAGTTTGGTAATGCTAATCCAGTCTGAATCGTCCAGTGGAAAAATGTAATGCTGGAGTAATAATTACATAACCTAGTTTCTATAGTAATACTAGTCCCGTGCGAATAGGGCTTAAGCCTGTCTCTGTGCTTTTGTGGGCACAAAAAACAGATTGGTATTTTTCAAAAATACAGTTGGCACTTAAATAATAATTTAGCTGTTTGAAAACCAATTTCTCCAGAATTTAACTTAAGAATGGAAGGTTGGAGATGGGCCGAAAATTGATAAGAGCTGAAGAATCTAGATTACTTTTCTTCAGAAGGGGTTTCTCCATAGCAGTTTTTAATGCAGTGGGGAAAGTTCCTGTGAACAGGGAGTGATTAACAATAGCTTGCACTTCTTCAGATATGCAATTTAAAACTGTTTTGAAGATGGTGGTGGGGATAGAATCGAGAAGGCAGGGAAGGCTTCAATTTGTGATATAACTTTCCTGAGCATGTCTGTATCAACCATGGAAAATAAATCCGTAGTGCCTTTGCATGGTAGGCTAGGGCTCATATCGTCACACTTTTCATCGGGTCTTTCTTGACCTATACCCAACCTAATGTTTGTTATCTGATCTCTGAAACATGCCACGAACTCGTCAAATTTAGATGTGGAGGAAAGTTCACACAGGTTTGCGGGGTTAGGATTTATCAGGCCATCAATGGTTGAGAAGAGCACTCTGGTATTACTCTGATGATGAGTGATCAAGTTAGAAAAATGATTCTGTCTGCCATTTCTAATTGACTTGTTATATATTCCAAGTTGCTCTCTCAGGATATCATAATGGACCTGCAACTTTCTTTCTCCGTTGCCCGCTCTGCCATCCTGCAATTTCTCTTAAATTGATTAGTTTCCTGACTCATCCAAGGGGCTCTCTGTTTGGATGTGGCCCTTTTCATTTTCAACTTTACTGGAGCTATGGCATCAATGGTTTCCCTTAATTTGCTATTAAAGTTATCATCTAAATCATCACAAGAGGAAGGCAGCACATGAAAAGCTGTAGTTTTGGAGTGAGGATTCAACAAGAGTGGCACTACAGTCTGAAGACAGCCATGTTCCAGTGAGAAACGTGCTGTCAACTTTGCGCTCAGTGATGAGGTCATTCACAAGAAAGTTTTTACTCACTAGAAGGCGGAGTTAAAGGAACTTAATATTAGGTTACTCACAATAACCATTGTGCCAGTTGATATGAGTTCATATGCTTTCCACGTCCTCTGTTGCTTATTCTGACAGGGAAAACTGGAGCACTAACAGACCCTGTCCGTCAGTCTCTAAACGACGACATTGCTGGAAATAATCCTGGAACCCCTGCGGTTAGGGTGAATCCTGTCTCTTTTCAGAAGTGCTTGTTGCTCCCACAACAAATCAAAGTTGTCACAAAACAAGACATTCCTGACATTGCAAAGTTTCTTCAGGTACTCGCTTAGGGCAAAGAATCATCTGAAATGTTCCGAACCCCTTCGGTAGCACGGGAGGGGGCCAAAGATGATTATTCTCTTACCTGTGCTAGTGAGGGTGTAAAACAATGTGTCACGGGCAGTTTGTTGTGGGAGTGGGGGTTCAGGGCCAGGGAGGAGCGATCAGAGGAAGTAAAGGACTGGGGGGTGGGGATAATAGTGAGGGGTCTAGGAGGGGGTGACGGTTTCTCTGAAGGGATAGGGGGTTTTGCGGGTTTTGTTTGTTGGCGTTAGGGTTTTGGTGCTGGGGTGGTCTTCTGGTCTGGTCTATTGTTGGTCTGTTCTTTATCTGGTCTTTTCCCGGAAATGTTTGTCCAGTTTGGGTCATCATCTAAGAACTGGAGTTGTGAGGCGAAGGGTTCTTCCGGTTGTATGGTCTCTCTCGTGTTCTAGCTCTGGTCCAACCCATCAGTTTCTGGGATCAATCAAAATGAGGTGGCAGGGTGGCAAAGTGGTTAGAGCGTTGGACTAGTAACCGGAAGGTTGCAAGTTCAAACCCCCGAGCTGACAAATCTGTCATTCTGCCCCTGAACAGGCACTGTTCCTAGGCCGTCGTTGAAAATAAGAATTTGTTCTTAACTGACTTGCCTAGTTAAAAAAAAATACGAGTTTGGGTTCTAGAAATCATCAGGGAGGTACTCAGATCCAGACTCATTGGGCGTGGCATAGCATTTTGTCGGAGCAAGGAGTTTGGGTCGGCAGGGAAGCAACCATGGTGCTGGAGATCAGAAGTGTCCAGTGAGATAAAGGCAGGTTGAGGTTCCCATATTCAGAGCAGGACAGAAGGTACCGAAGAGAGTAGTAGAAGAAGATGGGTCCAGGGCAAGGGATCCTAGGAGGCTTCCTTGTGAGTAGGCCGAGGCCAATAGAGAGTGATAAGCATAACATACAGTACTAAGTCAAAAGTTTGGACACACCTAATCATTCAAGGGTTTTTCTTTATTTTTACTATTTTTTACATTGTAGAATAATAGTGAAGTAATAACACATTTGGAATGATGTAGTAACCAAAACAAAAGTGGTAAACAAATCATATTTTAGATTCTTCAAAGTAGCCACCCTTTGCATTGGACAGCTTTAAACACTCTTCGAATTCTCTCAACCAGCTTCACCTGGAATTATTTTCCAACAGTTTTTCCCTTAATTCTGTGGTCCAACTCATCCCTAACCATCTCAATTGGTTTGAAGTTGGGTGATTGTGGAGGCCAGGTCATCTGATGCAGCACTCTCCTTCTTGGTCAAATAGCCCTTACACAGCCTGGAGTTGTGTTGGATCATTGTCCTGTTGAAAAACAAATGATAGTCCCACTAAGCACAATTCAGATGGGATGGCGTATCACTGTAGAATGCTGTGGTTGCCATGCTGGTTAAGTGTGCTTTGAATTCTAAATAATTCACAAAAATTGTCACCAGCAAAGCACCCTCACACCATCACAGCTCCTCCTCCATGCTTCATGGTGGGTACCACACATACGGAGATCCTCTATTCACCTACTCAACGTCTCACAAAGACATGGCAGTTGGAACCAAAAATCGCAGATTTTGATGGCCCAAGCAAGTCTCTTCTTATTATTGGTGTTCTTTAGAAGTAGTTTCTTTGCAGCAATTTGACTATGAAGGCCTGATTCACGGAGTCTCCTCTGAACAGTTGATGTTGAGATGTGTCTGTTGAACTCTGAAGCATTCATTTGAGCTACAATTTCTGAGGCTTATCTCTAGTAAACTATGAGTCTTCCTTTCCTGTGGCGGTCCTCATGAGAGCCAGTTTCATCATAGCACTTGATGATTTTTGCGACTACACTTGAAGAAACTTTCAAAGTTCTAGAAATGTTCCACATTGACTGACCTTCATGTCTTAAAGTAAGGATGGACTGTCGTTTCTTTTTGCATATTAGAGCTGTTCTTGCCATAATATGGACTTGGTCTTTTACCAAATAGGGCTGTCTTCTGTATACCATCCCTACCTTGTCACAACACAACTGATTGGCTCAAATGCATTAAGAAGGAAAGAAATTCAACAAATGAACTTGTAACATTGAAAATGAATTCCAGGTGACTACCCCATGAAGCTGGTTGAGAGAATGCCAAGAGTGTGCAAAGCTGTCATCTAGGCAAAGGGTGGCAACTAAGAAGAATCTCAATTATAAAGTATATTTTGATTTGTTCAACACTTTTCACTATCATTCTACAATGTAGAACATTTAAAAAATAAAGACGAACCCTTGAATGAGTAGGTGTGTCCAAACCTGTCACTGGTACTACATATTAATACTGTTACAATAACCAAACAGTTCGACAAACAAATAATTTGTCAAGCCATGATGTGATATATGACAGAATTGGATGTTGCATGCAATTTCACTGTTGTTTGAGTTGCTTTGTTTATCAGCAAATTTGTTTGAGGTAAGGGGCAGATTAGATTTTGTTGAGCCGTGGTACACTGGTCTATTGCCTCTGGCGAAGGCGGTGAGGGAAGAGTGCCCTTCTCAACTCGAATAGTATCTGCACCACTCTGTTATGTTGTCAAAAAGGCAGTATGGTGCATCGTCCAGAAACATAGAACAATTATTTTCAATAAAATATACACTAATATACACTACTGTTCAAAAGTTTGGGGTCACATAGAAATGTCCTTGTTTTTGAAAGAAAAGCACATGTTTTGTCCAGTAAAATAACTTAAAATTGATCAGAAATACAGTGTAGACATGGTTAATGTTGTAAATGACTATTGTAGCTGGAAACAGCAGATTATTTTAATGGCATATCTATATAGGCATACAGAGGCCCATTATCAGCAACCATCACTCCTGTGTTCCAATGGCATGTTGTGTTAGCTAATCCAAGTTTATCGTTTTAAAAGGCTAATTGATCATTAGAAAACCCTTTTGCAATTATGTTAGCACAGCTGAAAAGGGTTGTTCTGATTAAAGAAGCAATAAAACTGGCCTTCTTTAGACTAGTTGAGTATCAGGAGCATCAGCATTTGTGGGTTTGATTACAGGCTCAAATGACAGAAACAAAGACCATTCTTCTGAAACTCGTCAGCCTATTCTTGTTCTGAGATATGAAGGCTATTCCATGCGAGAAATTGCCAAGAAACTGAAGATCTCGTCCAACACTATGTACTACTCTCTTCACAGAACAGAGCAAACTGGCCCTAACCAGAATAGAAAGGCCCCAGTGCACAACTGAGCAAGAGGACAAGTAGATTACAGTGTCTAGTTTGAGAAATAGATTCCTCAGATTCATCAACTGGCAGCTTCAGTAAATAGTACCCGCAAAACACCAGTCTCAACGTCAACATTGAAGAGGCGACTCTGGGATGCTGGCCATCTTCCTTATTTTAATGGACAAAACATTTGCTTTTCTTTCAAAAACAAGGACATTTCTAAGTGACCCTAAACTTTTGAATGGTAGTCTACGTTTGAATTCTCAAAGTAGATTTAATTGGGAAAGCAGATTAATTAAGTATTTTTATCAAATGCAATCACTAGCTCAATCACACTGTACAGTAGTATCTCACTTGCTGGGCTGATATGGTAGTAAAGGCATTCTCTGGGTTTTCGTCCCAAATGGCACCCTATTTCCTATATCGTGCACTACCTTTGACCAGAGTAGTGCACTCTATTGGAAATAGGGTGCCATTTGGGATGCAAGGTGGGTTAAATGTGTTGGATCAGATGGAAGCTCAATGTATTCCAGACAATGTAGGTAGGGGTCTCTCTTTTCTTTTCCTCCATACATTTTCCCTCTTCCTATCTGTGTCCCTTTGATATCTCACTCCATTCCTCCCTCCCTCCCCATCTATCATTGTTTTTCTCTCCACGTTTCTCTCTCATTAGTCTCTGTCCCTGTCTGTCTCTTCTCCATACCTTAGTTATATCAATCCAAACACGGACATAGGCAGTAAACGCTCACACACCGTTCAAAATCGAAGTGGACTCAATTGAATTTGGAGAATTACTACCAAACGGAAAGGAAGGCGTACTTTTGTCTTGTATCAATGGCGACCTCTCTGTCTGTCTGTCTGTCTGTCTGTCTGTCTGTCTGTCTGTCTGTCTGTCTGTCTGTCTGTCTGTCTGTCTGTCTGTCTGTCTGTCTGTCTGTCTGTCTGTCTGTCTGTCTGTCTGTCTGTCTGTCTGTCTGTCTGTCTGTCTGTCTGTCTGTCTGTCTGTCTGTCTGTCTGTCTGTCTGTCTGTCTGTCTGTCTGTCTGTCTGTCTGTCTGTCTGTCTGTCTGTGTCTCAGGGGGATATGAGTTATATAAGAGATTTCATAATAACTGTAACTCAAGAGAATATATAAATTCTTTCATGATTGTACTGCTTCAAAAATTGACAATGAGAGACCAAGCTTAGACTTGCTCACTGTCTGCCCCTCTCTCCATCTCTCTCTTCATCTGTCATTTTCCATCCTCTCCACCACCCAGCCCCCTCTCTCTCTCCATCGATATCTCTCTCTCTCTCAATCATTTTCCCTCCCTCACTCCATCCCTTCCTCCACCCTCTCTCTCCCTCCGGTCAGATTGCTAATGAGCACTGTGAGCCTCTACCCACACAGAGGCCTGTGATGAAATGCATGGCCATGACTGCTGTCTCTCTATCTATGATACATCATCACGCGCTACGGCAGAACAGAGGGGGAGGAGCGCTAGCGCAGAGGGAATGCTAGTGCATTACGGTGCAGGAGAGGCCCCATCATATACACCTTTGTGTCCCAATGGGGTTGCTGCTGTTTTACGGGCTCCTAACCAATTCTGCTATTCTATGAGGTTTTTGTTGCGTTGTTTGTAACTTTCTCTGTACATAATGTTTCTGCCACAGTCTCTTATGACCGAAAAGAGCTTCTGGACTTCAGAGCAGTGATTACTCCCCTCAGACTGGACAAAGATTTTTTTTGTCTTTAATGAATTATAGGAGAAAGATTTACAGCTCCTTCCGGACTAGGGCCAAATAATTTGCATGAAGAGGAGACACTGATACAGTGGCTGCATATCCGGGTGTTTGGTGAGAATTCGTCGGCAAGTGAATAATAACCTTTGCCATCCATCCTACTGGTGTCACGCCCTGACCATAGAGAGCCTTTTTATTCTCTATTTCGGTTAGGTCAGGGTGTGACTAGGGTAGGTGATCTAGTGCATTTATTTCTATGTTGGCCTGGTATGGTTCCCAATCAGAGGCAGCTGTTTATCATTGTCTCTGATTGGGGATCATATTTAGGCAGCCATTTCCCCAATGGGTTTTGTGGGATCTTGTATCTGTGTAGTTGCCTGTGAGCACTGCTTGAGCGTCACATTTCGTTTGCTGTTTATTGTTTTTGTGAGTTTCCTTTATTAAACATGTTGAACCCAAATCACGCTGCACGTTGGTCTGAGTATATTTGCAGTTAGTACGACGATCGTGACAACTGGCAAATGTGCAACCACTGGAGAATAACTGGATGAGCTCTGTTCGAGACTATCCTTCCAACGGGACATTAAAAACTGTAATATATTATGTTTCCCAGAGTCGTGGCTGAACCAGGACATACAGTGGGGAGAACAAGTATTTGATACACTGATGATTTTGCAAGTTTTCCTACTTACAAAGCATATAGAGGTCTGTAATTTTCATCATAGGTACACTTCAACTGTGAGAGACGGAATTTAAAACAAAATTCCAGAAAATCACATTGCATAGGTAATTAATTTGAATTTTATTGCATGACACAAGTATTTGATCACCTACCAACCAGTAAGAATTCCAGCTCTCACAGACCTGTTAGTTTTTCTTTAAGAATCCCTCCTGTTCTCCACTCATTACCTGTACTAACTGCACCTGACACCTGTCCACACACTCAATCAAACAGACTCCAACCTCTCCACAATGGCAAAGACCAGGGAGCTGTGTATGGACATCAGGGTAAAATTGTAGACCTGCACAAGGCTGGGATGGGCTACAAGACAATAGGCAAGCAGCTTGATGAGAATGCAACAACTGTTGGCGCAATTATTAGAAAATGGAAGAAGTTCAAGATGACGGTCAATCACCCTCGGTCTGGGGCTCCATGCAAGATCTCACCTCATGGGGCATCAATGATCATGAGGAAGGTGAGGGATCAGCCCAGAACTACATGGCAGGACCTGGTCAATGACCTGAAGAGAACTGGAACCACAGTCTCAAAGAAAACCATTAGTAACACACTACGCCGTCATGGATTAAAATCCTGCAGCGCACGCAAGGTCCCCCTGGTCAAGCCAGCGCATGTCCAGGCCTGTCTGAAGTTTGCCAATGACCATTTGATGATCCAGAGGAGGAATGGGAGAAGGTCATGTGGTCTGATGAGACAAAAATATAGCTTTTTGGTCTGAACTCCACTCGCTGTGTTTGGAGGAAGGAGAAGGGTGAGTACAACCCCAAGAACACCATCCCAACCAAGCAGGTGGATCATCATCCTTTGGGGATGCTTTTCTTTAAAGGGGATAGGATGACTGCACCGTATTGAGGGGAGGATGGATGGGGCCATGTATCGCGAGATCTTGGCCAACAACCTCCTTCCCCCAGTAAGAGCATTGAAGATGGGTCGTGGCTGGGTCTAAGGAGTGGCTCCGTAAGAAGCATCTCAAGGTCCTGGAGTGGCCTTGCCAGTCTCCAGACCTGAACCCAATAGAAAATCTTTGGAGGGAGCTGAAAGTCTGCATTGCCCAGCGACTGCCCCTAAACCTGAAGGATCTGGAGAAGGTCTATATGGAGGAGTGGGCCAAAATCCCTGCTGCAGTGTGTGCAAACCTGGTCAAGAACTACAGGAAACTTATGACCTCTGTAATTGCAAACAAAGGTTTCTGTACCAAATATTAAGTTCTGCTTTTCTGATGTATCAAATACGTATGTCATGCAATAAAATGCAAATGAATTACTTAAAAATCATACAATGTGATTTTCTGGATTTTTGTTTTAGATTCCGTCTCTCACAGTTGAAGTGTACCTATGATTAAAAATGACAGACCTCTACATGCTTTGTAAGTAGGAAAATATGCAGTGTTTCAAATATTTGTTCTCCCCACTGTATATACAGTTGATAATATACAGTTGGCTGGGTTTCACATGTATCGGCAAGACAGAACATCAATCTCCGGTAAGACAAGGGGTGGTGGTCTGTGTCTATTTGAGTCTGTTTTACCTCAATTCTACCAGCATGTCATGTGCAACCAGAGGAAAAAAAACTTGAGACCAACTCTCCCCCATCCTCCATTTGGCTTATCTGACCATAATTCTATCCTCCTGATTCCTGCTCGCAAGCAAAAACTCAAGCAGGGTGTACCAGTGACTTGCTCAATAAGGAAGTGGTCAGATGACGTGGTTGCTAAGCTACAGGACTGTTTTGCTAGAACAGACTGGAAAATGTTCTGGGATTCATTTGATGACATTGAGGAGTATGCCACATCAGTCACCGACTTCATCAATAAGTGCATATATGACATCGTCCCCACAGTGACCGTACATACATATTCCAACCAGAAGCCATGGATTACAGGCAACATCCACATTGACCTAAAGGCTAGATTGAATTCTACTACATGGGATCTGAAGCTTGTCAGATGTGGCAGGGTTTGCAAACTATAAAGGATTATAAAGGGAAACTCAGCCGCATATGAGAGCACCAGCTGTTCCGGACGACTGTGTGATCACACTCTCCTTGGGCGATGTGAGTAAGACCTTAAACACGTCACATTCACAGGGCCAGATGTATTACCAAGATGCGTACACAGAGCATGTGATGACAAACAGTGTATTTACCAACATATTCAACCTCTCCCTGACTGAGTAATACCTGCATGTTTCAAGCAGACCACCATAGTCAGTGTGCCCAAGAACGCCAAGGTTATCGTAGCACTCATGTATGTAGCCATGAGGTGCTTTGACAGGCTGGTCATGGCTCACATCAAAATCATCATCCCAGAAACCATAGACCTTGTCACGTTCGTTGAATGGAGGAGACCAAGGCGCAGCGTAATTTCAATACATCTTCTTATTTAATGAAACGAAAAGAACAAACTTACAAAACAACAAAACAAACGTGAAGCTATATATGATAAGTGCTGACACAGGCAACTAACAAATAGACAATAACCCACGAAATACCCAAGGAATATGGCTGCCTAAATATGGTTCCCAATCAGAGACAACGATAAACAGCTGCCTCTAATTGAGAACCAATCTAGGCAACCATATACATACATAACACCTAGACTAGTAAACACCCATAGACATACAAAACTCCTAGACAGGAACAAAAACACATACATCACCCATGTCACACTCTGACCTAACCAAAATAATAAAGAAAACTAAGAATACTAAGGTCAGGGCATGACAGACCTACTACAATTCACATACCGCCCTAATAGATCCACAGATCATACAATCTCTATTGCACTCCACACTGCTCTTTCCCACTTGGACAAAAAGAACACCTACATGAGAATGCTGTTCATTGACTACAACTCAGTGTTCAAAACCATAGTGTCCTCAAAGCTCATCACTAAACTGGGACTAAACACTTCCCTCTGAAACTTGAGCCTGGACTTCCTGACGGACCGCCCCCCAGGTGGTAAGGGTAGGCAACAACACATCTGCCACGCTTATCCTCAACCTCAGGGGTGCGTGCTTAGTCCACTCCTGTACTCCCGGTTCACCCATGACTGCATGGCCATGCACAACTCCAACACCATCATTAACATAGGAAGGAAACCTGGCAGTGTGGTTCCAGGGCAACAACCTCTCACTCAACGTGTGCAAGACAAAGGAGCTGATCATGGGCTACAGGCTGAGCACCCATTCCGTTCGACGGGGCTGTAGTGGAGAGGATCGAGAATGTCCACATAATTAACAAACTATCATGGTCCAAACACACCAAGACTGTCGTGAAAAGCGCACGACAATGCCTATTTCCCTTCAGGAGAATGAAAAGATTTGGCATGGGTTACTCAGATCTCAGACTTGGTCCATGACCGCTTGGTATGACAACTGCTCGGCATCCAACCGCAAGGCGCTACAGAGGGTAGTGCGTATGGCCCAGTACATCACTGAGGCCAAACTTCCTGCCATCCAAGATCTCTGTACGAGGCGGTGTCAGAGGAAGGCTCTAAAAAATGTCAGACTCCAGTCACCCAAGTCATAGACTGTTCTCTCTACTACAGCATGGAAAGCGGCACCGGAGGGCCAGGTCTAGGTCCAGAAGGCTCCTTCAGCCATACTGTAAAACTGCTAAACAGTTAATCAAATGGCTACCCAAACTATTTGCATTGACCCCATTTATTACGCTGTTGCTACTTGCTATTTACTATCTATGCATAGTCACTTTACCCCTACTGTACATATTACCTCAATTACCTTGCCGAATCTGTACTGGTACCCCCTGTATATAGCCTCATTACTTTTTAAAATATTTTATAAAAAATAAAAAAATACATGTTTTTTTTATTTTTTTACTCTGCATTGTTGGTTAAGAGCTTGTAAATAAGCGTTTCACGGTAAGGTTTACACCCGTTGTATTCGGCACATTCAACAAATATAATTCGATTTTCTCATCAGATTCCTGTTTCCAACTCTCCTGTATGATCGCTGTGATTGGTCCGATCTATGGCAACTCTTAAAGACTGACCAATCGAATTAGCATAGAAGAGCTAACTAGGCAGGGTAGCCTAGTGGTTAGAGTGTTGGATAATTAACCGGAAGGTTGAAAGTTCAACCCCCCCCCCAGCTGACAAGGCACTAATCTGTCATTCTGCCCCTGAACTGGCAGTTAACCAACTGTTCCTAGGCTGTCATTGAAAATAAGAATTTCTTCTTAACTGACTTGCCCAGTAAAATAAAGGTAAAATTAAAACATATGTTTACATTCCCAATGGCATCCTATTGCCTGTATTGTATAGTGTACCATAGGGCTTTGGTCAAAAGTAGTTCATTATATTGGGATTAGGATGCCGTTTGGTATGCAGCCTCTGTGAGTGAAAAGAAATCCTCAAATTTACATTTTTCCTTTGAGTTAGTTGCTTCTCTCTATTCTCAATGAGAAGGAAATGGATTGGAGACTGAGAGAAAAAGTGAATTAAGCCTCATAATTGGCAGGCATGGTGTTTGTTAGCGTTGATTCGTCCTGATTTGCAAATGGCACCCTCATCCCGACAAAGTGCACTACTTTTGACCAGAGCTCTCTGAGCACCCATCCAAAGTAGTGCACTATATAGGGAACAGGCTTCCATTTGGAACTCACGCTGTTTCCACTCAATCAGTGAGCCTGCCTTCTCCTTCTTCTAACAACAGTATTTGCATGCCTTTTATAATACCAGCTGCTAGTCATTTAGCTACATGCTGCATGGCAGGCTGAATTTGCATGGAGACTATTTGCCTTGTCTGCTGACTGTTGGTGTTGGTGACTGATCCCACTGCAAGCCTCACACAGCCTGACACCTAAAGGTGGGAATCATTCTTGATCATTCAATATGGGATCTGTAAATCGGTTCTAGTGCAGCCGTATGGGAGAGAGACACTTCAATGTGACTGTTTGCTTTGCGACCCTTCCCCGGTCTCCATATTAAGACTAAGCATACCGCATCCTTGGTGTTGAGGGGCTGCAGGGTAGCCTAGCAGATGCTGGTCCATCCATCTGTTCACCAGGTAGGGTGGCCAGCCGCGGGACGCTGACACAGGTCAAGGCCAGGTCACAGAGACTCAGTGGGGGGATGCTCTTTAATCGCCAACTATTGTAGAATATGATTTGAGAAACATGGTGGTGCTATAGCTTACTCTATGTACAATGTACAAGATTATGTTTAATCATGAACTTACTAGCAGCCACAAATATTATAAAAAGGTAACTATCAACATTAGGATATGCATAGGAACTCATACTCTTGTGTAAGCCTTATTAAAGATACAATGTGTCAGTGTTCAACCATAACATGTGTTGACAATACAACATAACAGATTAACTGGACTTTTGCGGGTGATTAACTGGACTTTTACTTTTGCGGGTGGCCAACAATAACTATCTGTCAGCCACGTCCCTACTAAGATGTGCCTCTTGTTTTCTAATCTGACCTGGTGGATCATAGCTCAGTAACCCAGGATCAACAACGCAATTTAAAGAAAACAAGGGGTTGTTTGTGACCCTGCTGGCTGGGTATAAATAACGCAACGTGTATTCTGTCCAATATTTATGCAAATTGGCTTGTTTTTAACCCAGCATTTTTAAGAGTGTGTTAGTTTACGACTGCAGCGCTCCATTTCAAGGGCAGGACTTTGAATAATTCATCACTATGCAAATGTTTTTTATTTTTTATCTGTCTAAGGGGGAAATTACTGTGACCTTCTATGCAAAACAAGAGAGTGAGGGAAGTGAACAAGTAGGGAAGGATAGGGAAGAGAAGGAGAGAAAGAGAATTGAGAGAGAGAAAAGGCTTTACATAAAAGTCAGAAAATCTCAGCCTTTGAAAAAATGACCATATGTTTCGATGTGATATGGAATCAAGGCCCTTTGCTGTATTCATGAAACTATTCACAATCAATGCAAGCACGATCCATTAAAGATTCAACTAAGTTTGACCTGTGAGCTGGGACTTCTGCGCTGCCCAGTGTGTCTGAGCCGAGAGGAGATAGCCATTTAGACTCTTTGAAGTTGCGTCGGCTACCGATGGGACCTGGATCAGACCTTGCCCCCAGCTGCATTAACCCCCTAAGCCCCAGCTAGGCTACGCCAACACTGAGTCAGGACAACTAAGCCTGAGCCTGCATCCCTGCCTGCCTTGATAGCTGGTTAGCTCCATGCTTAATCTCCCCACTGTACAGCCATGGGCTCAGCTCCATTATTCACACACACATTATTCAAACTTTAGGATTTGTTAGCACTGCATTTTATTATGTTCCTATACTTGGGATAAATTGACGTTGGAGGGTTCATGTTAAGGTCTATGCTGGGGTACTCAAAGTCCATTTACTAAGAATTTAGGGGGTGCTGAGCACATTATCTCCTTGGTTCCTCTGCGTTTCACTGTCTCTGTCTCTGGTTGTCTGCTGCATATTTACCCACATATAGATCAAAATCACAATATGAAAGTTATCGGAGACACACACACACACACACACACATTTGCCTGATTGTTGGAGGCAGCTGTTTTGGTGATGAAAAGAGGCGAGTCAGAAAGAGGATTGGCAAGGCTGCGAAAAGCAGAGAATTTTTGACAGGAAAGGGAATTTAGAATTTAGATTTAGCCTCTGGCCACCCTAACAGGCTTCTCCGCTGGCAGCCCTATTCTATGATGACCAATTAAAGTCATTTTAGGGCCCGAGTGAAAAGTAGTGTACTAAATCGGGAATAGGGTGTCATTTGGGATATAGATTATAATGACATTACACTGCCTATCGGAAACTACCTGTCTGTGAGTCGCCAAGGGGAGTATTTTCAATAAAGCCTTATCCTATCAGTACATGGGATAAAATGAGACTAATACTGCATAACTCTACATGGAGAAAATGTCAAAACAAAAATCTGATTCTAAATACACTATATCCAAATCTCTGGTGATTAAAATAATTCCAGATTTGTATAAATCTTTGGTGATTAAAATAGAATGACATTCAGAATCCAACTGCAGATGAGAAGTCAGCAAGGTCAAATCCATGGTTTAATCATATAAAGAATTGCACTGTACTGTTCAATGTGTGCATTATAATTTATTAATAGAACTTGAAGATATTGAGGTTTATACAAATTCTTCAGTATTAAAAATCTTTTAGGGATCCCTTCACCCCATTCCCGCTCGGATCCCGGATTGATTTGACAACATCCTGTGAAATTGCAGTGCGCCAAATTCAAAAACAGAAATACTCATTCAAATAATTCATTAAACATACACGTGTTATGCACCAAAACACCAGCTTAATTTCTTGTTAATCCAGCCACAGTGTCAGATTTCAAAAAGGCTTTACGGCGAAAGCAGACCATGCGATTATCTGAGGACAGCACCCCGCATACAAACACATGAAAATCAGATTTCAAACAGGCAGGTGCTACACAAAAATCTGAAATAACGATATAATTCATGCCTTAACTTTGAAGATCTTCTTCTGTTGGCACTACAAAAAGTCCCATAAACATCACAAATGGTCCTTTTGTTCCATAAATTCCTTAATTATATCCCCAAACTGTCAATTTATTTGGATTCAGAAATACACCGGTTCCAACTCGCCCAACATGCCTACAAAGTATCTAATAAGTTAACTGTAAACTTGGTACAAACATTTCAAAGAACTTTCCTAATCCAAAACGTAAATAATTGATAAAATTTAAGACGGAATATACTGTGTTCAATAGAGGATCAAATCAACGTGGAGCGAGTTCCAGGTCGCGCGCACCAAACAAAAGAGTCCACTTGGCTTGACACTCAGACTGAACAGCCCTACTTTTTAATTTCCCAAAGGAAAAATATCAACCAATTTCTAAAGACTGTTGACATCTAGTGGAAGCCATAGGAACTACAACCAGGTGCCTCATAAATCTAGTTTCCCATAGAAATCTAATAGGAAACACATTGAGCTCAAAAAAATGTTCCCCTGGATGGATTGTGCTCGGGGTTTTGCCTGCCACATCAGTTATGTTATACTCACAGACATTATTCAAACAGTTTTAGAAACCTCAGAGTGTTTTCTATCCAAATCCACTAATAATATGCATATCCTAGCTTCTGGGCCTGAGTAGCAGGCAGTAAAGAGGTTTTAAAGAGTTTGAACGGTACTTTGGCATCTAGTATGTATTTTTTAAACCTCGTGCTTTGAGCTGGATGTGTCAATGTGTAGTTCATACATGCATAATCTACGCACAGAAATACTGTTTTAAATTAGCCACAAAATTCCTAAATTGAAAGTTACTGTTTTTTGGAACCTGTGCAGAGCCATTTCCCCCACATTTGTGCATTTTGAGGTCGGTTTGGCTTCGTTAAGATTATGAAAAAAGTCTGTAATATTTTAACATTCATGTATAATAAAATAAAACTATTATTAGAGATTTTGCATTGCAATTCCAAAGCTCCAAAACACACAAAACATTCCATCGTCTCTGTCAGGTCCACATAGTAAAATAGGAAATTACTATGAAATAATACAAATATTTCAGTTGTGTATATTACTTTGTTTTATTTCATGACTTTATAATTTTTTATTCCTTAAAGTCATCACCTCATCTCTGCTCGGGCAGTAGCAGTCAGCCATCCAGATAACCATCTAACATTATCTCTGTTCTCCCCATACTGTACTGTCTTTAGTCATCCTATTCAGCTAGGCTAGACTACCTAAGTAGGCCTATTCTGCAGAGCTGTCTGACAATAATTTGACTTTATAGTAGATAAGGCATACTTTCATGAACTGTCTCTATCTCTCATCATTGGGTTGTGTACATTCCTCTCTCATGCAGTGCTGTCTGCGATCTGTGTGTATCTAACCTAACATAGCAGGCGTTAAAGTGTATCCATCTTTGTCCGAGACGGAAAAGAACAGGTGCAATGGATTATGATCATTGTTGTTAATTGCCACGTTTCTGTAGGTTTTATATTTCCATAATGAAAAGTACAACTCCCTTCATCCCAGTGTCCCATATAGGTCTCCTCTTCATTTCCCTTGTGAATTATTTTATTTCTCTCTAGAGAAACGGCACTTTTGGGCTCACAAAAACAACAGAACTAAATGGAAATCAAGTAATTGAACCAACCTCGGTCAATTACTTGTTTAATATCTGAACAACTGACATTTTGGTTAATTGCTCAGCACTATAGAGCGAGGACTTGGTGCACCTATCCGCACGTGGCAGACAGTACACAATTTCTGGGGACCACTTTCATTCGTGAGCGCTACATTCAAAACTACTGGCTGAAACTATACAAAAGTTTGACAGTGCATCTGTCAGAGTGTGAATTCAACCGAAATGTACTCAAGCCTTTGAATTATGGACACTATGACAGTTCAACAGCAGTTGGGTCTTACTCTTGAGTGCAGGACTGAGCCATCATGTACATTAACAGAAGAGTATATTTGCAATGTAGATACAGGGCTTTATGTTTAGTTCTGGCACTGTCGGACCACCACCTGGCGTAGCAGACCCCTGAAGGGCACACTTAATGAAATCACACGCTGTAATGTGAAACCCACATACTCACTGACAGGTATTCATTTGGCCCCAGGAGATGTGTGAATGTGTGTGTATTAGGGGTGGAGGGATGCAGATTCTAAGCCTTTGTCTCGTAAAGTTAGCCCCTGACCATCCCCTTCGCCTTCTAACACCAGTTTGCATAGAAGTGTTTGCATCTTATAAAGTGCACCTCTGGTCAAAAGTAGTGCACTATACACTGAGTGTACAAAACATTAGGAACTCTTTCCATGACATAGACTGACCAGGTGAAAGCTATGATCCTTTATTGATATTACCTGTTAAATCCACTTCAATCAGTGTAGATGAAGGTGAGAAGACAGGTTAAAGAAAGATTTTTAAGCCTTGAGACAAGTGAGACATGGATTGTGTACGTGTGCCATTCAGAGGGTGAATTGTGTCGTGACATGACTACCATTAATGGGATAACTGTTATTTTATCAAATCAATTAACTATGTTTAGTTATTACGTGATTCAATTAATCACGTAAGAATTAACTCATGAGTTGCACAGTGGTTTAAGGAACTGCATCTCAGTGCTTGAGGCGTCACTAAAGACACCCTGGTTCGAATCCAAGCTGTATCACAACCGGACATGATTGGGAGTCCCATAGGACGGTGCACAATTGGCCCAGTGTCTTTCAGGGTTGACCGGTGTAGGCCGTCATTGTAAATAATAATTTGTTCTTAACTGACTTGCCTAGTTAAATGAAAGTAACATTTTAAAAAATGCAATCTTGGGGCACCACGGGAAAATTTATTTAACAAGTTACTATTTCCCAACTTAAACTAAAGATATAAATATATCTTACATTAATAACAGTCCATTTTTTTATTATATTTACATCATATCAGTCTCATTCTGAACGTTGTTGACTTCAAATCTGCACGAACCCTAGTCTAAATGATGATTCAGCGATACACAAACTGGCTTAATTACTTATTTACTAACTAACTAAATCATCACACAGAATTACGTAAACACACACAGTATAGGTTGAATTGATTACTAACGTAATGCAATGAAAAGTCTCTAGTGGACTAACCCGATATGACGGCTGGATACACAATGCAAGGGGTGGGGAAAGAAAGAGCGGGAGAAGGAGAGATAAGGGAATTCAACTATTGTACATACAGTTGAATAATACACCCTAACAACCGATCATTAGGATTTGAAATGCAACAAATATTTACGCTTAGATGTCTTTGTCTGTCGTCTCTCTGTTGAAACCCATCGATCCGTCTGTGACGAATAGTTTGACAGAAAGTCTAAGTCTCTGGTTGTCCACCAGAGGTTATATTATATATATATATATATATATATACAATATATTATTATATTGTTCTGGAAGTGTTCGTTAGACTGGATACATCAGGCATTTGATAGGGAAATGTTCTTCTTTTCTCGTCACGTTACATGCAGAGCTTCAGCCAGTGCATGTCTATATCTAGACTTCTTCTCTGTTGAGTTTCAGAGGGTCTTACCATTTCGTAACATTCAACTCGGTCACGCTGCACGTATACTGGTCAAGTAGTTTTAAACCATTTTACACGCCAGTAGCAACCCGGCAATGTACTGGTCTTGTAGTTTTTAAACCATTTTGTAAAGTGTGGACCAAATCCTCACGTTCTCATGTTTTGGTCTAATGTAAATTTTGTTAGCAGTCCTTTTATGCCCTCACCTTGGAGGGCAGTTCCATCAAGTTGCCACAATGTCTGTGCTCACATGGGCGTGGCTACTGACTTGGCAAAAGTCTATATGAAAAACAATTATCTCATTTAGAAGGCTAAAATAACGTTTCATCTTCTCACAAATAGTTTCATATTTAACCATATAAGTTCCACAACATTTAGATGAAAATATGAAAAACTGGGACGTATACATTTGTAGAGTTAATGTTATTTCATTATACCGTCCTTAATGATATCACAAAACAACAACTGATTTGACATGATTATTGTTTGGATCCCCACCAACAATTCCCCACATTTTTTATGTTAGAAATATTGTTTCAATTTGGAAAGCTTTCAACACATTGTAGAGTCCATGCGCTGACAAATTGAGGCTGCTCTGAGGGCAAAAGGGGGTGCAACTCAATATTAGGAATGTGTTCCCAATGTTTTTCACACTCAGTGTAAGCTCCCCGCCCACTCAGCCTGTCTTTTCAAACTTTCTGGAAGTTAGCTATGCGAGAAAAAGTACATTATAAAGTGACTATTCAGGACTTTAAACATCTTAAGTGGAACCACCATTTCACTAACTGGTGCAATAAGAGATTGGAATAGTTTATAAAAATGTATGTTATTTATATTTGAGAAGCATAAGATTGATTAATCAATGCAAAAACATATTGAAATCAACCTCAACTAGAAAATGCTGGGAAATATGATAATGACGGCCGTGGTGTTGGTTCAACTCTGGTTATTAAAACTAACACTAGAGTTATTTTACGCCACTGAGTGTTAATTTAACTTTTGAATCAACACTAGAAATTTTACTTTGAAAAGTCAACACCAATTAACACTGGTCAATTTGCTGTATGCTATGAAAGGGACATATCTACAGGTTTCCATACATTTCAAAAAACTTTAGATGCCATGTCAAGAACCCTACACTTAACTCAAAGGTTCTTTATTCGGCAAGAGTTCTACAATAAACCTTAACAGCTGAGGAAGAACCATTTAAGAACCATTTTTTTAGTGTAGGGGATAGAGACTGAGACTAAGAGCAGTTCCTCAAAGAGACCCCAGGATCCAACATGTGACGATATTTCAAGGAGCAGAAATAGGCTTAAAATGAAATGCTTGCTCTTATCTTATCTCCGTTTATGGGGGGGGGGGGGGGGGGGGGGAAGACGGATTCGGTGCATGTTTCCTCACAGCTTCCCAAAGGACTATGTTTGAGATGAGAACTGAGACAGTGCAGCTTTGAATTTTCACAGAAACAAACTCTTCTTAGCCGAACACATAACAGTATTGAATGTCTCTTCAATCAATCATTTCTGGTTTGAGAGTCTCTTATTAACTGTGCACTTTGCCTTACAACAAGCTTATTTAATTATTTTTGTTTTTGGTTCAATTTCAACATCGTTTTTCTCTACCCTGTTCTGTTTTTAGTAAAGACTTGCAGTTGCATGGAGGACAACAGGTGTGGATTTAAGGACCGGTGAAGTCATGACGTTGAAGAGGAGACAATAAAGTGGGTGAGTTCATTTATACTTGCTTTATAACTGTGTTGCAATCCCCAGGGCAACATTTTTGCAGGCGAGAGAAAATATGCACATTCTCATTTGAAGGCTGGGCTGCAGTACTGATACCTTATAGCATACTGTCTTCCTATGAACAACTTACATATTCTGTACACACACGTTTTGACTGGGTCACACCGATTCTATAACCACCGTTGGTATGTTAGCCATGATCTGGTCTGTCCAGGCTGCGTCCGACTGTCATCATTATTCACACCAACACACGGGTTTATTTTTTTCATTCAACTTTGACCTTTTCTGACTGAACACTGCATGTGATGGCCACAACCTTGCCATAACCCCCAGTTAGAGTCAATTAGTCAAGACACGCATGGACAGAAACTCACTGGAGTGTGGGAGTCTGTCAGGCAGAGATGGAGGGAGAGATGGAGGGAGGGAGAATGAGAGGGGGAGAAGAATAAAGGATCGGAGTCAGACAGGGAGTGGGAGGCAGAGATGGAGAGAGGGATAAAAGAGAGGGAGAGAGAGAGAGACTGGGGGAAAGAGTGAGATTGGGGCTGAATCATCCATGTGCTCTTTGTGTCTGTCGTCTCAGCAGCTCTCCAGTAGCCATGACCTTTTTCTACACGGTTCAGAACATTTAATGATATTTGGTGGCACAACAGATGTTGGACCCGAGATTATAAGAGTTTAAACTCCAAAGAAAGATGGAAAAGTGTTTGTTAGGAGATAAAAAAAAGTGCTGAACTTGTTTACTCTCTGCCAGCCATATTCAAACCAACGCTCGATATGCTCTGAGAGATTGAGAAGAGATTTTTTTTTAAGTCACATTTAAGTGCTCAATTCTATGTGTTGTAGACTGTCACATATGCCAAACTTGCCAACTGCTCTCATGAAAGAGGACCACAATGGAAAAAAGTTGTTTGCTTTTCTGGGTTTATCCTCGATCGATTCTTAATCAAGTGCATCATTTTGTATGTGTACACTATTGCAGGGAGATGTTCAGAATTGCTTGTTTTAGTGAAATGTGTTTTTTGCATGGAAAATTGATTGGTTGATTAATTGTACGCTACACAAAGATAGATAACATCCCGTTTTCTAAATGAACCCAATCTATTAGTAACTGGATGTATTTTACCAACTGCTTGTTCCAGTCTAGAGGATTGAGGTAGTATCTGTATTCAGTCTTCCCTACCCTGGCTGAATGCAGCTTGTGGCTGATTAAGAATTCCACTTGTTGGCTTTCCTTACTCCGTCTGGATTCCGAAATAAATCAATGACTTGGCCTGTAAACCAGGAGATACTTAACACCACTATGTTAGGATATACAGTGCCTTGCGAAAGTATTCGGCCCCCTTGAACTTTGCGACCTTTTGCCACATTTCAGGCTTCAAACATAAAGATATAAAACTGTATTTTTTTGTGAAGAATCTACAACAAGTGGGACACAATCATGAAGTGGAACGACATTTATTGGATATTTCAAACTTTTTTAACAAAACAAAAACTGAAAAATTGGGCGTGCAAAATTATTCAGCCCCCTTAAGTTAATACTTTGTAGCGCCACCTTTTGCTGCGATTACAGCTGTAAGTCGCTTGGGGTATGTCTCTATCATTTTTGCACATCGAGACACTGAAATGTTTTCCCATTCCTCCTTGCAAAACAGCTCGAGCTCAGTGAGGTTGGATGGAGAGCATTTTTGAACAGCAGTTTTTAGTTCTTTCCACAGATTCTCGATTGGATTCAGGTCTGGACTTTGACTTGGCCATTCTAACACCTGGATATGTTTATTTTTGAACCATTCCATTGTAGATTTTGCTTTATGTTTTGGATCATTGTCTCGTTGGAAGACAAATCTCCGTCCCAGTCTCAGGTCTTTTGCAGACTCCATCAGGTTTTCTTCCAGAATGGTCCTGTATTTGGCTCCATCCATCTTCCCATCAATTTGAACCATCTTCCCTGTCCCTGCTGAAGAAAAGCAGGCCCAAACCATGATGCTGCCACCACCATGTTTGACAGTGGGGATGGTGTGTTCAGGGTGATGGGCTGTGTTGCTTTTACGCCAAACATAACGTTTTGCATTGTTGCCAAAAAGTTCAATTTTGGTTTCATCTGACCAGAGCACCTTCTTCCACATGTTTGGTGTGTCTCCCAGGTGGCTTGTGGCAAACTTTAAACAACACTTTTTATGGATATCTTTAAGAAATGGCTTTCTTCTTGCCACTCTTCCATAAAGGCCAGATTTGTGCAATATACGACTGATTGTTGTCCTATGGACAGAGTCTCCCACCTCAGCTGTAGATCTCTGCAGTTCATCCAGAGTGATCATGGGCCTCTTGGCTGCATCTCTGATCAGTCTTCTCCTTGTATGAGCTGAAAGTTTAGAGGGACGGCCAGGTCTTGGTAGATTTGCAGTGGTCTGCAAATGGGAAATCTTTTTGTATCCAAATCCGGCTTCAAACTTCTTCACAACAGTATCTCGGACCTGCCTGGTGTGTTCCTTGTTCTTCATGATGCTCTCTGCGCTTTTAACGGACCTCTGAGACTATCACAGTGCAGGTGCATTTATACGGAGACTTGATTACACACTGGTGGATTGTATTTATCATCTTTAGTCATTTAGGTCAACATTGGATCATTCAGAGATCCTCACTGAACTTCTGGAGAGAGTTTGCTGCACTGAAAGTAAAGGGGCTGAATAATTTTGCACGCATAATTTTTCAGTTTTTGATTTGTTAAAAAAGTTTGAAATGTCCAATAAATGTCGTTCCACTTCATGATTGTGTCCCACTTGTTGCTGATTCTTCACAAAAAAATACAGTTTTCTATCTTTATGTTTGTAGCCTGAAATGTGGCAAAAGGTCGCAAAGTTCAAGGGGGCAGAATACTTTCGCAAGGCACTCTAACTATGCCCTCAAAGAAAGGCCTTATGATATATGCAATGCATTGTCTTAAAAATGTAATTTTAAAGGCTAATGAGGCTGGTGGAACTGCACATATAGGGTTCTAGATAGATCCTCCTCAAAGGGTTCTACCCAGCACCAAAAAAAGATTCCACTATAGGGACAAACCAAAGAACCCTCTATGGTTCTACTCAGCACCTTTTTTTAACAGACATAGTACCGTCACCTCAAATGTTCTAACTCTTGAGTCCTGGCACATTCTTTAGAATCAGCCTTAAAAATTTGATGAGGACTGGCACCCAAAAATGACCATTTATTTCAGTCCACTTCAAGCACTCTGTGAGTGTGTGAGTTGGTGTGCATCATAATGCTGTAATCCAATGGGGTTGGCTGTGAGTCTTAAAACAGCTTTTAGGTAGCTAGCTGGAGAGTTCAGTGGGTTCAGAGAGTTAGAGTAGAGAACATAGCTGCCACCAGAACAGGCCTAAAACAGCCTCTGGCAACATTCCAAATGGCACCCTATTCCACTTATAGTGCATTACTTTTGACCAGGGTAGTGCAGACGAAGTAGTGCACTATAAAGGGAATAGGATGCCATTTGGGACACCCAGATAACATTTTAGGCTAACAACAGGACTCTGGGGGAGGGGAGTGTTAGTGTTGTGTACTGTGTAGTTGGTTGTTAGTGTTCCTATGTCAGATATAGGTACAATTCTGTTTGGATGCACTTTGACTAACAAAGTATTGGACAATTTTTCAACTGTCAGACAAATATATATTTTCAATCCGAGCCTGTTATTTTGAGTGATGTTAAAACCTCTTAAGACTAAAGTGCACTAGATTTACGGGTAATTACTGATAATATGTTTAAATCAGGCTTCATCCAGTTGCCATCCATTTTATAAACTCTTTGCCACGCCACGTCAAAGGGGCGGGCCTTAGAAAGCTGATCTCCTGGTCGACTCGTTCACAACAAATGTCACTAGATTCCTATCGTGCAGGCGGTTCTAAATATATAACTTTCATAGCTGTACGTTTTAAGAATGCAACCTACCCACTTCCTTTAACCCAAAACAATTAAAGAAGTAATTTTGTGTGGAAGTAAAAAACGTTTGTTTTCACGTCGGAGACAGACGCTAAGCACATCAACAGAACCAAGAAAACGTGCCCTTTTCACAGCACATCTCCCCTTGTCGGTAAGGTGAACATGCTGTATAAAGGACCAAAATGTTGATTAAATGTTCACAAATGTCATGATCTTTTGGGTAAAGTAAAGTTTTGGGAAGATGTTCCTACATTATTCAAAATATTGCCCTCTTGCTAGATTGATTAATGTGCAAAATGGCTGTCAGCACAAGTGGATTTATTAAAAGTTGGAATATGTGTGACAAATCGGAAATAACAATATGAATTCAAATTAATTTGGCTTAAGTACAAACATGGCGTCAATACTATTAAAATAGATAGGTTCCACTGCATTAAGAACGTGAACACTAGTGGTGTGTTTGTCAGCTGTTTGTTCACACGCTCGAACCCGCAGTTGCTAATAACCCATCTGCAATCGCAGTGGTTGGTAGGTGATCAAATACATATGTCATGCAATAAAATGCAACAAAATTCAAATGAATTACTTTAAAATCATACAATATGATTTTCTGGATTTTTGTTTTAGATTCCGTCTCTCACAGTTGAAGTGTACCTATGATAAAAAATTACAGACCTCTACATGCTTTGTAAGTAGGAAAATCGGCAAAATCGGCAGTGTATCACATACTTGTTCTCCCCACTGCATGTGATAAAGTGAAAATCTGAGGACGGCACCCGAACCTTACCCAATTATATAAAAAAATCCACTCCAGCGTTGTCTTGGCTGTGTGCTTAGGGTCATTGTCGTGTTGGAAGGTAAACCTTCGCCCCAGTCTGAGAATCTGAGCGTTCTGGAGCAGGTTTTCATCAAAGATTTCTCTGTACTTTGCTCTGTTTATCTATCTCTCGATCCTGACTAGTGTCCTAGTCCCTGCCGCTGAAAAACATCCCCACAGCATGATGCTACCATCACCGTGCTTCACCGCAGGGATGGTGCTAGGTTTCCTCCAGACATGACAATTGGCATTCAGGCCAAAGAGTTCAGTCTTGGTTTCATCAGACCAGAGACTCTTACTTCTCATGGTCTGAGAGTCCTTTAGGTGCCTTTTGGCAAACTCCAAGCGGAGTGGCATCCGTCTGGCCACTCTACCATAAAGGCCTGATTGATGGAGTGCTGCAGAGATGGATGTCCTTCTGGAATGTTCTCCCATCTCCACAGAGAAACTCAGGAGCTCTGTCAGAGTGACCATCGGCTTCTTGGTCACCTCCCTGACCAAGCTCTAGGAAGAGTCTTGGTGGTTCCAAACTTCTTCCATTTAAGAATGATGGAGGCCACTGTGTTCTTGGGGACCTTGAAAGCTGCAGAATTGCTTTGGTACCCTTCCCCAGATCTGTGCCTCGACACAACCCTGTCTTGGAGCTCTAAGGACAATTCCTTCGACCTCCTGGCTTGGTTTTTGCTCTTACATGCACTTTCAACTGTGGGACCTTATATTTACAGGTGTGCGCCTTTACAAATCATGTCCAATCAATTGAATTTACCACAGATGGACTCCAATCAAGTTGTAGAAACATCTCAAGGATGATTTATGGAATCAGGATGCACCTGAGCTCAATTTTGAGTCTCATAGCAAGGTATTTCTGTTTTTAATTCTTAATAAATGAGCAAAGATTTCTCAACCTGTTTTCGCTTTGTCATTATGGAGTATTGTGTTTAGTGAAGGGGTGAAGGGGTCTGAATACTTTCCGAATGCTCTATTTCTGACCAGAGCCCTTAGGGTGCACTACATATGTAGGGAATAATGTGCCATTTGGTACACAGCCCAGGAATTGTCTTGAGGTGTACATGCAGCTGTCTTGCTTCCATATGTATAACATATAATGTATGCTGAAATTCGGATTCCTGTGTGACGTAGTGGTAAAAGACACTGAATCTCAGTGTAAGAGGCGTCACTGTAGTACTTGGTTCAAATCCAGATGCATCACATCCAGCAGTGATTGGGGTTACCATAGAGCGGCGCACAGTCGACCCAGTGTCGTCTGGGTTTTCCTTGGGTAGGCCGTCATTGTAATTAAGAATTTGTTCTTAACTGACTTGCCAAGTTAAATATATGAACTGAATTTGTCTGTTTTTGATGAACTCCCATAGGACATTTTGTATTATAGCCTATGGTATTCATTTGTATGTTGGATGAATAGTGAGAAATTGTATGCTAATGAGATATGTTTGAATACAGTGGATAGTTTAATGCAACATATAAGTACGCTTCAAATGGTTATCCCAAATGCACACATAATTTAATGTGCAGGTCATTATAAAACAATAGAACATTGTGAAATCTGGATGTCATGTAAACATTTGGCACCAAAACGTTCAGTATAGTATAAAAGCCACTATTTGAGCACTCACTGTTAAACTGAAATATGCGAGAAAACCATCTGTATTTGACAATTTAAGGGACTGTATGATAATGAACATTTATTATAATACTCAAACCATTAGAAACTCTATGCATAATGCAGCGGGTTTGAATTAATCGTTTTCTTATGATTAAAGTATTAATGAGGTCGTAGTAAGGTTTTTTATTACCAAAACACCAGGAGACACCTAGTTAAAAGGCCTTTTGGCTTAAAGCATCTCTGTTCATTAAACTGAAATAATTACCTAATTTGCTAACGTTGATTAACTACATTTCCCCCCCTTCCTCCAGTATTTTTTCGGTCTTCAAATTATCATGTTATGTGCAAAGGTGCTTGCTGTAATAAAGTTGAGGTTTTGAGGTTAACGTCTCGGTCTCGCATCCTAAACATGGTACTTAGTTATAGTTCTAATTGACCTGGAATATACTCAAAGATAATATGATGTTAATTCTGCATCAGTCAGCTGCGCTGTATGATAATTCACAGTAGCCGCGTTATTTGTACCTACACTTTCTCCCATTCTCCTTTTCGCTAGTCTGTGGCATGGTATTGGCTAGTTGGTTTTTGAATGGATACAGTCCAAAATGGCACCCTATTCCCTAAATAGTACACTACTTTTGGGCCCTGTCTGTCTCTCTGTTTTACCCTGTCTGTCTCTGTGTTTTACCATGTATGTTTCGGTGTTCTCTGTGTTTTATCCCGGCACATCAAAGGTCACCCACACTAAACGTTTTCTACTTAAATTTCTCCCAATTTTCATTTCATTTTCTTATGCAGAGAGTTTAAGAGGGCTTGGATGAGAAACAATCCTTCAGTTGGAATGAAGATTAAAACCAGGGCCCTCTTCAGCTCTGAGAATAGGAGACTTTTAATTTGGCTCTACACTCCAGCATTTTGGATTTGAGATCAAATGTTTCATATGACCTGAAACTTAATGTAGTCCTGCATTGTGGCACTTCGGCAAGCCGTCATGTTATACTGATCGTACTATACGTATGTGTGCATGTACATTTGGTTTTCCTTCTTCGATTGAGCCATTTAGACTTCTTTCAATGATGTTCCTATCGGCGGATTCCATGTCCCTCTCCCAAGGTGGGCTATTTTGAAAGGGAGGCGGACACAACACGAAACTTAAAGAACTGACCAGACCGCAATGGGATAAAATGATTCCTCTTATCAACACAAATTGGAGAGGGCAGGGTGAGAAGATAGGGAGAAAAGGGTGGAAGCGGATGTTCTGTTTGAATCAGAAGGCATGTTGAGAGATGGGAGTGAGAAGAATTTGATTACAGTGGAGAATATGAAAGGTAATAAGAGAAGTAAAGTGGTAGTGGAATCTTGTACATCCAAGCCTAGTTCTGATTCTTTTTCGGACGGAGTAAGGCTTTTAGATTGATGTTGTTACCTGGGAGATCCGATTGAATTCTCTACAAAATTGTGGATGTGTTGAATGAGATGGTGTCGATGAGAGTGATGAGAAGTGGGCTTATTTTGTTGTTTTTTTGTGTATCAAATTATATTTGTCACATGTACCACAACAGGTCATACCTAGTTTCACAGTTATCCTTACCACCCTCCCGGGTGGCGCAGTGATCTAGGGCACTGCATCACAGTGCTAGCTGTGCCACCAGAGACTCTTCGTTCGAGCCCAGGCTCTGTTTCGACTGGGAGGTCCAGATGGCTAGGGATGTCTGGGTTAGGGAGGGTTTGGCCGGTTGGGATATCCTTGTCTCATTGCACACTAGTTACCCCTGTGGTGCACGGTGTTTCCTCCAATACATTGGTGCTTCCGGGTTGGGTGCATGGTGTTTTAAGAAGCAGTGCGGCTTGGTTGGGTTGTGTTTCGGAGGACGCATGGCTTTCGACCGTACGGGAGTTGTAGTGATGAGACAAGATAGTAACTACTAACAATTGGATATCACGAAAAGGGGGTAAAATACTCCTCTTCCTTTGTTTCAATACCCTGTACAGTATGTGGCAGCAATACACCAGTAGGCATAATCTGCCATAAAACCTTAAAGATGAAGAAAGAAGAACACGAATTCAACGATGGAGCATTTTTCTATGTTCTCTTAGCTAGCTACATGGAGATATTCAACCATATGCTTCAACCGGAATATAGCGAAGAGGATTTGAAACAAAGATTTGGATTTAGCTACCAGCTCAGCTACAGCTGATGCCAGCACCAAGAGGGCAGATGATAAATAGCTAGCTAAGTAAGTTATTTTTCATACAAGCCATCTAGCTTGCTAACCTTAGTGTATCTACTGAAAGCCATATTGTGTATTGCTGGCTAACATACATTGGGGAGAAATCGAATTGTTAGCTAAAGTAGGTAACTCAGCTAGCTAGGTAGGCTAAACAGTTAGCCATATGTATGACTCAAAGTAGAAGAGGTTTTTACAATAGGAGATCTAGCTATTGTATCTTGATTGTAAAATGTCTTCTATTTTTAGTCATAGATATGGCTACAAAACAGCAAGCTACTAATGTTACAACCAGCCACCTAAAGCTAGGTTTACCAGCAAATATTACCACATGACTGGAAATGGCTAGTTAGCCTGGCACCTGCTAACTTGCTTGGTGCCAAGCCTTACGTTTGTAACTTGTTCGCAAACATGTCTCACATCAACCACTGTAAACTTAAATTATTTTACTAGTTAGTTATCAACATAATTGATGAGGGTTGACATATTGATTATGATTATGACAGTGGATCCCTTTCAATTTTGCAAAATTAGAGGCAAGTTTTGGCTATCCAGCAAGCTAGCTAACTAAGTTTACTAACAGCGAGGAGAACAATAATACAACCATTTACTGCTGTAAATCTCTGAAGCTGATGATCTGGTTATACTATAAAAAATGTTGGCCTAAGTGTGCCTGATAGACGTGGCTGTGGCTAGGTAATGTCTGTCTACCTAGGTACATTTGTGCTGTCTGGTCACTGTGCAAAAGTTGAGGGTTTTGCCATATTTATTTCTATCAGGATTAAATGTAATCTCACATGTGTGCCATGTTCAACTATCCTACCCTCATTGTGATGTTATGCTGGCACAGTATGATTTTTATTACATTTTTTGTCTTACAGACAATGTCGTGTGGTGCCTGGGCTTCTTCCTGGAGAAAAATTGGATTATAGATGAGGAGAACAGAATTCCTTTTCCTGCATGTGTCATTGGAGCAGAACTGTATCCCTTGAACTGTATCCATCTCACGATGGTTTGGACATCATGCTTGATTTCAAACAGTAGATGACTCAAGAGGAGCTGAATGGCAGTTTGATCATGACAACACCCCTCTTATCATTTGCTCTACAATAGATGTCTGTACCTTATACCAAAGACACACTCACACACAACACATCAGCTGCTGCTAAGTTGAACAGCTGTACAAGTATTCCATGAACTTACTACACTGATTATACTGTATTTTCTTACCATTTGTGTCTTTGTAAATGGCAAGTTCACCACTTCTCCCATCATCTGCTGATCACCAGTTCCCTGCGCTCTACTCCACATAAGTCACACTCGGACTACACTGTTCATACTGTTACCATTTAACATGCTAGTTGAATACCCAGTTCGATTTTTAAGTTAGCATTAGTGTACACTCCCATTGACCAATTAATTGTTTGGATATAGCTGCATGTCTGACATCTGTTTGATGCTAAAGAGCCCTGTACAGCTTATATAAATTATATCCTGTGAATCCATACAGGTAGAACATTTTTGAAGATTGATAGAAAATATCCATATTTTATTGTGGTTCGACACCACAAGCCCGAATCAGGCGAAACAAATTCCTGGTTTTGCTTATTTATTACCGTGTCCTAATCCAGGAACCAATATAATACTTTCAGTTAAGCGTTACGTACTTCTAGTTCTACCTGTTTCAGCATAGTTCTCCTATTATGGTTTTCTACTAGAAGCATGCCAAACGAGGCAGAGCTAGAAGTATGCATCGTACGGAATTAAGGAATTAGACTGTTGATTCTGTGAATCGGACAATGAATAGATGCCCACACATTTTATTACAGTTTGTAAAAAACACAGTAGTTGTTCAAAGTGCGACCTTTCGCTGTACAAAAATCTGTCAACATTTAGAAATACAAAGGAATAGCATTATTTACATACATACAAACAGTATCTGTTTGAAAACCCTGCACTAAATGCTACAATAATGTCTGCATAAACACTACACATTTTTTACCATAGTCAATACTACAGTATTGAATTTGCATGTATCCTTCTCATTCCCCTCCCCCATGTTGCAATTTGGGCCACCCATAAGTGAGAAACCTACATGCCAATATAGAGCGTATTGTGTTCCATAGAGTTAATAGGAAAAAGTTAAAGTGCTGAACTTTCTCGGCGGAGCCCAGGCGTTTTTATTACAGTTGCAGAAATGTTTTATTTGCTATGGCTGTGATATGTTTTAATCAACCTTAGTTTATTGCACTGACTGTGAATCACTACTCTAATGAGCTTTGCCCTCACACTATTTGTATTTTGATCTGATTTGACCTAGTTTGGGTCAGCACTCATTGGAATAATACCCAGCACTGTGCTTTGCAAGTGTTCATTTTTACATTTACATTTTGTTAATTGAGCAGACATTAAACTACGTTAGTTACTGTTACATTACTGTTACAGAGAAGGTTGTTGTAATTAGTTTATTTGTGTATCAGGAAAGACAAAATACATTCATTCTAATTAAACTGTTACACAATATATACATTGTAGTTCAGGTCAGTGAAATACAAATCACAGAATAGGTATGGAAACTATTGAAATATATAAAATACATGTAACTGAAATACTGCCTAATCGTGGCACTAGCTGCCTGCACTGCAAATCTACAACAGTTTAGTAACCACTGTGCTTCCGGTAATGCACTGTACATTCTAGAAATACAGCATGTTGCTGTACTCAGGTGTTACAGTAATTTGTGTTTCCGTAAAGGTCCTGTAAATCTAAAGGAATTTACTGGTTTCTGTGCTGCCAGTGTTTTACTGGATATTTACAGTAACCTACTGGCTACTGTGCTGCCAGTAATTTACTGTAAATATTACAGGATTTTTATTTTGTGTAGTGCTTAACTTTTGATCAGGGCCCATAGGGCTTTTCTGTAGGGCTAAGGCCACATGTATGCTCTCATCCCTAAAGAACACATTGACTTAGGTACAGAGATGGGCAGTATTTCTGTTACTTCTGAGTATTTTGTTCTGTAATTTGTATTACACTGGGCTGAACTACAATCCAATGTATTTAATAATAAGATACTTTTGAGAGCTGTAATTTATATGGAGAACAAGAGCACATCCTCCCAGCTGCCCACTGCACTGAGGCTAGGTAACACGGTCACCACTGATAAATCCATGATTATCGAAAACTTCAACAAGCATTTCTCAACGGCTGGCCATGCCTTCCTCCTGGCTACTCCAACCTCGGCCAACAGCTCCGCCCCCCCCCCGCAGCTACTCGCCCAAGCCTCTCCAGGTTCTCCTTTACCCAAATCCAGATAGCAGATGTTCTGAAAGAGCAGCAAAACCTGGACCCGTACAAATCAGCTGGGCTTGACAATCTGGACCCTTTATTTCTGAAACTATCCGCCGCCATTGTCGCAACCCCTATTACCAGCCTGTTCAAACTCTCTTTCATATCGTCTGAGATCCCCATGATTTGGAAAGCTGCCGCAGTCATCCCCCTCTTCAAAGGGGGAGACACCCTGGACCCAAACTGTTACAGACCTATATCCTGCCCTGCCTATCTAAGGTCTTCGAAAGCCAAGTCAACAAACAGGTCACTGACCATCTCGAATCCCACCGTACCTTCTCCGCTGTGCAATCTGGTTTCCGAGCCGGTCACGGGTGCACCTCAGCCACGCTCAAGGTACTAAACGATATCATAACTGCCATCGATAAAAGACAGTACTGTGCAGCCGTCTTCATCAACCTTGCCAAGGCTTTCGACTCTGTCAATCACCATATTCTTATCGGCAGACTCAGTAGCCTCGGTTTTTCTGATGACTGCCTTGCCTGGTTCACCAACTACTTTGCAGACAGAGTTCAGTGTGTCAAATCGGAGGGCATGCTGTGCAGTCCTCTGGCAGTCTCTATGGGGGTGCCACAAGGTTCAATTCTCAGGCCAACTCTTTTCTCTGTATATATCAATGACGTTGCTCTTGCTGCGGGCGATTCCCTGATCCACCTCTACGCAGACGACATCATTATGTATACTTCCGGCCCGTCCTTGGACACTGTGCTATCTAACCTCCAAATCTAGAGTCGGCTTTCTATTCCGCAACAAAGCCTCCTTCACTCACACCACCAAACTTACCCTAGTAAAACTGACTATCCTACCGATCCTCGACTTTCTCTGTATATATCAATGACGTTGCTCTTGCTGCGGGCGATTCCCTGATCCACCTCTACGCAGACGACATCATTATGTATACTTCCGGCCCGTCCTTGGACACTGTGCTATCTAACCTCCAAACGAGCTTCAATGCCATACAACACTCCAACTGCTCTTAAACGCTAGTAAAACCAAATGCATGCTTTTCAACCGCAAACATCTCCAATCTAAAATCAAATCTAGAGTTGGCTTTCTATTACGCAACAAAGCCTCCTTCACTCACGCCACCAAACTTACCCTAGTAAAACTGACTATCCTACCGATCCTCGACTTCGGCGATGTCATCTACAAAATAGCTTACACTCTACTCAGCAAACTGGATGCAGTTTATCACAGTGCTATCCGTTTTGTTACTAAAGCACCTTATACCACCCACCACTGCGACCTGTATGCTCTAGTCGGCTGGCCCTCGCTACATATTTGTCGCCAGACCCACTGGCTCCAGGTCATCTACAAGTCCATGCTAGGTAAAGCTCCGCCTTATCTCAGTTCACTGGTCACGATGGCAACACCCACCCGTAGCACGCGCTCCAGCAGGTGTATCTCAATGATCATCCCTAAAGCCAACACCTCATTTGGCCGCCCTTCGTTCCAGTTCTCTGCTGCCTGTGACTGAAACTAATTGCTAAAATCGCTGAAGTTGAAGACTTTTATCTCCCTCACCAACTTCAAACATCTGCTATCTGAGCAGCTATCCGATCGCTGCTGCTGTACATAGTCTATCGGTAAATAGCCCACCCAATTTAACTACCTCTTCCCCAAACTGTTTTTATTTATTTACTTTTCTGCTCTTTTGCACACCAATATCTCTACCTGTACATGACCATCTGATCATTTATCACTCCAGTGTTAATCTGCGAAATTGTAATTATTCGCCTACCTCCTCATGCCTTTTGCACACAATGTATATAGACTCTCTTTTTTTTCTAATGTGTTATTGACTTGTTAATTGTTTACTCCATGTGTAACTCTGTGTTGTCTGTTCACCCTGCTATGCTTTATCTTGGCCAGGTCGCAGTTGCAAATGAGAACCTGTTCCCAACTAGCCTACCTGGTTAAATAAAGGTGAAATAAAAAATAAAATAAAATATATATGTTCAAAATACAAAATACATTTCTATACTGTTTTTTTATAGCGTTAACATTTTTGTGGCCACCTTTAACCCTGCACTGGTATCACGCTATGGTGTGATAAGACTAGGGCTGTGGCAGTCATGACATTTTGTCAGCCGGTACTTGTCATGTGTTCTCACTGTAATTAACCGTTAATTAACATAAACATGTTTAACCGCCATTGTTACATCTACATTTGAAAAGTTGAATAAGTCCATTTAATATAGCCTTCACCATCACTTGCGTTTCCAGCAGAGAGAGGCACATGCATTGCTGCTATGCTTGTGTAGCAAGAAAGTTAGGGGATATCTAATCAATGGAAGATGGAATTAAAATGACAGAATTCAAATTGAAATGAGAAAGAAAGACTTCAATGACCAAAAGCCAACAAGTAAGTAGGCTGCTCTTGACGTTATAATCTGGATAGAGTAATTGTAGAACGGTGAGAAGCACAGTAGCGTTATAGCTTGCCTCAATTAGCCTAGTTTAGCTTCTCTTGGTTTGATGCAGGCAAGACAGGTACTATGTAATGGGATGGGATGATAAATAACTAGCTAGCGTGAGATAACAGTGGTTGCTGTCTCTCCCGCCGTGCCTGCCCTGAGGCTTGTAGTGCGTTCCCTTATAGCCTTCAGCTGCTCGCTCTTTGCTACTCTTTGCCGCTCTCTCTCTCTCAGGATATTTACCATATCCTGACAAATTCTGAATCCAGATGATATTGGGATTAGGCCGAAAATCACACATGGTCATTTTCTATGGCTGGAAATGGGGAAAAACATTTTATCAAGCCTCAAGGTGATGGATAACTATTAAAACGTTTAGGCATATTTTGTATTGCTGGTTAATATAAGATAGCTACCTAACTTAGCTAGCTAGCTAACTAGCAACTTGGCAAGCTAGCTAGCTTGTTCCAGTTAGGTATCGCATCATGAATGACACAGGTAGAGTAGCTACCTTGTGGTATGGTTATGTGAAATTACAGTACTTTCTTGCAATATCGACACAAATTTGATTAATCATTTTATGCATTGACTGTTTGGAGTGGGTCACAGAACCAACACTACCACCACATTGGGTCTGGACTGCAAGGGACCACCACTGACAACCCAATCTTCACCCATCACTTCTGTCGTCCATAACAACCAGGGAAGGCAGACCTATTGAGAGTGTGTCTATGTATGTGGATGACTCAACACTGCAGTTAGTTTCAGAATGGGTGGCAAGGAATAAGTTAGTCCTAAATATTTTTTTAAAACTAAAAGCTTTGTATTTGGGACAAATCATTCGCTAAACCCTAAACTTCAACTAAATATTGTAATAAATAATGAGGAAATTTAGTAAGTTGAGGTAACTAAACTGCTTGTAGTAACCCTGGATTGTAAACTGTCATGGTCAAAGCAGCCAACAAGTGCTCAGCATATGTGGGAACTCCTTCAAGACTGTTGGAAAAGCATTCCAGGTGAAGCTGTTTGAGAGAATGCGAAGAGTGTGCCAAGCTGTCATCAAGGCAAAGGGTGACACATTTGAAGAATCTAAAATATGAAATATATTTTGATTTGTTTAACACTTTTTGGGTTACTACATGATTCCATATGTGTTATTTCATAGTTTTGATGTCTTCACTATTATTCTACAATGTAGAAATAGTCCAAATAAAGCAAAACCTTTGCTCAAGTAGGTGTCCAAACATTTGACTGGTACTGTAGTTTATACCGTATACCGGGGTATTTTGAAATATCGATGGTCTGATTTTCAATACCTAAAAAACCTAACATCGACAACATCGGAGATGGTGTGTTTGCAGAGGGACTTGGTTTACATAGTTAGATAGCTAATCTACTGGTACAAAGAATGTACTGTAAGGTGTCAGCAAATGTAATGAAAAGTTTACACTATTCATCTATGGCACATATACTGTACTTATATGTTTCCCCTTTCATCTGTGTCTGGTGTTAGCAAGTTACTGGCTAGCTAGGGCTTCAGTCAGCATGGATTAATGGGTTTTTCAAACTCTGACGCATTTATCATGTCAACACATCTGTCAGTGCTGCTTTAAATTACATTCCAAGAGACCTACCAAATTGGAGATGTATAAAATAAGCACATTTTAAATTTTGTTTGAGTTTCTTTGTGTGTCGCAAAATTAGCTTGAGATTATTTTACTGCAACATTTCTCACTGTGTCTGATTTCTTGACATAGGCATTTCAAAGAGCTGATAGTCAAGGTGAGCTCATGAATGTAAGCTCCCTTCCCACTCAGCCTGTATTTTCAAACTTCACTGTAGTTAGCCATGACAGAAACAATACTTCCCCCCCAAAAATTGCATTCCTAACAAATATTATGGGTGATATTTTAGTCACTCAAAAGGCTATTTTACATGGGCATCTGCATGATTGCTCAGGACCTTTTAACATGTTTTGACAATACAACAGAACAAATCAATCTGAATGACATTTACTCTCATGGGTAGCCGTAAATAACTATCTGAAAAATAACTATACCTCCAGTCTTCTGTTCTGACCAGGTGGAACATAGCTCAATAACCCAACTAAATGACCCACTTCCTGGGTAAAAAGTAACTCAACGTGTGTTCTGTCCACTACTTACTGGGTTGTTTTTTTACCCAACGCTGGGTTGTTTTTAACCCAGCATTGTTTTCGGTAATGTGGTGTTCTACATTATGGATGAAGCCTACCTGACTCTCCATTTTGACATACCAATTTTACCACGGCTCACATCTGAATAGACAGAATGCAGCCTGACACCACAGTTTTCACTGAGGAAAAGCGGCTTGTAATTTCTGTCAAGTTAGCATGCCTTTATGCCCCAGACATAGACGTGGCAGACGGTAGAGGAATCCTAACTTGACAGGAGACATAATTGAGTCTATTTTTGATTACATAACGTAAGCCCTGCTGATGCCAGTTGTTTGGTACTTTTGGACTTTCTGTAACTATGCCATAGGGCTGGGTTTCCCAATCTCGTTCCTAGGTGCAAGTTTTGGTTTTTGCCTAACACAACACAGCTGATTCAAAAAAATCTAAGCTTAATGATGAGTTGATTATTTGAATCAGCTATGTAGTGCTAGGGCAAAATCCACAAAAACATACACCCAGTGGGGGCTGGTCAAAAGTAGTGCACTATATAGGGAAAAGGTTTATATTTGGGATAAAGACTCTGTTCTAATCTGAGGTCAACTGGGAGTGAGCTGCTAACCTGGTCTGACCTGACACCTGCTCACTAGCAGCACGTTGGGTTGGTATCAAAATCTCCAGTGTGTGATGGAGGGTGGGAGTCATGCCTCTCAGTGTGTGCGTGTGTTTCCGGTGTGCGCCGCGTCTTAAATGCGTCCGCCAGACCCGCCTGAGTGGACTCTTCTCTCCAGTTGCTCAATCCCTTCTCCCCCAGCCATCAAATGTCTGTCTCTAATACGACAGGGCCACGGAGAATGGACAAGATATAGAAGAGGACGAAGCAATACTTGAGTCCCAAATGGCACCCTATATAGTGCACTACTTTTGACCAGAACATTACGGAATGTAGGGAATAGGGTGCCCTTAGGGGACGTATCCATAGTCCGACTTGTCCAACCTCACGCACTCACGCGCGCACGCACACACACACACACACACACACACACACACACACACACACACACACACACACACACACACACACACACACACACACACACTTACTGGCCGGCGTGTGAACCCACCCTGCCCTAAGATTCTCAGAGGTTAAGCCGATAGCCCAGTGTTAGTCTCAGCCGTGGAGTATAGAGGAAATCTCATCAAAGCCTCAGTCAATTGAACCCTTGCAACGAAGAAGCATTATGTGCTGTTTGAAGAATTCTGATACTGTCGAATGTTTATACTTTTTGGGAGTGTCATTATTGAAAGATCATGTCATCACACTTCTCTCTTTCAATTATACTTTATCGTTTTTAATTGTATTCTTATTTTTATTCATCAAGTCTATCTTATTGTTTTTCAAAACGCACGTTTATGGTTCTTCATCTGTAGGATTCAATTGGTGGCTTGGTGGATGTGGACCATTAGGGTGAGTGCTGATTCCCAGAATGTTTAATGCCTATTTCTTGCAATGGGGATTGCTTTTGTTGTTGCTTTGTTTGTCATGTGTTTTTATTCTATTTCCTCCCCTTTATGATTGTTTCCCAGCATTAGCGTGACTAAACCACAGTTTTTGGCTTTAAATAATATAAATCTAAGAAGGCCACGATATAAGAGATTGACCCAAACAGAAATCCACCATAAGGCCGTGGTGACAGCATATAGGTCAAAGCTTAAAACCTTGTATGGAGCAATTCTTTTTTTGAAATGATGGGAGGCATTAGTACCCTATTTCAGGAGGTCGCATTTAGCTGCTACACATTGGATGTGTCTCAAATGGCACCCTATTCCCTATATAGTGCACTACTTTTGACCTAGTCGTATTGGCTTCCAAACTGGCAGCGACTACAATACAGACCAAAAGGACATGGCAAAAAGCTCAACTATTGAAGGACTTTTTTTCCAATTTTTTTTTGTTATTAGAGGTAAAATTTACAATAAGTTAAAATTCAATCCAATATTAATTAAAAATCCAAATAATAAACTATTTAAACAACAACCAATCAATTCAAATTTGACAAACCAAATGGTCATCCAATCAAACAAAAGTATAAGCAAAAGTTATCAATTAATCAAAAAAAGGATTCAGAAGAATGTGTCCATCAGCCAATTCGTCCGTCAGTCAGTTCACAATGTGTCTGTGTGTTTGTGTTGGGGGAGGGGAAGTGGTGGGGTCTGGGATGGGTTGGCAGTTGCGGTTGCTCTGTGCTGTGTCCAGGATTGTTGCTGCTGTTGGGTTTGGGACCTGGAGAAAACTGCTTTAGTGTTGGGACCAGGACTGGAGACCAGGGGTTGGTGCTGGGACTGGGGAAAAACAGGAACCGGGAACCAAGGCTGCTGCAGGTGCTGGGTTGGGATCTGGGTTTGTAGAGGGGAGGAAGAGCAACCCGTGGAGCATACAAACAGACACACAAGGGAGCCCTAGACCCAGGAGTCCGTGGTGAGACTCCCCTTGTGGTCTGCTCACTCCGTGTGATGGTCTGATGTTTTTAAAGTCAATTTATTTGGTTATTCCCAAATTCATTACATGTTAAAATGAGCAGTAAAACATGTAAGACTATTTTACTGTGGATAATATCCAAAGTGACCATATACGCTTCAGTTTCCCTTTACATTGTAGTTGCAGAGTCTGCATTTGCCCAACTTGCCAGTTTGACGCTAACACCAGCAGACAGGGACAAGTTACTGTACTGAGCATATATGCTTAGTCTAACTACACATATTTAATTACAAGCACTCCTTAGTAAAAACAGTAACAATAGCCTTTAGGTGCCTGTAAAAAAAAAAAAAACTGCTTTCTGGATTTTGTGTGTTTTTCGGGATTTATAAAGCACCTCTTGTGATTCTATAAAGCATTTCATGTTTTCATCCACACAATGTTTATAATGTTAATAAATTGACTAAGCCACATATTAAATTGTCATTAATTCATTATCATTAATATCAGCTAGTACTGCCTACTCTACTACCACTATCATACTATACTGATAGTGTTATTGTGATGTATTTGGATTGTTAACAGATTTTTCTCACATCTATGTCATGGATGATGAATGATACCGCCATGTGCTATATAAAACACGCTAATGTAATGGTAAAGCACCCATTGGTAGCTAACGACGCTAGCTAACTCCCAAGGGCAGACTGTTTCCTTATCTCAGCACTTCTCTACGTGCAGAAAAAGGTGTCCCAGATATAGCGGTCATGTTCTGACCTGAGTTATTTTGTTATGCCTTTGTTTTAGTATGGTCAGGGCGTGAGTTGGGTGGGTAGTTTATGTTCGATTTTTCTATGTTGCGTTTATGTGTTTTGGCCTGGTTTGGTTCTCAATCAGAGGCAGGTGTCGTTCGTTGTCTCTGATTGAGAATCATACTTAGGTAGCCTTTTCCCACCTGTGTTTTGTGGGTGATTGTTTTCTGTTGAGTGTTTGTATCTGCACCAGGCAGAACTGTTTCGGTTTCGTTCTTTCACTTTGTTGTTTTTGTTCAGTGTTCTATTACTTTATAAAAAATATGGACACTTACCACGCTGCGCACTGGTCCTCACCTTCTTCCACCGCCAACGGCTGTTACAATAGCCTGATTCACACGCCTGAGTCCCACCTCAGAAGGAATTGTTAGATATGTGTGTGTTAAGTTGAAAACAAGTAAATACTTAATTGCCTTAATTGCCTTAATTTTTGTAGGTCAGTATCCTAAACTTAAAAGGCTCAAATAGAATTTTTGAATTTCAGTGTATCTCACTTTTGGAAGAATTCTTGGAATACAATAATTAAATGACTGGACTCATACACACAAACACCCACCACATAGTTTTTCATCTCAAATCCATTTTGGTTAATATTTTGAGCTTGTTGATTTGTTTTTGTTGTGGTGTTACACAACACATTGTGAAGTAATAGTAATAACTTTCCTATATACAAATATAATAACTTATTCCACTGTTAAATGCTAATTTCTGATTGGTTTGAAGGGCACTCTAGAGGTTGCATTATTTCCTTATAATGCACAGAAATATTCAAAGGCTCTGTTATGCATCGTAGCACACACCTTCCATGCCGTGCACAATAATCCATAGACTGCATAGCCCATAGTTGATTAACACATACGTATTTCCTGATCTTTGGCACTTCTTGTGTAGGGATCTACAAAATTGTATGAGTCACCCTATTCTCTATATAGTGCACTACTTTGGACCAGGGCCCATATGGCACTGACCAAAAGTAGTGCACTATGTTGAGAATAGGGTGTCAATGGGGCTGTGATCAAAAGTAGTGCACTATGTAGGGAATAGGTGCCATTTGGGATGGAAACTGACTGTGATGCCTTTCAGTTCCTAAACAAGGATAAACATTTGAATGATAGGGGAAAAGCCTGTCATTTAACATGGTTCTCATGTGTGCCCCACTTGAAGAGAATGTCAGGAGTGGCAACTTGCATGTTAAACCATACGTATTATCCTGTTGGTGGTGGTCCCAAACTGCAAATCACTTTTCACAGCTGCACATTAGTATGAGTTGAAAACGCATGGTTCCTGTTAGGCAAATCCATGGTTTCCATTGTGATGCTATCTCAACTATTTACACTGATTGTACAAAACATTAGGAAATCCTTCCTAATTCTGTGTTGCATCCCTTTTTGCCCTCAGAACAGCCTCAGTTCGTCAGGGCATGAAATCTACAAGGTGTAGAAAGCGTTCCACAGGCTGGCCGATGATTACTCCAATGCCTCTCGAGTGGCGCAGCGGTCTAAGGCACTGATCTCAGTGCTGGAGGTATCACTACAAACTCCCTGGTTTGATTCCAGGCTGTATCACAACAGGCTGTGATTGGGAGTCCTATAGGGTGGCATACAATTGACCCATCATTGGATTTGGCTGGTGTAAGCTGTCATTGTAAATAAGAATTTGTTCTTAACTGACTTGCCTGGTTAAATTTAAATTTAAAAAATCCCACAGTTGTGTCAAGTTGGCTGGATGTCCTTTGGATGGTGGACCATTCTTGATACGCACAGGAAACTGTTGAGTGTGAAAATCCCAGCAGTGTTGCACTTCTTGACACACTCAAACCGGTGCGCCTGACACCTACTACCATGACTTGTTCAAAACCACTTAAATATTTTGTCTTGACCATTTACCCTGTGAATGGCACACACACACAGCCCATGTCGTAATTGTCACAAGGCTTAGCAATCATTCTTTAACCTGTCTCCTGAAGTAGATTTAACAAGTGACATTAATACAGGATCATAGCTTTCACCTTGATTCAGCTGGTCAGCCTATATCATGTAGATGGCAGGTGTTCCTAATGTTTTGTACACTCACTGTATAATACACTGTATAGCTCCCAGTAATCAATTTAAAAAAAACTTAGATCAGCTTTAATATTGCAGATAGATTGTGGCTTCTATCAATGTAAATATATGCATCATTTCCAATCACCCATTCTTTGGTTAATATATTTTTGTTCATGTATTTTCCTTGTTTATTGTTTTTTCCTAACCCTACCATCCCTCCCCTAATTGGAGTAAACTCATGAACAACCATACATAGGCTTCTACTTCCAGTTTGTAAATACTATATACATTTTACGGACACAGTATATTTTACATTAGTTACCTTTTATTTCGATTTTTTTTGTCCCACACTTCTGCTTCCCTCAACACCTCCCATCTATCTCTGAAAAACATCAATGTTTTATTCAGATTTGCTGTATATCTTTTAACTGTGGTGTGATGTTTCACAAACGTTCTGAACTTTTCTACAGATTGTAAGTTAAAGATAACATTTTTTTGCTAACAGAATTATTATATTATTGATCGATTGACTATGCCTTTTCAAATCACCCAGCAGTGCTAGTAATCCAGTAATTCAGTGTTTGCTTATCCACCCAGGCTTGGAGCTCACAGCTGCATGGTTCGACAGTCTTAACATTTCACAGCATGAGCAGTGACAGCTCTCCTGCTCTAGACAGACGACTGCCTCTTTCTCCAGACTTAATGCACTCGCTAATTTGTTTACCTTGATCAAATAGTTCCGTCACAGAAGGAATTTGTCTCAACCCACCATAACTCACTCCCAGTCACTCCATTTGTCTGGGGAAGCGATGACAGTCGCACTAATTAGGTTGGTGGGTGACAACAGAGCTGTTACCTGGGAAATGGGGAGATCAATGTTTTTATATAACACAATGAACTAGAGGCAGATTGGAAACATGCCTGTTAAAGGGCAAGCACAGTCATCCTATTTCCCAAGTAAAAATAGCATTTGAATGACCAAAATGTCACCCATGATATTTTTACACTATTGAAATGCTCAGAATTGAATAAATATGACCTTTTCTCTCATTTCTAACTATCAGGAAGCACAAAATTAGTGGGCGGGGAGCTGATATTCATGAGCTCGCGTTAACTGACAGCTTTTTGAAAGGCCCTTGTGGTCATTTGACAAGGTAAACAATGGGCCACATGTCATTCCCAGCCTAAATCATATGCCTCAACCCATTTTCTCAGCAAAATGTTCTCATAGTCAACAGAGCTGATCATGGATATCAGACAGCAGCAATATACATTTGCATTTCTATTGTTTGTAGCAAATTACAGAATACAGTTCACTGATATACTTCTTCACAAGAATTAGTCCCCCTTAAAGCTTACATGCTGACCACAAGGCATAAGCGCCTTTGATTTGTCCGTTTTATGGTAGTACATATTTAAATGAGCTAAGATGATAAGACGCTACCGTTGATGTATTCATTTTCCTGAAGTAAATCCTTGATAAATGCCTGCCTCCTGAATCCAAGTGTTTGACACGGGGGGAGGGGACAAGTAACTTTATCATCATACTTTATCAATGTACAGTCATTTTTCACACTTAAAAAATATATATATTTATAAAAAATGTTAATAACAATTTTGGGGGGAATATCCTAAACATACAATATACTTGCAGTGAATCCGCTCAACAACTACACCATGGCAGTCATCCAACAGACTCCCGTTCAGAGCGACACACAGAAGCATCCAGTGGCAATGCCCTGCTCAAGGGCACGTTGACAGATCTCCCACCAGGCCAAAAACGTGAACCCGAACCCTCCAAGATCCCCCCCCACAGTTCCCCAATAGCTGCCCCTCAACCATTTGAGACCCTTCCCACAGATCCCCCCCCCCCCCCAAGAAGAAAAATAAATAAATACAATAATTCCCTTCCCCACCCCCAAGAATAAATGAATGAAGGACATCAAGGACAACTAAAATAATAACAGCAATACCAACTGTATATGTTTGTGTGCATGTCTGGCACTCTTACATGTATGTGTGTGTTCTTGTATGCGTTTATTTGAATGGGAGTGTGTGTATACGCATGTGCACAAACACCTGCACGGCATCAGCCCCAGGCAAACCGGCTTCAGTTGTAAAAACACTGCCACTTAGTGTCATTCAAGCATACTTTTTATTATGTTTTATTTTGACTTAATTTTGGACTTTTATCTTTTTCATACTTTGGTCACCCTACTTTGAACTGGGTTCATCTAAATATCATCCAATTTTATGAAAAACATTATTTTCAGTGTTCGGGACCATAAAAGGCATTGTGCAAAATTGAGTTGAGGTACAAACTGACTGTGTATTCAAACAGGGAAGATGAATGCATTAAAGGGGCGATCTGGGATAGGTACATGCCGTTTTGGTGGGGTGACTGCTTGATTCACAGCTTCAAATGCCAGATTGTCCCTTTAAAGCTTTGTTGGAAATGTGTGCCTGTTCATGTAGGATTTTTGACTTGGCTTTGATCAAATAAAAACCAGCATACATATCATACATCAGCTTTGTCAGGAATAACTTCATACAGTTTTGTGCACAATGCATTGTCCCGGACACCCTGTCATTTTGTTATGTGGAGATAATAATATATTGCTTAGTCTCTTATCTGTTTGTGTTCAGATTCATAAATGAGCCCGTTGTAAACCCACAGATCTCTTAGAGATTAAGTGGGACCTCTATAAAAATGGATGGAGCTGGCGGAAGATTTCTTCAATTGTTCCCTTTTTATGTGTCATTTTTATTCCATATATCACTTTTGAGGGATCTATATTTTATGAATATCATCAACACTGTTATTCATAACAGCAGTAATCGGCATGGTCTTGAAAAAAAACCTGTTTCCAGAGTACTCAGTGAAGGGATTAGAGACAAGTTTCATGGCAAATGGCATCCTATTCTCTATCATTTTAGTAAATCTTTTCTTTTTTTTAACCTTTATTTACATTTCTTTCTGATTTCTTAGGCACTATCTTTGAAACTATAGGCTATTTTTTGCAAAACCCTACACACGAACCACAAAACCTCACACCAAACCAGCAAAGCATTATACATCTCTTGCAAAAGCAAACAATTCTTGTAAAAAAAAATGTTTATTGTGTTTTTGCGTCAATACAGTACACAGAATTTGAACAAGCACACGAAGCGCCAACTACGCACTGATAGTTTAAATGAAAAACACTTTTTCTGTGTGCAGGGCATAGCAGTTTGCAATAAAGTTCTGTCGTACCTGTAGTAAACACTCATTCAAACAGGTATCCAAATGTGTAAAGTATGGATGTGTATTCCAAACATAACACACTACCAATACAAATAAGGGGGAAAAGTTTTTTTTCTTCTCAAAATGTTCTAACACTCCTCAAACAACAAAGGTGCAGTAGAAGAAAACAAAAACCTTAGGCTACATCTCACCTTCTTTGTGGGTCTGGCCATAAGACTTCATCCACATCACATGTGATGTTGTCTTGAGCGAGGCAGTGTGGAAAGTATCGCCTGGAGTGCCGTGTCCAGGCCTGGCATGACCCCTGATCGATGTCTCCACAAGCCTGTAGAATGGGTATGTGTTGGTGGGGCTGGCGATCATACACCTTCCAAAGCCATGCAGAGTAGAATTCTTCAATAGGATTCAAGAACGGAGAGTATGGGGGAGATTGAGTGCGATGAAAAGTGGGTGACCTGTGAACCAATTGCGGACCACAGCAGTCCAGTGGAAACTAACATTGTCCCAGATGATAACGTACCTGGGCTGCTCTGGTCCCTGGTCATTAGGGGTTAGTCTGTTGTGGAGGGTGTCCAGAAATGTGATAATGTTTGCAGTGTTGTATGGGCCTAGGATTGCATGATGGTGAAGGACGCTGTTTTGACTAATAGCCGCACACATTGTTATGTTGCCACCACGTTGTCCAGGGACGTTGATGATGGCACGGTGTCCGATGATATTTCTGCCGCAGCCCCTTGTTTTTGCAAGGTTGAAACCTGCCTCGTCCACATATATTAGCTCATGATGCACTGCATCTGCTTCTAGCTCTATGACTCTCTGAAAGAGACAAGACAAAACAATGTAGCACAGTACAAAAAGACAGGGGTCAGTCAATATTATGTAGCACCATACACTTCCAGATCCAATACCAATGATAGGATGGTAAAGCTTACCTGCACATATTCATATCTCAGATGCTCTGGGGTGAACAGTCGACCTCTTCCACCAGATACTGGTTTTCTTGCAGTTCTGTAAAAACATTTGAATGGTTTTAGTGAAGATCCTTCTCATTATGAAAGTACAGTACATATTACTGTACCAGTAAGACTACAGCACTTACAGTTACTTACCGGTTCTCATTTAGAAATATCCAGATGATACCTGCAACAGTATAGCGGCTCAGATTTGGCTGAACCCGTTGCCCAGCCTCCTTCATTCTCATCCCATGGTTGACAAGATGGTCAACCACAGTCACTCTGATTATTTATTGTGTTCCTGACTCCCCTTCCTCTCCCTCTTCCCCATCCTCTCCTTCTCTCCGTCCAACTTCACCTCTTCCTTCTCCTCCTCCTCTTTCTTCTTCATCTCCTCCTCCTCCTCTTCCTCCTCATCCTCCTCTAGTTCTCGCCCCTCTTACTCTCTGCCCAATATTAGCCTCCATTGTTGTCCAAACCAAATGTTTACCTGTGGACTGTTTATAGTGCTCAAGCTCTGGTAAGTGAACTCATTATCTAAAAGTGTTTTCACATGTGTCAATGTGGAAAGGCAATTGGCAAAATAGTGTAAGTTTTGCTAGGAGTGTGTTTTCAAATTACAAGCTGAGTGTAAAGCAGAGAACACAAATTCAGTTTCACACACTTGATAAATGCATTGGCTACAAGTGTTAATGGTTTCAGAGAGAGTGCTTCAAGAATCACTCTTAGTGTTTAAGCATTCAGAAACAACTGTAACAAGGTAACTCAGTTAAGAACAAACTCTTATTTACAATGACAGCCTACCCCGGCGACACAGGGCCAATTGTGTGCTGCCCGATGAGATTCGCAATCACAGCATGACGTGATTCATCCTGGAATTGAACCAGGGACTGTAGTGACACCTCTTGCACTGAGATACAGTTCCTTAGATCGCTACACCACTCAGGAGCTGTCAAAATAAGTGCACTTTGGTCAAAGGTGGTACACAATGTAGGGAATAGGGTTCTATTTGGGAGTCAGACATATATTGTAATAATCTGTCTTTCACAAGTGTTTTAACAGGCAGACATCAACATTTGATGGCGTTTAGCCCATAAAGATAAAGCCTGTCTTTGGAGTGCCTCAACAGCCACAACCACCTCAGCTCACTCAAACTAATCCCACCAGCCCTACAGACTCTCTGACCATGTCAGGCTGAAAATGTCATGTAATCTAATTCTCAGTGAGCCTCTCTTAAAGCCACCTCTACTCTGGTTACATTCCAAATGGTACCATAGTCCCTACATAATGAACTACTTTTGACCAGGGCCAATAGATCTCTGGTCAAAAGTAGGGCACTACGTAGTGAATAGGGTTCTATTTGGCCTCTATTCTCACACACTTTCTCTTGCTGTCGTGGGCATGTTCCTCAGCTTACTTTATTTGGAACATCAACATTTCAAGATTTTGCTGATAAATTATTAATAAGGTAAAGTTAGGGGCAGGCATGTTTATAAAGAAGCTAAGAATTGGACACCACAATTTGTCCTTGTCACCCATGTCCCAATCAGAGAACTGTCATAGGAAGTCATTGAGACATGGTCAATGTATAACATGACCGTGTCATTTGTGAGTTAGGAAAAGATGGAATTCAATAGGGAAGAGTGACTTATATTCCATGTCCCAAATGGCACCCTTATGGAAAAACCACATGATTTCACATTTGATTTTAGAACACCTCACATTATTTTCATTCTTAATTTGAGTCATTTAGCAGATGCTTTTATCTAGAGAGCATGCATACATGTTCTTTCCCCCATGGGAATTGAATACACAACCCTGGCATTGCCAACACCATGCTTTACTAACTGAACCACATAGGACACAAACTTGCCAATGTGAAATCACGTGAAACCTTGTGGTTTTGGAACACTTTACGTCCTGATATTTCAGATGAACTATCACGTGGAATATTTTTCACATGAAGTTTCACAGGGGATGCCCGGCAAAAAAACACGAGTCGTTAGGATGTCCCTGGAGCTTTACGCTGTTTTCAACGTACATATTTTACACACTTTAAAATACATGATTACATTGTGTATGTTTATTTATACAATAATTATTATAATGTGCTACACTGGGGCCTCATTTATAAACCGTGAGTACGTACAAAATATACCCCAAAATGAGCATGTGCCAGTTTTCACAGAAAAGTTAGCATTTATAATAGTTGAACTTGACAAGAGAATGTGCTCACCTCCCCGCAAACTGTAACTACTGTAAGTCCTGTAATTGTATTTCTTTGAGTAGCCTGACCTAAAAAAAAAGTCAGAATTCGCGGGCAGTCCATTTTACTCTGGTTTGGAGATAAACATTTATTTGAAACTTTATTGATTTAATTCGTTCTGCTAACAGGTCCACGACAATTTTCTCGTTCAGAAACTGACCGTCCTTTTCCAGATACAGCATAAATTACTGCTAAAGACGAAAACATTCTGCCAACACAATAAATAGACCTGTAGCTAATGCTACAGTATTCCACAATAAATGCTTGATTTGTTCGATAATGTCCATTATTTATGTCCAAGTAGCTACTTTTGTTAGCGCGTTTAGTACACAAATCCAAACGCTCATGCAGGTCCATCCAAATGTCGGACGAAAACTTTAAAAAGTTATATTGCAGGTCGAAGAAACTTGTCAAAATAAGTATAGAATCAATCTTTAGGATGTTGTTATCATAAATCTTTAATAAAGTTCCAACCGGAGAATTCCTATGTCTGTAGAGAAGCCATGGAACGCAGGTCGCTATTATGTGAAATGCGCATGACCAGGACCTGGCTCTCTGCCAGACCACTGACTCAAAGAGCTCCCATCCGGCTTCACAACACAGTAGAACCCTCATTCAAGTTTCTAAAGACGGTTGACATCCAATGGAAGCCATAGGAAGTGCAACTTTATCCATATCCCACTGTGTATTCAATAGGGGCTGGGTTGAAAATCGAACAACCTCAGATTTTCCACTTCCTGTTTGGATTTCTTCTCAGGTTTTTGCCTGCCATATGAGTTCTGTTATACTCACAGACATCATTCAAAAAGTTTTTAGAAACTTCAGAAGGTTTTCTATCCAATACTACTAATAATATGCATATATTAGCAACTGGGACTGAGGAGCAGGCCGTTGACTCTGGGCACCTTTCATCCAAGCTTTTCAATACTGCCCCTGCAGCCATAAGAAGTTAACACGACATTTGTGGTGGTTGAAAAAAAAGTTTTAATGACTCCAACCTAAGTGTATGAAACTTCCAAATTCAACTGTATGTATGGCGTGCACCAAGCTTATAAATCTCTATATTTTTGTACGTGCACAGACTTTTCATAAATGGCGCACGCAGAAATTTAGTGTGAAATTCACACAATGGTTATGAGGCCTCTGGGATTTAACCTCACAATCTCTTGATTCACAGCATTCAGATCTTCCTGCAACACCACCATGTCTGTGTCAAATTAAAACAAACTTTATTTCTCACACTTTGAATACAACAAGTTTAGACCTTACCGTGAAATGCTTACTTACAAGCCCTTAATTAACCAACAGTGCAGTTCAAGAAGAGTTAAGAAAATATTTACCAAATGAACTAAAGTAAAACATTATAAAAAGTAACACAATAACATAACGAGGCTACATACAGGGGGTACCGGTACCAAGTCAGTGTGCGAGGGTACAGGTTAGATTTAATTAGTACATGGGAGGTAGGGGTGAAATGACTATGCATAGATAATAAACAGCGAGTAGCAGCAGTGTACAAAACAAATGGAGGGGGGGGGGGGTCAATGTTATAGTCTGGTGTCCATTTTACTAATTGTTCAGCAGTCTTATGGATTGGGGGTAGAAGCTGTTAAGGAGTCTTTTGCTTCTAGACTTGGCACTCCAGTACCGCTTGCCGTGCGGTAGCAGAGAGAACAGTCTATGGCTTGGGTCACTGGAGTCTCTGACAATTTTATGGGCTTTCCTCTGACACCGCCTATTATATAGGTCCTGGATTGCAGGAAGCTTGGCCCCAGTGATGTACTGGGCCGTATGCACTACCCGCTGTAGTGCCTTATGGTCAGATGCCAAGCAGTTGCCATACCAGGAGGTGATGTAACTGGTCAGGATGCTCTCAATGGTGCAGCTGTGGATTTTTTTGAGGATCTGGGGACCCATGCCAAATCTTTTCAGTTTCCTGAGGGGAAAAGGTTTTGTTGTGCCCTCTTCATGACTGTCTTGGTGGACAGTGTTTGGACTGTGATAGATCGTTGGTGATGTGGACACCAAGGAACTTGAAACTCTCAACCTGATCCACTATTCATTTATTTTATTTAACTAGGCAAGTCAGTTAAGAACAAATTCTTAACACTACAGTCCCGTTGATGTTAATGGGGGCCTGTTCAGCCTGCCTTGTCCTGTAGTCCACGATCAGCTCCTTTGTCTTGTTCACATTGAGGGAGAGATTGTTGTCTTGGCAACACACTGCCAGTTCTCTGACCTCCTCCCTATAGGTTGTCTCATCATTGTCGGTGATCCAGCCTACCACTGTTGTGTCATCAGCAAACTTAATGATGGTGTTGGAGTCGTGTTTGGCCACGCAGTCGTGGGTGAACAGGGAGTACAGGAGGGGACTAAGTACACACCCCTAGGGGCCCCAGTGTTGAGGATCAGCGTGGCAGACATGTTGTTTCCTACCCTCACCGCCTGGGGGAAGTCCAGGATCCAGTTGCAGAGGGAAGTGTTTAGTCCCGTGGTCCTTAGCTTAGTGATGAGCTTCGTGGGCAGTATGGTGTTGAACGCTGAGCTGTAGTCAATTAACAGCATTCTCACATAGGTGTTCCTTTTATCCAGGTAAGGAAAGGGCAGTGTAGAGTGCGATTGAGATTGTGTCATCGGTGGATCTGTTGGTGCGGTATGTGAATTGAAGTCGGTCCAGGGTATCCGGGAGGATGCTGTTGATGTGAGCCATGACCAGCCTTTCAAAGCACTTCATGTCTACCAATGTGAGTGCTACGGGGCGGTAATCATTTAGTTAGGTTATCTTCGCTTCCTTGGGCACAGGGTCTGCTTGAAAATGTCAGCTTTGAGTACACGTCCTGGTAATCCATCTGGCCCCGCGGCTTTGTGAATGTTGACCTGTTTAAAGGTCTTGTTCACGTCGGCTACGGAGAGCATGATCATACAGTCGTCAGGAACAGCTGGTGCTCTCGTGCATGCTCTGTGTTGCTTGCCTCGAAGCGAGCATAAAAGGCCTTCAGCCTGTCTGGTAGGCTTGCATCACTGAGCAGCTCGCATCTGGGTTTCCCTTTGTAGTCCGTAATTGTTTTCAAGCCCTGCCACATCCGGCGAGTATCAGAGCTGGTGTAGTAGGATTCAATCTTATTCCTGTATTAATGCTTTGCTTGTTTGATGGTTCGTCTGAGGGCATAGCAGGATTTCTTATAGACGTCCGGATTAGTGTCCCGCTCCTTGAAAGCGGCGGCTCTAGCCTTAAGCTCGATGCGGATGGTGCCTGTAATCCATGGCTTCTGGTTGGGATATGTACGTACGGTCACTGTGGGGACGACATCGTCGATTCACTTGTTGATTTTGACAATGACTGAGGTGGTATATTCCTCAATGATATTGGACGAATCCCGGAACATATTCCAGTCTGTGCTAGCAAATAAAAGCAAATAACAGATTTCACCTATATTCCTACTCTTTAGACTTCAAAGTAAAGCCCTGCTTAGTTAAGACCCACTACCACTCTGCTCTGTCCCCTATATACATTTAATTGACAGGGAACTACTACCAAATCAAATCAAATCAAATGTATTTATATAGCCCTTCGTACATCAGCTGATATCTCAAAGTGCTGTACAGAAACCCAGCCTAAAACCCCAAACAGCAAGCAATGCAGGTGTAGAAGCACGGTGGCTAGGAAAAACTGCCTAGTAAGGCCAAAACCTAGGAAGAAACCTAGAGAGGAACCAGGCTATGTGGGGTGGCCAGTCCTCTTCTGGCTGTGCCGGGTGGAGATTATAACAGAACATGGCCAAGATGTTCAAATGTTCATAAATGGCCAGCATGGTCGTATAATAATAAGGCAGAACAGTTGAAACTGGAGCAGCAGCACAGTCAGATGGACTGGGGACAGCAAGGAGTCATCATGTCAGGTAGTCCTGGGGCATGGTCCTAGGGCTCAGGTCCTCCGAGAGAGAGAGAAAAAAAGAGAGAATTAGAGAGAGCATATGTGGGGTGGCCAGTCCTCTTCTGGCTGTGCTGGGTGGAGATTAAAACAGAACATGGCCAAGATGTTCAAATGTTCATAAATGATCAGCATGTTCGAATAATAAGAAGGCAGAACAGTTGAAACTGGAGCAGCAGCACGGCCAGGTGGACTGGGGACAGCAAGGAGTCATCATGTCAGGTAATCCTGGGGCATGGTCCTAGGGCTCAGGTCCTCCGAGAGAGAGAAGGAGAGAATTAGAGAACGCACACTTAGATTCACATAGGACACCGAATAGGACAGGAGAAGTACTCCAGATATAACAAACTGACCCTAGCCCCCGACACATAAACTACTGCAGCATAAATACTGGAGGCTGAGACAGGAGGGGTCAGGAGACACTGTGGACCCATCCGAGGACACCCCCGGACAGGGCCAAACAGATGTCACTTAAGTACAGCACTCTCACCAACGGGTTCAAAAAATATTCTCATTGTGTCAATAGTTATGGTCAGAAGTTCATCCTGTGCTGGACGAGCAAGTGACTTTACCAGGAAAAACTGTTGGCCCTTAACAATAATGGCCACAATTGTATGACCAGAGCGAGAGGATGTGATAATCCCTCTAGCATACAGCCCTATCCCACCAGGCAAAAATACATTGAAACAATGTTCCATCAACGTCATATTTCAACAGACTGACGTTGAACATCAAATGGATTTTATACTTATATTTGCAAAAAGTACACAGTTTAAGTCTCATTTTAACCTGATTTCCACCACAAATTAACGTTGAGATTTCCAGGCATTGTTCATTCATAATGAATTCACTTTTGGTTGACAACTCAATTAAATATACATCTAAATGAAATGTGTATTTGAGGTTATGCCAGGTTTTTGCCCAGATGGATCGTAAATAGAAGTATTTTTTTTACTGTTTTAAACAAACAAAACGACTAAATAATTTGTGTCTGTTCACTGCTCAGCAAAGTTCAAAGCGCCTAGACCCACTTACAGTAATTCCTGCCTTTTTGCTCACTTTAGATGATTTGGCTTGCATGTAATCCTAGGTAATGTCTGTGCCTATGTGCCTGCCTTACCCTCATACACATTTCTGACTAAAATAAAACACAGTCAAAGTACTATAACACACATACATGTTTGTTTTGTGCAGTATTGGAGGTGCAAAGACAATGTTGATGTAAGCAGACAAAGTAACCTCTCAAAAGTAAATGTTTAGATTTGTCCCTAAAGGGGTACAACTGCTTGTCACTAGGGTGATACCCTGTAAGGTCCCATTATGTGCTTTTAGTTATAGGTACATAACTGTAGCCTAGTTCATACCTCAGATAGTACCTTTCTCTACATACACAAAATCATCCTTTGTACCTTTGCTTATATTAACATCACAGTGTCAAATCCATTTGTTCCTTGTACAGTAAGTAGCACACATGTACCTTTACCATACACCAGTTAAACTGGTACAACCATTTAGCTAAGTAACTAGCTGAAATCCATGCCCCAACTAATCCACACCACCAGTATAATTTCCCAGTGTGCCTTGCCTTTTCTAGGGAATTGTAGAGTGTACATCCATGACTGTATTTATTAGTGTTAGAGACATGGTTGTTGAATTCATTCCTCTTGTGGCCTTCATTAAGTGAGTTCCTAGGCATGTATTATCAATTTAATTATAGTCTTTATGATAATAAATTATACACAGAATGGAGGAAACATTACGACCACCTGCTTTTTCCGTTACCTACTGATCAGGTGAATGCTATGATCTGTTATTGATGTCACTTGTTAAATCCACTTCAATCAGTGCAGCGGTCTAAGGTACTGCATCTCAGTGCTTGAGGCATCACTACAGACACCCTGGTTTGAATCCAGGCTGTATCATGATTGGGAGTCCCATAGGGCGTCCGGATTTGGCCGGTGTGGGCCGCCATTGTAAATAAGAATTTGTTCTTAACTGACTTATACCTAGTTAAATAAAGGTAAAAAAGAAAGATTTTTCTGCCTTCAGAGACAATTGAGACATGGATTGTGTATGTTTGCCATTCAGAGAGTCAATGGGCAAGACAAAATATTTAAGTTTGGAATGGGGTATGGCAGTAGCACCAATTTGATTGCTGCAATGCTGCTTGGTTTTTCACACTCAACAGATTCCCGTGTCTATCAAGAATGGTCCACCACCCAAATTGACACAACTGTGGGAAGCATTGGATTCAACATGGGTCAGCATCCCTGTGGAATGCTTTTGGCACCTTGTACAGTCCTTGCCCTGTCAATTGAGGCTGTATTGAGGGCAAAACGGGTTGCAACTCGATAGTAGGAAGGTGTTCCTAATGTTTTGTACAGTCAGTGTCTATCATGAAGCCTTATTTTGAGGCCAAGATTTACTCTAATACAGTGGCCTGTAAACGCATGGTTTTCAGGTCACACCAGGCCTTCAAGTAGGCTTGCAAAAGTCCAGTAACCTTCCCCAAATTACCCAAACATGTCTTAATATGGAATCCTTGTTAATTTCCTCCCACTTCCAGGAATCTTCGAACCAGGATTTCTGAAAAACCTGGGAAAGTTATCAGAAGTCATATTATGCTGTTTTGCAAAGTGATTTGTAATTCCAGCCAGCATTAAAATACCCAACAGATACTCACCCAACCTGCATGCATAGTGACTTGCAGGGTTAGGAACATTGTAAGTAGACTACCTAAGCCATTTCAGTAACGTGTGCAAAAAAATCGAACTAACTGATTAGATTAGTTGCATATTATTTATTTTTGTGTAGCATAAGATTAATCAATCTATCAATGTACATATAAAAACACACACGAAAAACTATTCTAAAATGTTTAACCTGCTGTAGAGCATGCTGGGAAATATGATGATGATAATAATTTTGGTGCAAATTTGCCTTTTTAGGCTAGATGTGTAAAGTGGGAAAAAGAAATGTGCCTTCACATTGTACCCCTTTTTTGAGAGTGAGAGTGTAGTGATTGTACCCTTTTATATTCAAAATATTGGGTACAAACATTTACCATTATAGTCTTTATAGTCTTTAACCACAAAAATACCCTAAAAGTTATTAAACATGTGAGATCATTATTCATTATCATTATTATCATTATTACTTGTCTCATCATATCATCGGTTGGAAAAAGCAAATGTCTTATTGGGCGTAGCGTAACTGTCCATCAGTACTACTCAGTGCACCATACCAACATGTTTCAAGGTAACCTGCCTAAATGACTACCGACCCGTAGCACTCACGTCGGTAGCCATGAAATGCTTTGAAAGGCTGGTCATGGCTCACATCAACACCATTATCCCAGAAACCCTAGACCCACTCCAATTTGCATACCGAACCAACAGATCCACAGATGATGCAATCTCTATTGCACTCCACACTGCCCTTTCCCACCTGGACAAAAGGAACACCTATGTGAGAATTCTATTCATTCACTACAGCGCAGCATTCAATACCATAGTGCCCTCAAAACTCACACTAAGCTAAGGACCCTGGGACTAAACACCTCCCTCTGCAACTGGATCCTGGACTTCCTGACAGGCCGCACCCAGGTGGTAAGGGTAGATAACAACACATCTTCCACGCTGATTCTCAAAACGGGGGCCCCTCAGGGGTGCATGCTCTGTCCCCTCCTGTACTCCCTGTTCACTCATGACTGCACGGCCAGGTATGACTCCAACACCATCATTAAGTTTCCTGATGACACAATGACACAACAACTGATCACCGACAACGATGAGACAGCCTATAGTGAGGAGGTCAGAGACCTGACCGTGTGGTGCAAGGACAACAACCTCTCCCTCAACATGATCAAGACAAAGGAGATGATTGTGGACTACAGGAAAAGGATGACCGAGCACGCCCCCATTCTCATCAATGGGGCTGTAGTGGAGCAGGTTGAGAGCTTCATGTTCCTTGGCGTCCACATCACCAACAAACTAATATGGTCCAAGTACACCAAGACAGTTGTGAAGAGTGCACAACAAAACCTATTCTCCCTCAGGAGACTGAAAAGATTTGGCATGGGTCCTCAGAAGGTTTTACAGCTGCACCATCGAGAGCATGTACATAATTACCTCAATTACCTCAACACCGGTGGCCCCCGCACATTGACACATTGATTCTGTACCGGTACCCCCTGTATATAGCCCCGCTATTGATATTTACTGCTACTCTTTAATTATTTGTTATTCTTACCTCTTACTTTTTAAAGGATTATCTTAAAACGGAATTGTTGGTTAATTGCTTGTACGTAAGCATTCCACTGTAAGGTTGTATTCGGAGCATGTGACAAATCAAATTTGATTTGATTTGAGTATAATATAATGAGGTCTGTGTGTAGCTTGTGTAGAGGAGTCAGGCGCAGGACATCAGATATGAGTAAATAAACGTAATTTACTCAAAATTAGACAAAATACAATACAATAAAACGAGCCCACATAACGGACCGTATTACATACAAACAATTACTCACAAACAAACATGGGGGAACAGAGGGTTAAATAATGAACAAGTAATTGGGGGATTAAAACCAGGTGTGAAGGGAACAAGACAAAACAAATGGAAAATGAAAAGTGGATCGGCGATGGCTAGAAGGCCGGTGACGTCGACCGCCAAACGCCGAACGCCGCCCGAACAAGGAGATGGACCGACTTCGGCGGAAGTCGTGACAACAGGTAACTACACAACGTTCCAACACTGAAAGGTTCACATACATGTCCATCAATGGGGCCAAGCTCCCTGCCATCCAGGACCTCTATACCAGGCGGTGTCAGAGGAAGTCCCTAAAAATTGTCAAGGACAACCACCCAAATCATAGACTGTTCTCTCTGCTATCGCACGACAAGCGGTACAGATGCATCAAGTCTGGAACCAACAGGACCCCCAAACCATAAGACTGCTAAATAGTTAACCAAATGGCTAACCAGACTATCCTTTATGGAGTGATTTCAGTGCAAACAGACATTGTATTTACATTTTTTGTTTGTACTAGGATATTGAAATTGTTATTAATATTATTGATTTCGCAAGAAACAAATTGAGTCATTAAATCCTATAAATTGAACTTCTCTATTCTGAATGTATAATTTTTTTTCCCAAGAATGTATCCTGTTACCTAGTCACTTTACCTCTACCTGTATGTACATATCTACCTCAATTACTTCGCACACTTGCACATGGACTCTGTACTGTTACCCCGTCTATATGGCTAAGTTATCGTTATTCGTGGTGTGCTTATTCCTTGTTACTATTGTTCTATTATTTTTCTATTTTTCTCTCTGCATTGTTGGGAAGCTAAACATTTCACTGTTATTCTTCACCGGTTGTTGACAAAGCATGTGCCAAATAGAATATGATTTGATTTGACACAGACACACACACACACACACCGGAGACTTCTCCTGCGATGGTGGTCTTGCCGTTGGAGACAAGCTAGTGGCAGCAAAAAAAATGTGCATCAGGATGGAGCTCCACCACTCCAGTCAGATGACAGGTGGGAAAGGAAGAGGCAAACATGACTCAACTTCAGATCCACAGTATCCTGAGCAAGCTTGTAACTGTTAGACACTGTATCAGAAACTGACTGGCTACAGCCGCGAGACCCTCTCTAGCTCTTATTTAGGTCACATTCTGTGCTCCAAAGGCGAGAAAAAAAAGGAGTCTCTGTCAATCGACTGCAATGAATACCTTCAGTTGGCCACGGTCCAGTGTATAAAGTGCTCTCTGAGCTGTGGCGGCTGCTGTGTGCGTGCGCACGTGTGTGTTCTCATTTACATCTGTGTGTTCAATCCCTTGCAAATACAGGGGTGGTGTTTGGGATTGGGTTGAGATATTCATATTGTGTTTTCAATACAAATGTAGAATGTGGTGATGTAGGCCTTTGTGACTCCCAGCGATATTTGATCCCTCTGCAGAAATGGAAATGTCATCCGAATTTTCACAAACAGTTCAGTCCATCTTCAATTACTGTAGCCTCCACACATTCCTCATGCAAAACAATATACGCCCTGTCTTCGTCCCAAATGCCATTCGGTTCCCTACATAGTGCAAAGGGCCCCCATGTGGGCCCTCATCAAAAGTAGTGCACTATGTAGGGCACAGGGTGCCATTTGGTACGCAAGCCTGTGCATAATGTATGTACTGTACACAGACACTAATACATTTATTTGATAGAATTCCATTCCTCAGTTCTCTGTGTTTCAGGTTTATCTGGGGTCATTTAATTTGTTTGGTCCAGTACCCTTTACCTTCCTCCTTTACCTTCCTCCTTTTCCTTCCTCCTTTACCTTCCTCCTTTACCTTCCTCCTTTACCTTCCTCCTTTACCTTCCTCCTTTACCTTCCTTCTTTTCCTTCCTCCTTTACCTTCCTCCTTTACCTTCCTCCTTTACCTTCCTCCTTTACCTTCCTCCTTTTCCTTCCTCCTTTACCTTCCTCCTTTACCTTCCTCCTTTTCCTTCCTCCTTTACCTTCCTCCTTTACCTTCCTCCTTTACCTTCCTCCTTTTCCTTCCTCCTTTACCTTCCTCCTTTACCTTCCTCCTTTACCTTCCTCCTTTACCTTCCTCCTTTTCCTTCCTCCTTTTACTTGCTTTTATTTACCACAGTGGCCTTTGGTTGTGTGTTATAAATTGCTGCAATGAATTCCCTCTGCTGGCTAAGACTCAGTGTTCTGTGTAGCTCTGTTAGAGCTCTGCTTTGGGTGCTTGAACCCTTGTTATTGTCTCGTTATCCTCACCTCCCAGCCTATTGGACTAGGTGACAGGTGCGGATTCAGCATTCTGCTGAATATTTGGAGCTGTGTGCGTGTGTGTGTGTGTGTGTGTGTGTGTGTGTGTGTGTGTGTGTGTGTGTGTGTGTGTGTGTGTGTGTGTGTGTGTGTGTGTGTGTGTGTGTGTGTGTGTGTGTGTGTCAGTCTAAAGTACACAACGGTTCACCTGACACAAGACTTAATCCAAACATTAAACTGTTGATTTTACACGCATTTTACATTTACTGTACTTTTCAGTGCATTTGTTAATAATTGCTAGGTTTTGACAAACAAAGTAAAAACTAACGGACAACTAAGAAAAGCGCAAACCAAGTTGATTCACCCAGAGGGTCAAACAGCTGAATGAACAAAGACAATACATACATCTCTGTTGCTAGACAGGATTTTAGTGATTCCTGTTCTCTCTCACTCCATCTGAACCTGACCTTGGCCTAAATTCCTTATTCCTCCCCAACTCATGGTTGTCCTGTTGACTTGAACCAGACTGTGGCCCTTCTCCTTTCCATAGGATTCCAGATATCTAACAACAACATGTTCTGAACAACAACAACATGTTCTGAACAACAACAACATGTTCTGAACAACAAAAACGTTCTGCCTTCCCCTCTCTCCCTCAAGTGACATAAATAAGTTTAGAGGTTCTGCCTTCAAGTTTAGAAGTCAGAACCCATCGTTCCTGGAAAATGTGGGGTAGGTGCCACACAGGACAAGAACATGACAAGGGTTTGAGTGAGAGGCTCTAACTGGTGTCTCCAGGTGGACACACACCTCTCCAATGTCTGCACAGTTCCTTAGTCTTCAACTATAAGGGGCTTTTGTTGAGCTCACCTAGCTGTGCCATTGAGTAACGACAGCAGGCACACTTGTCGTTGTTTCGTTTGGGACCACAGCCCATGCTTCCTCACCGTCGCACAATTACTGATGTTGTTCACGCAACAGACGGTCCAATTATACATCACAATCTGGGTCAGGTGGGCATCATTTGAAAGCTTGTTCTATTGCCGGCATGACGAACTACGTCATAAAATCAAATACTACAAGTGTTAGGCTTTCACAATGCAATTCAGGGAAACAGATACTAATTTTGCCAGTCCGTGAAAGACAGCGGTAATGAGTATATTCAATATACAATAGACGAACGGCGGCAGCGTGGCCTAGTGGTTAGGGTGTTGGACTAGTAACCGAAAGGTTGCAGGTTCAAATCCCCGAGCTGACAAGGTACAAATCTGGTCTTCTGCCCCTGAACAAGGCAGTGTTCCTAGAGTATCCTTGAAAATAAGAATTTGTTCATTCCTGACTTGCCTGTATAAATAAAATATGCTCATTCTGTTCAGAACAACTCAGCCATGTCATATTGTAACTCGGCATCGAACATAGTGATCATCAATGTTGACACTGTATAGGGGATTATGAAATGTGAAGTGCAAGTGTTTGGTTCGCTTGTATAATATCAAAGCGGTCCATTTCAATTACATTTCCCTTGCTTAGACCCAAAACAATGATCAAATGTTGCCCAATTAGCACAAAGCATGTCAGTCAAAACCCATAAAGTGCTGTGAAGAGCAGAGGCAGAGCTCTGACGTCATATACAGCATGTTACTGTACAACCACTGCATTCCAATTTAGGAGATTATCAGTGCTCAAACCTGCCATTTTTCAACCCGTATATGGCTTTGAGTGTAAAGGGCCATTGGCCCTGTTGGATGCCATTGTTTTCATGTCACCATGTGAGGTCACATGTCACCATGTGAACGCTTTTATTGGCTGCTGGCTGCAGTGGCCCAGGAGCTGTCAGCTTGTTTTAGAGGGAGTGGAGAGGTAGAGCCACCAGACTCTTGTCAACAGCCACCTCACACCTTAGATCAGCTCAAATGACTGGCAGTACTAGGATCAGGGCTCTTATTCATAAAGTGTTTCAGAATAGGAGTTCTGCTCTAAGACAAGCTTTCCCTTTTAGGTGATAATGAATTAGATTATCTGGATAGGGAGGACCTGATCCTAGATCAGCACTTCTACTCTGAGACATTTTGTGAGGTTAGGTGACTATTCCTGACTGTTTATTGGAGCTTGCTCCCTCTCTTTCTTCTTAGCGGAAATAAACCCTTAAACAGTATTCAATTCTTTCAAACTCAACCTCCGGGTTTCCCCCCCATCTCTTTTTCTCTCATGTAATCAAATTCACTAGAGCAAACATAAATGTCGGAAGACAAGCTTGTGGAGCGATCGGAAAGTCTTGAAATGCATGCCAAATAAACTGACTGCTATTATTTAGATAACCTTGAAGGACAGAAGAAAGAGTTGAATAGGCCTACCTGTGTCAACATCACTGTCTGTTCTCGTCTGCTTAGGGGTGCCAAAAGCCATTCTAATCAGCTTTAGACAATGCCTATGCGTGCATAAGTAATTATCTCCCTCTCTCTTCTCTCCCTCTCTCTCTACGTCTCTCTGTTTGTCTCTCTGTTTGTCTGTTCTGGGTTTGTGTGTCCACAGAGCTTATTTAGCGTCAGTAGCAGTTAGATGCGTCTGTCCCCTCGTCCGTGACGATGACGATGAAGGGCTTGTCGAGTAGCCGGAGACACCATCACATGGTGACCTGTGACCCCTCCTATGACTCCATGACCCTGGGGCGCCAAGCCCGGCCCTACCCGCTGAACCCGGGCAATGCCCACCCGGCGGACCACCCTTACTATGCCCAGCGAAGCTCCTTCCAGTCTGAGTGCGGACCCTACCCTGACCCGGCTAGCAGCACCTTCCCCCGAAGACACTACAGCTCCCACCATGAACTGAAGGATGAGTGTGCTGTGGTGCCTTACACCGGAGGCCAGGGGGGAGGCGTTAAAAACAACCGCATCCCCCCAAACCTTCTGGAGCAGTTTGAACGGCAGGCGCCGGCGCGCCATGACGGCTACCACACACTGCAGTACAAGTGCACAGCAGTGGCGCGCCAGCGCAGCGACAGTCCTGGGAGGATCCGGCATCTTGTCCACTCGGTCCAAAAGCTCTTCACCAAGTCCCAATCCCTGGAAGGCCCATCCGGGGATAGGATGAACGGAGGCAAGGCCAGCTCTGACGACCCGCCCTCCCACTCGGGCACCCTGAAGCACAACAGCAAGCGCAGCAAGAGCAAAGACCGCAGCAGGTCGGAGCCCAAGATGCGCTCAGCCATCTCAGGCTACTGGAGCTCGGACGACACCCTGGACCGCGAGGTGTGCCTGTACCACCACCACAGCCCCATCCCGGGAGGCATGCCCTCGGGGGTGATGACCATGGGCCGCCACCCAGGCAAGTCCCAGTCACAGTACTTCATGGAGCAGTACAACACCATCAGCGCCCACTCGCTGAAGACGTCACGAAGCAACAACGACGTCAAGTGTTCTACATGCGCCGGGTTGCCGGGACTGGGCACGGGGATGGACGGTAATGGCCAACTGCTGAAGAAGAGCTCGTGGTCATCAACGCTGACGGTCAGTAGGGCCAGGGAAGTCTACCAGAAAGCATCGGTCAACCTGGACAAAGCCCCGGTCAAGGCTGATACCTGCCAGCGGGGGGGGCGCCAGATCTGTCAATTCCTCCAGGTATGACAACAACCCTTCTTCACCTCCAAACCTCCATCTTCACACCTCCATCCCATGTCCTACCAGAGATTCATATGCCTGTGTGGAGACACCTGGCCCACTGCATGTCCACTGTCCCTTGAGGCAGAGAGAGAAGGGTAGAGGAGGGGCAGACGTACTCTCTATCTCTATCCATGTCCACGCAGACTGATATCCGGATGCCCCTCAATGTCCACTGTCCCTTATGGCAGAGAGAGAGGAGGAGACAAGGAGCAGACTTACTTTCTCTCTCTATCGGCCACTCTTAGGGGACATGTAAGACGTCCTAATAAGTGTTGAATGTGAGACAAATCAAATGTGAGACAAATATTTATTGCAGATCTTAACAAAGCAGGTGCAGCAAAATGCTTTTGTTCCTAGCTCCAGTAGGTCAGTAAATGTCTAATAGTACAATACTAATACACAAATAATCCCAAGAAAAAAATATATAAACAGAGATTTTACACACTAAAAGTGGTACTTGAGGCACACTCAGTGAAACCATTAACTCATGTACCTCATCTTCAGACCAAGTCTGCAAAACTGCCAGCCCATTATCTGCTTTACACTCAGTTTGCAATTGTAAAACCTTTGCTAAACACTAAACACAGTTCTCTACATTAGACACATCTTTCAAAATGAACAGGTCTTGTGTTTCGCTTGGAAAACACTGCCATTCCAAATGCCACACGCATTTACCAAGTACGTACACCCAGTGCTCACGTGTGAAAAATGAATTTCTTCACTTCACACACATCAGAGCTTGAGCAGTATAAATAAGCTTCAGGTTGGCTTTCTTGGTTTGGACAACAATGGAGGCCAATTTTGGAGAGAGAGATAGAGGAAGAGGAATGAGAGTAAGAGGTGGAGGAGGAAGAGGACAAAGACGATGATGAGGACAAGGACAGCCTATTGGTTTATCTTCTACTGTATGTGTTTTGTCTGTTACTGTTCATCCCAAAATCTGGATGAAAATACAATTTCTTGAGAAAGAAACGCATTTTATTTTCCCTCCCTTTCATGTTTGTTTAGAGTGTAAATGTACACTGAATATGCATACATACTGTATATATTTGTGCACATACATGTATGTGTGAGTGCTATGACAAACTGCTGTGGACTCCACTGCACACTAAACATGCAAAAGACACATGCATGTATAAGAGCCAATCATTTGATGGATTGTGTGTAGAGTTTTGATGCAAAAACACCATTTTGAGAAGAGTTATAATAGTTTTGAATGAAGTGTTTGGTTTTTCAAGAGTTGTGTGACGTTTTGCATGTTGTGTGTGTGTGTGTGTGTTTTGGGGTTTTGTGTGTAGAGTCTTGAGAAAAGGAGCCCTAGTTTCAGAAATCATGTGTAAGCAATTGTCAAAAACTGTAAGGCATATCAAAACGAGCAATGTCAGAGTCCAGGATATACAGTGCATTCGGAAAGTATTCAGACCCCATTACGTTTTCCAGATTTTGTTACGTTGCAGCCTTATTCTAAATTGGATGAAAGAAAAAAAATCATTGTCAATCTACACACAACACCCCATAATGACAAAGCAAAAATGATTCAAAATCAAAACAGTAATACTTTATTTACGTAGGTATTCATAATCTTTGCTATGAGACTCGAAATTGTGCTCAGGTGCATCCTGTTTCCATTAATCATCCTTGAGTAGTTTTACAACTTGATTGAACTCCACCTGTGGTAAATTCCAAAGAAGTTTGTGACCACCAAGAGTCTTCCACGGCTGGCCGCCTGGCAATACTGAGAAATCGTGGGAGAAGGGCCTTGGTCAGGAATGTGACCAAGAACTCAATGGTCACTCTGACAGAGCTCCAGAGTTCCTCTGTGGCGTTTGGTGTACCTTCCCAAAGGACAACCATCTCTGCAGCACTCCACCAATCAGGCCATTGTTTTTTTTAAGTATTTTTTTTACTTTACCGTTTTTATTTTTTTACTAGTCAAGTCAGTTAAGAACAAATTCTTATTTTCAATGACGGCCTAGGAACAGTGGGTTAACTGCCTGTTCAGTGGCAGAATGACAGATTTGTACCTTGTCAGCTCAGGGGTTTGAACTTGCAACCTTCCGGTTACTAGTCCAACGCTCTAACCACTAGGCTACTTTGCCGCCCCATTATGGTAGACTGACCAGAAGGAAGCCACTGCTCAGTAAAAGGCACATGACAGCACGCTTGAAGTTTGCCAAAAGGCACCTAAAGATTCTCAGACCATGAGAAATAAGATTCTCTGGTATGATTGAACTATTGGCCTGAATGCCAAGCGTCACGTCTGGAGGAAACCTGGCACCATCCCTACGGTGAAGCATGGTGGTGGCAGTATCATGCAGTGGGGATGTTTTTCAGCGGCAGGGACTGGGAGACTAGTCAGGATCGAGGGAAAGATGAACAGAGCAAAGAGATCATTGATGAAAACCTGCTCTCAGACTGGGGTGAAGGTTCACCTTCCAAAAGGACCACGACCCTAAGCACACAGCCAAGACAATGCAGGAGTGGCTTCAGGACAAGTCTCTGAATGTCCTTGAGTGGCCCAGCCAGAGCCCGGACATGAACCCTATCGATCATCTCTGGAGAGACCTGAAAATATCTGAGCAGCGACGCTCCCCAACCAAATTGACAGAGTTTGAGAGGATATGCAGTGAAGAATGGGAGAAACTGCCCAAATACAGGTGTGCCAAGCTTATAGTGTCATACCCATGAAGACTCAAGGCTGTAATCGCTGACAACGGTGCTTCAACAAAATACTGATTAAAGGGTCTGAATACTTATGTAAATGTGATATTTCAGCTTTTTTTATATGCATTATCTGTGACGAGAATACAGTATGCACATATAAAGTGAGTAAATCAGTGAGATCAAAATTGCATTTCATCAGAATAATGTTGCAGGAATGCTAATCCTATCTGTTCCTAACTACAGAAACTATTTCAGAACAATAAACATTCATGTTCATTTTATTACATTTGTGTCAAATGTGAGACGTCCTAAGTTGTGTCAAACGTGAGACGTCCTCATTTGTGTCAAACGTGAGACGTCATCTTCCTCACTTGTTAACATCATTCATCCTATTCCATATCGTCCCTGGTTGTGGACCCCATTCCATTTGTCTCCGGTCCTTTAAATTGTTACGTGTCTGTGTGTTTGTAATGTCTTGTGACAGCTGATTTGGTTCTGGCTCCCGAGTGGCGCAGTGGTCTCAGTCACTCCATCGCAGTGCTAGAGGAGTCACTACAGACCCTGATTCGATCTTGGGCTGTATCACAACCGGTCGTGATCGGGAATCCCATAAGGCGGCGCACAATTGGCCCAGCGTCGTCCGGGTTAGGCCGTCATTGTAAAATAGTGATTTGTTCATAACTGACTTGCCTAGTTAAATAAAGGTTCATCAAAAAAATGAATTAGTGTGTTTGTGCTTGTAGATTTCCATGTATAATGATTACTTGTGGAATCAGTACTTATGTATACCTAGTAGATTAGCATTTAAACGGATCTTACAGTTACTGCATGCAGTATATTTACTTGGAAATCAGCATTATCCCATGCATACACAATACCTGTAGCCTCTCTTACACAGTAGCTGCCATAATGGTGTGTCTTAAATTTCACCTTATTCTCTATATAGTGCACTATTCTTGACTCGATACTTATGGGAATCAGGTGCCATTTGGAACACGAGCATAGTGTGAAAGAGCTGGAGCGTTAGAAGGGCTCCAGACGTGAGATGAGAGAGGGAAAAACAGAACTATTGAAACGAGGAGAAAAGCCACATATCCCCGAACCTGGTGGCTCCACTGTGTTCTCTCTGTTTGTTTGGGTGAAGATGGAAGAGGAAGTGATTCAACTTGGTTACATCCCCTCATCTGACTTGGTGAGCTGCAAACAGAAGCCCGGGGGGAGAGAAAGAAAGAGAGGGACTGAGAGATTGCAGGAGAATGGAGACTGAGCGAGAGAGAGCAAGTTAGGAAGAATGTAAATGTAAATATATGTTAATGTAAACATACTGTATGTCTCCCGTGCCAATAAAGCCCATTAAATTGAAATTGTATTGAAAGGGAGAGAGGAGAGACGGACTGAGAGGGAAAGATAGTGAAAGTGAGAGAGAGACTGGGGGAGAGAGAAAGTAAGAGGGACTAAGAGAGAGATCTTTGCAGCCACGTAGAAACATTCCTCCTGTCCCAACCTGAAAAGAGCTGCGTTCCTCTTTCTTCTACAGAGAACAAGAAAATGGGTCACTGTCAAAAGAGGAGGACATGATACTTTTAGCCGGCGAAAAAGAAGCCGGCTCTTTCAATTTGGAGGAGTGACGTGTTGTTTTATTCCCGTGCTGGGATGTAAATCTTATTTTCTGCCCCTCGCCATTCACTCACACTTCCTGTTGTTCCCGTTCACACAAACACACACACGCATGCACGCACCAACCTGGACTCATAGTAACATAGTAAACGTAAATCCGGGGCACTCAATTATTAGGATTTGTTACGTTTCGTATGGTATGTATTAATTTGTCATCTTGTATGATACGTTACGAATTACAATTCATATGATATGTTACAAATTGGCAAAAAAAATTATATTTTATTTAACTAGGCAAGTCAGTTAAGAACAAATTCTTATTTACAATCACAGCCAAACCTGGCCGTCGCTGGGCCAATTGTGCACTGCCATATGGGACTCCAATCATAGCCGGATGTGATGCAGCCTGTATTCAAACCAGGGACTGCAGGGATGCCTCCTGCCTTGAGATGCAGTGCCAAAGACCCCTGTGCCACTTGGGAGCCCAAGTCTGATATGTTAAGCTAGCTAGCTAATGCTAACATTAGCTAGGCTAGTTATAGGGGTTTAGGTTATGGTTAGGAGTTAGGTTAATGTTAGGGTTTAGGGCAAGGGTTAGCTAACCTGCTAAGTAGCTGCAAAGTAGATAACTAGCTAAAGTTATCCGTGAAGAGATTTGAATAAGCAACCTTTGGGTTGCTAGACATTTGCATGTCTAGCAACCCATTTGCATTGGGTGGCCCATCCACCCCTACCAACCACTCTACTTTCATTTTTTGCCTTCAGTAATCTTCTGTCATATGTAACCATAGGAAATGTTTATATATATCATACTCATTTGAGTGTCCCGGATTGACGTTTACTATGTTACATCTAGTCTATGAGACCAGGCTACACACACACACACACACACACTGACTCTCAGCCAGCCAAACACCTCCTAATGTGTCTCGGCTTTATTTGGCAGGGTGTTCTTTTAGGTTCTGTTTTAGTTTCTGTTACAGATGATGAGAGACGTTGGTGTAACACTGGCGTCATTCAAGTCCTCAACAGACCCTAGATGTCCTCTGCCTTCGCAGTTTTTTGCTTGTGTGCCCCTGACGTCAAGGACGAGTTGTCTCCCTAGCTACCGGCCTGTTGAGCGATTCTCCTACCTTTGATTATTCAGACTCTTTGTCGCCATCCCAAATGGCACCCTATTCCATAGTGCACTACTTTGAGACGAGCGCATTATGGGCCTTGGTCGATAGTAGTGCACTATAGAGCGAATATGGTGCAGTTTGGGATGCATATCTCTCTCTGTATGTCTCCTCTCTCCCTTTCACCTCCGTGTTTCACCTCCCCTAAAAGCCACTCATATTGGAGACCAGCGCAGTATTGGGGCGGAACAAAAACTCCTTTGTTTTTCTCTCTCTCTTTCTTGTGGCAGCGGAGAGAGGGAGATGGCTTCTTTGCTTGCCTCTTTTTTTTTCACGTTCATTAGTGTGTGAAAAGCTCAACACAACCACTGCACAGACAGACAGGGTTGGAGAATTCAGAAGTTTCAGACCAAACAATTCACTCCTCAGTTTGATATGCGTCACTTGGAGGGAGCAGCACAATGGAGGGCCTCTCGTCTCTACACCCTGATGGTATGGTTCTAATGCACCATATTCAGGTGAACATTAGCACTTAGTGGTGTGGCTTTAGCAGCTTGGTGTATATAGAGCCTTGTTTGGATGGTGACCTGAGGCTGGGCAAGCGGTCAGCCAGGGGTCAGAGAGCGGTCATAGTGTCTAGTCGGGTGTTTCATCGCTCTGACATAAGTTACCGCCCTGTTCTCACGGTCTCCGCCCCACAGGTACCCCAGGACGAGTGGAGTAGGGGGTTCTTGTCCGTGGGGAAAGACGAGGAGATCCCATGCAGGCGTATGCGCAGTGGCAGCTACATCAAGGCCATGGCGGAGGAAGACAGCGGCGACTCAGACTGCAGCCCGAAGCCCTCGCCCAAGGTGCAGGCACGCCGGGCGAGCTATCTGAAGGCCACACAGCCATCGCTCACCGAGATGACCACCCTCAAGTGAGTAGATATGTAGACTGAAAGATGCTTCTGTAAATTCAACAATAAAACACAGTAGAATGCACAGTAAAATACCTTAAATGTGTTTTACAGAATTAATTATGGTGCATTGTGGGGTAATGTTGTGGATGTGGAAAGAGCCTCTGGCTCATTAACATCTTTTAAGGTGTGCCTTGTAAAAGGCTCCGTTTGTCGCACCCCTAAGTGAGAATGTTGCACCCCCACAGAAAACACTACACACAATTTTGTGAATTCTACAAACCTTGTCCTGAAAATCTATAGTAATTTACTGGACATTTGATTCCAGTAAATTACTGTAATTCAGAATACAGAGTCATAATACATTTTTGGCACACTAAACAAGCATTATTGGGTGTATATTTGGGCATTGGAATCATTAACATATTTTTAGGTGTGTCAGGCGTGTGCTTACTTGAGGTGAAGTCAGGTGCAGGAGAGCAGAGAATTGTGAAGAGGTACACACTTTATTACGGCAGGAGAGATATACAGAGTCAAAAACCTCCTCCAGCAAACAAGGCAAAGTGTATAGCGCGCACAATAGTCACGCAACATAAATGTTTAACAATACAAATAATCTTAGTGAAAATACATGGAAAATAACAAACGCTTTAGCCTAGTGCGTACAACACTTAACACACAAATAATTTCACACAAAGACATGAGGGGGAACAGAGGAATAAATACATGTAGTGTGATTGGGGAATGCAAACCAGGTGTGAATGGAACAAGACAAAACAAATGGATAATAGAAAAATAGAGCGGCGATGGCTAGAAAGCCGGTGACGCCGAACGCAAGGAGGGGGGCCGACTTCGGCGGAAGTCGTGACAAGGTGTGTCTTATAAGAGGCAAAATTTGTTGCACCTGTTAGTGAAAATGCTATACAAATTTCACTGATACGTGGTAGTGGCTCCCGGATAATTACATTTACAGTGCCTTCGGAGAGTATTCAGATCCCTTGACTTTTTCCACATTTTGTTACCTTGCAGCCTTATTCGAAAATTAACAACAAAAAAAATCCTCAGAAATCGACAAACAATACCCTATAATGACAAAGCAAAAACAGTTTTTAGAATATTTGCAAATTTATTTTAAAAATTACAATAGAAATACCTTATTTACACAAGTATTCAGACCCTTTGCTATAAAACTCGAAATTGAGCTCAGGTGCATCCTGTTTCCATTGATCATCCTTGAGATGTTTCTATAACTTGATTGGAGTCCACATGTGGTAAATTGAAGTGATTGGACATGTCTACATAAGATCCCACAGTTTACAGTGCATGTCAGAGCTTAAACGAAGCCATGAGGTCAAAGGAATTGTCCGTAGAGATCTGAGACAGGATTGTAAAAAGGCACAGTGGGGAAGGGTACCAAAAAATATCTGCAGCATTGAAGGTCCTCAAGAACACAGTGGCCTCCTTCATTCTTAAATGGAAAAAGTTTGGAACCACCAATACTTTTTCTAGAGCTGGCCGCCTGGCCAAACTGAGCAATCGGGGGGAAAGGGCCTTGGTCAGGGAGGTGACCAAGAACCCAACGGTCAGTCTGAAGGAGCTCTAGAATTCCTCTGTGGCCAGACGGAAGCCATTCCTCAGTAAAAGGCACATGACAGCTCGCTTGCAATTTGCCAAAAGGCACCTAAAAATTCTCAGACCATGAGAAACAAGATTCTCTGGTCTGATGAAACCAAGATTGAACTCTTTGACTTGAATGACAAGTGTCTTTTTCTAGAGGAAACCTGGCACCATCCCTATGGTGAAGCATGGTGGTGGCAGCATCATGCTGTGGGGATGTTTTTCAGTGGCAGGGACTGGGAGACTAGTCAGGATCGAGGGAAAGATGAAGAGGGCAAAGTACAGAAAGATCCTTGATGAAAACCTGCTCCAGAGAGCTCAGGACCTCAAACTGGGGTGAAGGTTCACCTTCCAACAGGACAACGACCCTAAGCACACAGCCAAGACAGTGCAGGAGTGGCTTTGGGACAAGTTTCTGAATGTCCTTGAGTGGCCCAGTCAGAGCCTGGACTTGAACCCGATTGAACATCTCTGGAGAGACTTGTCAGAGCTTGAGAGGATCTGCAGAGAAGAATGGGAGAAACTCCTGAATACAGGTGTGCCAAGCTTGTAGCGTCATACTTAAGAACACCGAGGCTGTAATCGCTGCCAAAAGTGCTTCAACAAAATACTGAGTAAAGGGTCTGAATACTTCTGTACATTTTTTATAAATTAGCAAAAAAACGAATTCTGTTTTTGCTTTCTCATTATGGGGTACTGTGTGTAGATTGATGAGCGGACAAACAACAATTTAATCAATTTTAGAATAAGGCTGTAACCTAACAAAATTTTGAAAAAGTCAAGGGGTCTAAATACTTTCCAAAGGCACTCTCACATAGGTGACAGATCAGAGTGGCAGCAAGTCTCAAACCTTTAATGGTCGAGTGGCTAGCCATTATCCTTTTTATTTGATTTATTTCACCTTTATTTAACCAGGTAGGCCAGTTGAGAACAAGTTTTCATTTACAACTGCGACCTGGCCAAGATAAAGCAAAGCAGTGCGACAAAAACAACAACACATGGGATAAACAAACGTATAAAAATCTGTCAAATCTGTACACTGTACAGTATGTGCAAATGAAGTAAGGAGGTAAGGCAATAAATAGGCCAATAGTGGCAAAGTAATTACAATTTAGATATTTACATTGAAGTAATATATGTGCAGATGAGGATGTGCAAGTGGAAATTACTGGTGTGCAAAACAGCAGAAAAACAAAAACAAATATGGGTTTGAGGTAGGTAGTTGGATGGGCTATTTACAGATGGGCTGTGTACAGCTGCAACGATCGGTGAGGTGCTCTGACAAGCTGACGCTTAAAGTTAGTGAGGGAGATACGTCTCCAACTTCAGTGATTTTTGCAATTCGTTCCAGTCATTGGCAGCAGAGAACTAGAAGGAAAGGAGGCCAAAGCAGGCCACTGGATGACCAGTGAATTAAACCTGCTGGAGCGCGTGCTACGAATGGGTGTTGCTATGGTGACCAGTGAGCAGAGATAAGGCGTATCTTTACCTAGCAAAGACTTATAGATGACCTGGAGCCACGAATATGTAGTGATGACCAGCCAACGAGAGCATTCAGGTCGAAGTGGTGGGTAGTATATGGGGCTTTGGTTACAAAACGGACCGCACTGTGATAGACTACATCCAATTTGTAGAGTGTTGGAGGCTATTTCGTAAATGACATCACCGAAGTCAAGGATTGGTAGGATAGTCAGTTTATTGAGGTTATATTTGGAAGTATGAGTGAAGGAGGCTTTGTTGCGAAATAGGAAAATCTGTAGTCACAGTTAGTTTAGAAGCCTTTGTTAAGACCTAAAGTGCAACTGATATAAAACACCACATTTCAGTTTGTATGCTGTAATACATAATTACATATTCATTATTAGCAATTGATGAATATTTCAATACAATTTAACAATTGCATTGCTGTTTCGGTGTATTTAAATGCTTAATGCAGCATACTGTAAATTATGGTGTATTGTAGTGATGGGGAAACTAAGCTTCCTGAAGCATTGAGGCTTTCCAGACAATGTATCAAATAAATGGTTTAATTACTCAAGGCTTTGATCAACACATTGCACACTAGTGGCACCTGCTGGTCAAAGGAATGTAGATCAGACACATTATTATAGATGACGTCCCACACGCTATAGCGCGTGTACAGAGTAGCCTTTTTGCGTTCTATCAAAACCAATATTATATCAATCAGGTGGTTGTTCGACGAAACAAAGCTTCAGACATCTATGTCCATTTGATCTGTTTTGTTGTGTGATCATGGCCAGTTTGGAAGCTTTTATTTAGGCCTCCATAAGTGCAAGTCATATAAAACACCAAGTATTCATTGATATGCTGTAATATACAGTACAATTGCCTAGAAGCCAACCTGCTTGCGCCAATCCCTTGTCATTACAGTAAAATATTGTTAAAAGGACTTTCTTACAGTTTGTTAGTTACTTTTACAATATCGTACTGTGTTTTATTGCTTTGACATTATAGCAATTTACAGGACACTTTCATCAAGTTACTATGAATTTCTCAGTAATGCATTGGCACTATCCAGAGATGGTCAGATATCTTGCTGTAATTACAATAAGTGTTGAAGACCAGTTTGTCCTTAACTAGAACAACATTTTCAGTAATGGTTAGCGAATCTTTTTTACTTGCTATGACAGTGATTTGTGTTTTTTTATACCTTGGTTTATAAACTGTAAGTTGCCAACTACAAGAGGGCCCATTAGATGACAAATGTAAATGTGAAAATGAAAACTTGCAAAGAACACTGGGTAATATGTTACTGGGTAATTACAATAATATGCTGTAATTGTAATTTGTACTGTAAATTCGATCACAGTAAAATATTTGCTACTGTGGAATGAATTACAGTAACTTACTGGCCAAGTGCTGCCAGTAAGTTACTGTAAATTTGACAGCAAATGTTTTATAGTGTACCAGGGAAATAACGTTGTGTGTGTGTACGCGTGTGTACATGTGTACATTTGTTTGCGTGTGAACATGCATATGCGTGTTTACAGTCCATGCAAATGCATTCATGGCTGTGTATCTGTTTACATTATTTCCAATGACACAGCATGTTTTTGTGTGTGTGTGTGTGTGTGTGTGTGTGTGTGTGTGTGTGTGTGTGTGTGTGTGTGTGTGTGTGTGTGTGTGTGTGTGTGTGTGTGTGTGTGTGTGTGTGTGTGTGTGTGTGTGTGTGTGTGTGTGTGTGTGTGTGTGTGTGTGTGTGTGTGTGTGTGTGTGTGTGTGTGTGTGTGTGTGTGTGTGTGTGTGTGTGTGTGTGTGTGTGTGTGTGTGTGTGTGTGTGTGTGTGTGTGTGTGTGTGTGTGTGTGTGTGTGTGTGTGTGTGTGTGTGTGTGTGTGTGTGTGTGTGTGTGTGTGTGTGTGTGTGTGTGTGTGTGTGTGTGTGTGTGTGTGTGTGTGTGTGTGTGTGTGTGTGTGTGTGTGTGTGTGTGTGTGTGTGTGTGTGTGTGTGTGTGTGTGTGTGTGTGTGTGTGTGTGTGTGTGTGTGTGTGTGTGTGTGTGTGTGTGTGTGTGTGTGTGTGTGTGTGTGTGTGTGTGTGTGTGTGTGTGTGTGTGTGTGTGTGTGTGTGTGTGTGTGTGTGTGTGTGTGTGTGTGTGTGTGTGTGTGTGTGTGTGTGTGTGTGTGTGTGTGTGTGTGTGTGTGTGTGTGTGTGTGTGTGTGTGTGTGTGTGTGTGTGTGTGTGTGTGTGTGTGTGTGTGTGTGTGTGTGTGTGTGTGTGTGTGTGTGTGGTGTGTGTGTGTGTGTGTGTGTGTGTGTGTGTGTGTGTGTGTGTGTGTGTGTGTGTGTGTGTGTGTGTGTGTGTGTGTGTGTGTGTGTGTGTGTGTGTGTGTGTGTGTGTGTGTGTGTGTGTGTGTGTGTGTGTGTGTGTGTGTGTGTGTGTGTGTGTGTGTGTGTGTGTGTGTGTGTGTGTGTGTGTGTGTGTGTGTGTGTGTGTGTGTGTGTGTGTGACGATGAATATATATATAGCAGGTGATTCAAAGCGGTTGCCTCATACAGCAGAGTGCCTACGTCCTAAGTGGCACATTCCTAGTGCAGTACTTTTGACCAGAGCCCTATGGGCACTAAATATGGAATAGGGTGTCATTTGGGACACAACCAGTATATGGAATATGTTTGTTAGTATCCATGACCCTCACTGACCTGAGCTCTAATTCCATAGTTCATGTTTATGCTCAGTATGCATATTAATTTGTAAGGTTGGATTCTTCTTCTTCATGGAAAGCAATATGATTGAAATGACAGTTTTACAGATTCAGACCCTCCTATGTCTGATAGTCTGTCAGGCAGGGATTGACTGGGACCAGAAATCAGCCTTTTTTTCCCCATCAAGACCCCACACACTGGCCCATTTTTTTCTGTGAAGCCCCCCATTATTTGCCAAATAATGATAATTATGTGCAAACCCCCCCTATTTAGACAGGCCAACCCATGGCCAGTTTGTTTCTGCTGTCAGGTGATGTGTATTACAAGTAAATTAATTAACCTTCCCTACAAGAGATGTGTTAACTCCCAACGTTTAAAAGTTGACTTTCATCATTTTCACAAAGTTGTCGTGTGTCGAGTATGTTGAGACTTTCATTCATGGCGCAACAGCAAATTCCTTTCAGTGGTGGAAAAAGTACCCAACTATCATAATTGTGTAAAATAGAGATACCGTAATAGAAAATTACTAAATAAAAGTCAAGCAGTAAAATTCTACTTGAGTATTAGCATGGTTTAAAATATACTTAATATAAAAAGTACATGTAATTGCTAAAATATACTTAAGTATCAAAGTATAGATAATTTCTAATTCCTTATATTAACCCTCTACAGGATCAGTATCCTTAAAGTTGTTGCTCAATATGCGATAATGTAACAGCCAATTTCAGGAAATAGACAAGGCTTAAATTCTTGTTAATCTAACTGCAACTTCAATTTACAATAGCTATTAAAACAAAGTAAAGTAATTCTTCACTGGATCAGTCTGAAACTTTGCACACATGTAAATTACACCTAGAATCATCTCAATGTATTGTCTTTCTCTTGCATTTCAAAGATTTTACCAGATCTGTGTTATATTCTCCTACGTTTATTTCACATTTCCACAAACTTCAAAGTGTTCTTTCAAATGGTATTAAGAATACGCACATCCTTGCTTCAGGTACTGAGCTACAGGCAGTTTGTAACGGCACTCGTTTGTTGAATGTAGAGTGGACCAAGACGCAGCGTGGAAAGTGTTGATTTTAATATTCAAAAACACTCAAACAAAATAACAAACGTGAAATGAAAGAGAACAGTTCTGCCAGGCAAAAAACACCAAACAGAAATCAAGATCCCACAAAACCCAAAAGGAAAATGACAACTGATATATGATCCCCAATCAGAGACAACGATAGACAGCTCAGAACCACCCTCGGCTAAAAACAAAGACATAGAAAATAGAGTCACACCCTGACCTAATCAAACAGAGAATAATAGGGATCTCTAAAGTCATGGCGTGACCAGGAGCGCTGAGCCGGCACAATCCGTCCTGGCTGAAAGCCCACTCTAGCACGGCAAATGCGAGGAGCGGGTGAGCGCACCGGCCTGTGAATGCGCACTGGAAACAGTCCGCATCACCGCATAACACGGTGCCTGACCGGTCACACGCTCCCCACGGTAAGCACGGGGAGTTGGCTCAGGTCTAAACCCTGACTCCGCCAATCTCCCAGTGCCCCCCCCCCCCCAAAAAAAATATATATATATATATTTTGGAGTTGCCTCTCGGGCTTCCGTTGTTCTAATTCCTCGTATCGCGCAATTCCTCTCTTGCTGCCTCCATCTGCTCCCTTGAACGGCGATACTCTCCGACCCGCATCCAGGGTCCTTCTCCATCCAGGATTTCGTCCCATGTCCATTCATCCTGGCCACGCTGCTTGGTCCGTTTTTGGTGGGATCTTCTGTAATGGCTCTCGTTGGTGGTAGGAAGAGTGGACCAAAGCGCAGCGTGGAAAGTGTTCATGATTTTATTTTCAAAAACACTCAAACAAAAATAACCAAAGTGAAAGCGCACAGTTCTGTCAGGTACTGACACTAAACAGAAAACAAGATCCCAACAAAACCCAAAAGGGAAATGACAACTTGTATATGATCCCCAATCAGAGACAACGATAGACAGCTGCCTCTGATTGGGAACAACACTTGGCCAAAAACAAAGAAATAGAAAACATAGACTTTCCCACCCGAGTCACACCCTGACTTAACCAAACAGCGAATAATAGGGATCTCTAAGGTCAGGGCGGGACACAGTTAGATTTGGGTATGTCATTTTAGGCGAAAATTGATGGCAGATGGCAAACCAGATGGCACCATTTTCTTGTTTTTTAAATTTACGGAAAGCCAGGGCACACTCCAACACTCAGATAGAATTTACAAATGAAGCATGTGAGTTTAGTGATTCAGGCAGATTAGAGTCAGTACGGATGACCCGGGATGTTCGGTTGTTAAGTGCATGAATTTGACTATTTTCCTGTCCTGTCAAGCATTGAACATGTAACAAGTACTTTTAGGTTTCACAGAAAAATGTATGGAGTAAAAAGTACATTATTTTCTTAATGAATGTAGTGAAGTAAAATAAGTCAAAAATATAAATATTAAAGTAAATTACAGATACCCCCAAAAACGACTTAAGTAGTACTTTCAAGTATTTTTACTTAAGTACTTTACGCCACTGTTTCACTGTATGTGTTCATGAAAAATTCAACAGTATAGAGAAACATCTGAAAGGAATCATGTAGCTGCTGCATTTACAAGATAAACACAGAAAAGTTGCTTACACAGATACAGGACCACCCATCCTGTTAAGTAGACAAGAGATTGTCAATGAAAGCCTTTTACTGCATATCACAATGATGTCATCTTGATTATGTACTTCATTTTCATGCATTTCATCTCTCGTATTTTTCCCAACACCGCCGACATCTGTTGAGGGCACATATTCTGACATCACAAGATCCCCTAGTTTGTAGTCTCGGCACAGAAGCAACACGTCTGTCAGTGGTGGCTGGTGGAACTAAATCGGAGGACGGGCTCATATTGAATGGAACAGTATCATGCTTGGTACCAGTCCATTTGTTTGGTACCAGTCCATTTCAATCATTACTATGGGAGGTAATGGTGTCTGTCCATTATCTCCCATGTAACAGTCTGGTGAGCTCATTACTACTACTACGGACGTATACCTGCTTGCGTGTGTGTTCACTCGCTATAATAAAACACCACAGTGATACACACGTATAGCCTATAGAAGAAAAACAGTGTTTGTTATCTCTCCCACTGAAGTCAGTGAATAATGAAGTCTGTAATAAACAAGTTTCTATGAGGTGAATATCAATGAATCTCTCTCTGGATGCTCAGTCATCATTACGGAGAGAGCTGAGCACTGTGCCATGCCAATTATGTAACGGTGGTGCAGCACAGGGGCAGGTTAATGACTTTAATAGGCCCATACACGTGCACACACACACCAAATTACTTTAAAGCTAGAATCCTTAATTGAAACAATAACAAAACGACACCCCACCTCTGTTTCGGTTAAAAGCTGTAGGATGGGCCTGTAGAAATGCTGGAGAAATGTATCCACTTAAATTCATAGACAGAGCTATGGATGGCAAAGACTGACCATCCATTATATACAAAATAGAGTTTTAATCATGTTTTGAGGATATACAGTATATGTTTACATTTACTTTGTTTACAAACATTGGAGTAAAACAATCTTATATTTTGGGTTCTGATGAGGTATGAAAGTTAAACTAAGCTCACAAGGTATTTATATATAAGTCCAAAAAATGGATGTGGCAACTATGGATTTTAGCATTAGTAGTCTTGGGGACTTCCATCAACTCCTGATAGGACATCACAATACAAACAGAAAGGTAGCTAGCTATTGCTGTTGGGTGGAGAAAAGAGGGACACAGGGATCAGCTGTAAAGAGGGACACCGGGATTGGCTGTTGTCTCAGTAACACTCCAGCCTATTGGGTGATGGTAAAAGCTCCTTTCAGAATATCTAATATAATGTTTGCGTTGCAAGCCGACAACATTGCAGACATTGCATTGCATCACTGAACGGTTGTGTGCCACGTCATCAGATTGATATATCTGAATGTAGTTGGCTGATATTTGAAACATCTGTCCAGGCGCTCTGATATCTGGTATAGGTCTGCAATGTAGTCAGCCTGGAATGCAACCATAAATAGGGAATATGGTGCCATTTGCGACACAGACTCTTTATTCAGTTGATATGTTTACTTCCAACCAGAACACAATGTCAGTGTCTCCATTTATTCAAACCCATAAATAAATTCAGTCTAAATTGTGAGGATTATTATTTTATAGCCAAAGAGAGAAAACAGATGTTTAGTGAAAAATAATGACATCCATTTTGACAACAACAAAAAACTCCCACTGTCTGTATTGTTTGAGTCAAACTAATTTGTTCCTGGCCTAGATTTCAAATTTCTTCATCAATTCTATTTTGACAGAAACATACTAAATGAATGCGTTATAATAACAACATATATTAATCACAGAGAGAAGGATTTCTTTTTTCACATAAAGTGTGGAGACATCCAAACATATGATGCTGTAAAGTCTCAAGGTATAATTTTGCTTGTTTGCAACGTATGCTGTTTAAAAGGATGCTGTTTGTATGCTGTTTAAAAACATTGGGATGCTGGACACAAGCAGGCATGATGAGTGCAATCAGGATGAGATAGTCGATGTATCAGCAGTGGGCACAGAAAATGACGTGTTTGACTGATTCAATCGGAGAGGACTTCACTTTATCCCTATGAACGCACTGCTGCCGAAATTAGATGAATTAAAAGTCCACGCTTCTAACACCCGGGCTGCAGTAGTTGCTGGGAGTGAGACTTGGCTCGATGGGTCATTTGAGGACAATGAGGTTGAGCTACCGGATTATGGCATTCATAGAGTTGACCGAAACCGAAACACTGGCGGTGTGTGTGTTTTTACTAGGAATGATGTGCATTTTAACCCTCGTTCAAATCTGATAATGGATGGTCTTGAGGTTGCATGGGTAGATTTACTTCTTCCTAAATGTCGTCCAAATACTTGTTGGTGTGTGCTATTGGCCTCCTAAGCAGAATCATTTATACGATTTACTTGAATCGATTGCTGAGATCACAATGTATTTGCTGATAAGGAATGTAATTCTGTTTGGCGATTTTAATACAAATGTGCAGTTATCACCCAAGAAAAGTACACTAGTAAATGTCCTGTATAACTTGAATATGTTATTTGGACTGAAGCAACTGATTGTTGAGCCAACCCGGGTGTGTATTGACAGTAAATCAACTTTGGATTTGATTATTGTATCAGACCAAGAGAATGTCTTTCAGTCAGGAGTCTTAAATATTGGTTTTAGGGATCATATGGTAACCTATTGTACCTGTAAGAAATCCAAAATACTACTAGAGGCAGGTAAAAACTACATGAAGGTATGGTCTATGAAAAAATACTCAAAGGAACGTTTTGTAGAAGTACTTTGAAAGCAATTTAGTAAACTCACTTTTGAGAAAATGGCCTGTTTTGGTACTACTACTGGAGAGCCCTACTTTATCTACACCCATTCAGCATCGTTCACACCCTCTTAAGCTTTAGCCCCACACAACACTTTAAGGGTTGAGCAGAGTGTTCTGTACTAACAGCAGTCAAGCAACCAAGCTAACTTGCTAGCTGCTTCCAGACACAAATGAGAGAACAGCTCACTGAACATTACTGTCCCTAGCAGAGCTGGTTAGGCTGTTATGTTATTCAGAGCGTTGTTGACTGCAAATGTGCTGTCAGATTGTCCGTTTGTAAATTCAGAGCGTTCAGAGCGCACACTGGACACTCTGGTCGATGAGTAGGGTTGATCCGAACGTTCTGACCTCACAATGGCAGTCAAGCACCCAATCTAACTGGCTAACATTGGCTAGCTTGCTAGCTACTTCCAGACACATAATGAGAGAACAACCCACTGACAATTTACTCGCCCTCTCAGAGCTGGTTAGGCTATTTTTATGTTATCCAGAGCATTGGTGACTGTAACTGTGCTTCTGGCAACAATTTAATTATGCTTTTTTGCCAACGTTTACCGGCCATATTCAACGGGTGTTGAGCGTTCGTAAATTCCTCAGTTATTCTGTGCTCTGGCACTCTCAGATGAGAGTGCTCTGAAATCGGAGAAGATGGCCAGACTGAATTGACAAACACACCCGAAATGGTTACTTGCATAGTGGAGTCTTTTGTTAAGACTTGTAGGTAGCTAGCTAGGTAAACAATGAACCATAATCCAAACTCATGACATTACAGTAATCCCAATTCATGACCAACCAGGTTCAATGTTAGCTAGCTAACATTAGGCAATAGCTAGCCAAGCAAATGGCTCAGAGAGACAAATTCTAAGATCATACACGTAAACGTTGGCTAGAGAGCCAGCCAGTTAACGTTAATGTCCATTGCTTGTGTCCATTGCTCGTGTTTCTTAGCCCAAGCAAGTCTCTTCTTATTATTGGTGTCCTTTAGTAGTGGTCTCTTTGCAGCAATTCGACCATGAAGGCCGGATTCATGCAGTCTCCTCTGAACAGTTGATGTTGAGATGTGTCTGTTACTTGAACTCTGTGAAGCATTTTTTGGGGCTGCAGTTAACTCTAATGAACTTATCCTCTGCAGCATAGGTAACTATGGGTCTTCCTTTCCTGTGGCGGTCCTCATGAGAGCTAGTTTCATCATAGCGCTTGATAGTTTTTGCGACTGACTGACCTTCATGTCTTAAAGTAGTGATGGACTGTCGTTTGCTTATTTGAGCTGTTCTTGCCATAATATGGACTTGGTCTTTTACCAAATAGGGCTATTATTTTAATTTAAATGTTATTTAACGAGGCAAGTCAATGTATACGACCCCTACCTCGTCACCACACAACTGATTGGCTCAAATGCATAAAGAAGGAAAGACATTGAACAAATTACCTTTTAACAAGGCACACCAGTTAATTGAAATGCATTCCAGGTGACTACTTCATGAAGCTGGTTGAGAGAATGCCAAGAGTGTGCAAAGCTGTCATCAAGGTAAAGGGTGGCTACTTTGAAGAATCTAAAATATAAAATATATTTAGATTTGTTTAACACTTTTTTGGTTACTTCATGACTCCATATGTATTATTTAATCGTTTTGATGTCTTCACTATTATTCTACAATGTTTTTGATTGTCTTATTGCCTGTTGGTCTACATATTTCATTATAGTGATTGTGTTCCTCATACTCTATATAATCTATATGTTTCTAGATATGTTTTGTGTATTTGATTTGTTGATGCAGGGCTCACCTGTAAAAGTATTGATTCAGGTCTCACCCCCTGTTAAAATAAAGGTTAAATAAAATAAGTAACAGTATACTTGAGTTCTAATTTAATTTGAACAATTCTCAATAGTGGTAGAGACTGACTCAGATGACCTCTGGGAGCCAACTCCAAAGAGACCACATTCAAGTCCTCCAAGTCCTCTAATTTGGCCCTTATCTTAAATAGTTCATTTCTGTGTGGGAGGCATTGTATCAGCGTTCTCGCCACGTTTCCTGTTAGTACCTTTGATGTAGGGAAGCTTATGATCCATCATGTATGACATTCCTGGGAGTTTGTAAACATTTTTATTTATTTATTACCATAGCATGTTGGTATGTTCTCTCTATAGTTATGTTCTTGAGTATGTATCAATTGACCAATTCGGACACTTGGAGGCTACTTGGGTACATTTGGGCGAACTCGTGAGGGACACCTGGGAGACTTCATATTAAATATTATGTAGCTCTCTCATTCTTGAACGTATCAGTCTGAAACTTTGCATACACACGGTTGCCCTGTTCTGGACCACATCTACATTTGAAAGATGATGCAAAATAAAAAAGGTATGTTTTTGTTGTTGTTTGTTTGACCTTTTACCAGATCTATTGTGTTATATTCTCCGACATTCATTTCACATCTCCACAAACGTCCAAGTGTTCCATTTCAAATAATATCAAGAATACCCATATCCTTGCGTCAGGGCCTGAGCCACAGGCAGTGAGATTTGGGTATGTCTTTACATGCGGATATTGAGATGAAGGGATTGTTTTTTAACGTTGAAATGTGAAATGAATATGGTTGATTTTTAAGGTTAGGGAAAAGTCCAGTGAATAGTGCCACATTTTTAGGATGTCAATATAAATGAATGTATTTATGTTTGTTTGTAAGTTTGTCTTGCCTTTTAATCATTATATGTGTTATTGTTTTTACCATCGAGGACCACTTTGCAAACAAGCGTTTCAATTAATACTTTTAAGTAATATCCTCTGCTCCACATTGTACATTTTGTTGTAGCATATGTATGTTACTCAAAATGAATTCAATTCAAAAAAAGGACAGAAAGAGAAAAAGAGAGCGAGCGAGTAAGTGAGGCAGACAGAGGAGAGAGTGACGTACATAACACAGCTTGTAACTCTGTTATGGAGGATGACACACACACACACACACACACACACACACACACACACACACACACACACACACACACACACACACACACACACACACACACACACACACACACACACACACACACACACACACACACACACACACACACACACACACAGGCCTACTGAGTAGCATGTGTTCATTAAAAAATACCTGTTCCAATGGGCCTCTCCAGGATAACGCAACCCCCTTTGAAGTCATGTTGATTGCAGGCAGGCAGGCTCTGGCATTTGATTGGACACAATAAATATGTTCCTGATCGTAATCAGTCTCACAGGGGGTGATCAGTCGGTGAATGGACGGAGACTGTAGAGGGATAGAGGTCCTCCATACGTCCATTTAGATCAAGTTTTTTTGTCCCCTCTCTATTTCCTTCCTTCCCACTGCCTTTATGTCAACGCTTATTCCTCTTGCCCCACTCTCTCATCCCTTGTCTCACCCCCTTTATCCTCTTTCCTCTCCTGTTCCTCCCTTCCTCTGTCTCCAGCCCTCAGTGCACCAGTCCCTGTGTGCCACTCTTTTGCCCCACGTTCCATCCATCCAAGAATCAGTAACCATGTTGGATTCACTGTGGTAACCACACTCTGTTTTATTAAGGAGGGCATACATAATTAAGGAAGACTGGACCTGGAGGGAGAGAGTCACTGGAGAGAAGGAGGATGTGTGTGTACATGTGCGTGTGTGTGCGTATGCGTGTGTTGCTTGTGAAATGATTGTATGCTGTTGAACTTATATAATGTATCATAGAAAGATGGTAAGCTATTTACTTTTCATATGTTGTACAACACCAATACGTATGAATGGTGGAGTTGTATTTCTGGACCTACACACCACAGCAAATTCTACGGGTGTTAAATCTACACTGAAAGAGTGGGGACCATATACACACTAGAATCAGTGTAAAGCGTTGGTCCCATGTTCCATGAGCTGAAATAAAAGCTGACATTTTCCGATGCGCAAAAAAAGACATAAGTCTCTCAAATGTTGTGTACAAATTTGTTTACATCCCTGTTAGTGAGCATTTTTCCTTTGCCAAGATAATCCATCCACGCGACAGGTGTGGCATATCATGAAGCTGGTTAAACAGCATGATCATTACACAGGTGCACCTTGTACTGGGGACAATAAAAGGCCACTCTAAAATGTGCAGTTTTGTCACACAACACAATGCCACAGATATCTCAACTTTTGAGGGAGCATTCAATTGGCATGCTGACTACAGGAATGTCCACCAGGACTGTTGCCAGAGAATTTAATGTCAATTTCTCTACCATAAGCCGCCTCCATCGTCATTTTAGAGAATTTGGCAGTACGTCCAACCGGCCTCATAACTGCAGACCACATGTATGCCGTTGTGTGGGCGAGCAGTTTGCTGATGTCAACGTTGTGAACAGAGTGTCCCATGGTGGCAGTAAGGTTATGGTATATGGGCAGGCATAAGCTATGACAATGAACACAATTGCATTTTATCGATTGCAATTTGAAAGCACAAACATACCATGATGAGATCCTGAGGCCCATTGTTTTTAAGTTTCAGTATCTGTGGCCAACAAATACATATCTGCATTCCCAGTCATGTGAAATTGATGAACTGTAATGAACTGTAAATCAGTAAAAATCAATGGAATTGTTGCATGTTGCATTGATATTTTTGTTCAGTATATATTTAACACAACATATTTAACCCTACAGGGGCCTGAAACTCATACCTATCACTGTGAACCAAAAACACACCCATCATTATCATATTTCCCCCATACTGTTTTTATTTATTTACTTTTCTGCTCTTTTGCACACCAATATCTCTACCTGTACATGACCATCTGATCATTTATCACTCCAGTGTTAATCTGCAAAATTGTAATTATTCGCCTACCTCCTCATGCCTTTTGCACACAATGTATATAGACTCCCCTTTTTTTTCTACTGTGTTATTGACTTGTTAATTGTTTACTCCATGCTTTATCTTGGCCAGGTCACAGTTGCAAATGAGAACTTGTTCTCAACTAGCCTACCTGGTTAAATAAAGGTTAAATAAAAAATAAAATCATACTTAAATGGAAGAAGTTTTGAATTACCAAGACTCTTCCTAGAGCTGGAAGCCAGGCCAAACTGAGCAAACGTGGGAGAACAGCCTTGGTCAGGAAGGTGACCAAGAACCCGATGGTCACTCTGACAGAGCTCCAGAGTTCCTCTATGGAGATGGGAGAACCTTACAGAAGGACAACCATCTCTGCACCAATCTGGCCTTTATGGTAGAGTGACCAGATGGAAGCTACGCCTCAGTAGAAGGCACATGACTGCCCGCTCGTAGTTTGCCAAAAGGCACCCAAAGACTCTCAGACCATGATAAACAAGATTCTCTGGTCTGATGAAACCAAGATTGAACTCTTTGGCCTGAATGCCAAGCTTCACGTCTGGAGGAAACCTAGCACCATCCCTATGGTGAAGCATGGTGGGGGCAGCATCATGCTGTGGGGATGTTTTTCAGCAGTGGGGACTGGGTGACTAGTCAGGATCAAGGGAATGATAAATGAAGTAACAAAATGGATGGCACTGTGATAAACTGCATCCAGTTTGCTGAGTAGAGTATTGGAAGCTATTTTGTAGATGACATCGCCGAAGTCGAGGATCGGTAGGATAGTCAGTTTTACTAGGGTAAGTTTGGCGGTATGAGTGATTTTAGATTGGAGATGTTTGATATGAGTCTGGAAGGAGAGTTTACAGTCTAGCCAGACACCTAGGTACTTATAGATGTCCACATATTCTAGGTCGGAACCATCCAGGGTGGTGATGCTAGTCGGGCGTGCGGGTGCAGGCAGTGAACGGTTGAAAAGCATGCATTTGGTTTTACTAGCGTTTAAGAGCAGTTGGAGTCCACGGAAGTAGTGTTGTATGGCATTGAAGCTCGTTTGGAGGTTAAATAGCACAGTGTCCAAGGAAGGGTCAGAAGTATACAGAATGGTGTCGTCTGCGTAGAGGTGGATCAGGGAGTCGCAGCAAGAGCAACATCATTGATATATACAGAGAAAAGAGTCGGCCCGAGAATTGAACCCTGTGGTACCCCCATAGAGACTGCCAGAAGACCGGACAACATGCCCTCCAATTTGACACACTGAACTCTGTCTGCAAAGTAGTATTTAAACAGGCAAGGCAGTCATTAGAAAAACCGAGGCTACTGAGTCTGCCGATAAGAATATGGTGATTGACATGGCGGTTATGATATCGTTTAGTACCTTGAGCGTGGCTGAGGTGCACCCGTGACCGGCTCGGAAACCAGATTGCTCAACGGAGAAGGTACGGTGGGATTCGAGATGGTCAGTGATCTGTTTGTTGACTAGGCTTTCGAAGACCTTAGATGGGCAGGGTAGGATGGATATAGGTCTGTAACAGTTTGGGTCCAGGGTGTCTCCCCCTTTGAAGAGGGGGATGACTGTGGCAGCTTTCCAATCCTTGGGGATCTCAGACGATATGAAAGAGAGGTTGAACAGGCTGGTAATAGGGGTTGCGACAATGGTGGCGGATATCTTCAGAAATAGAGGGTCCAGATTGTCAAGACCAGCTGATTTGTACGAGTCCAGGTTTTGCAGCTCGTTCAGAACATCTGCTATCTGGATTTGGGTAAAGGAGAAGCTGGGGAGGCTTGGGCGAGTAGCTGCGGGGGGGTCGGAGCTGTAGGCCGAGGTTGGAGTAGCCAGGAGGAAGGCATGGCCAGCCGTTGAGAAATGCTTGTTGAAGTTTTCGATTATTGCGGATTTATCGGTGGTGACCGTGTTACTTACCCTCAGTGCAGTGGGCAGCTGGGAGGCGGTGCTCTTGTTCTCCATGGACTTTTGGAGTTAGAGCTACAGGATGTAAATTTCTGCTTGAAAAAGCTGGCCTTTGAGATCCTGACTGACTGCCTGTATTGGTTCCTGACTTCCCTGAACAGTTGCATATCGCGGGGACTATTCGATGCTATTGCAGTCCGCCACAGGATGTTTTTGTGCTGGTCGAGGGCAGTCAGGTCTGGAGTGAACCAAGGGCTATATCTGTTCTTAGTTCTGCATTTTTTTGAACGGAGCATGCTTATCTAAGATGGTGAGGAAGTTACTTTTAAAATAATGACCAGGCATCCTCAACTGACGGGATGAGGTCAATATCCTTCCAGGATACCTGGGCCAGGTCGATTAGAAAGGCCTGCTCGCAGAAGTGTTTTAGGGAGCGTTTGACAGTGATGATGAGTGGTCGTTTGACTGCGGACCCGCAGCGGATGATGGAGGCCATTGTGTTCTTGGGGACATTCAATGCTGCAGAAATGTTTTGGTACCCTTCCCCAGATCTGTTTCTCGACACAACCCTGTCTCGGCGCTCCAGGGACAATTCCTTCAACCTCATTGCTTGATTTTTGTTCTGACATGCACTGTCAACTGTGGGACCTTATATAGACAGGCGTGTCTTTCCAAATCATGTCCAATCAATTGAATTTACCACGGGTGGACTCCAATCAAGTTGTAGAAACATCTCAAGGATGATCAATGAAAACAGGATGCACCTGAGCTCAATTTCGAGTCTCATATCAAAGGGTCTGAAAACTTATGTAAATAAGGTATTTCTTCTTTTTTGATATACATTTGCAAAGATTTAAAAAAAACTGTTTTCACTTCGTCATTTTGGGGTTTTGTGTGTAGCGGGATGAGGAAAAACATTATTTTAATACATTACAGGCTTATTCTAAAATGTAACAAAATGTGGAAAAACTCAAAGATTCTGAATACTTTCCAAATGCACTGTATATACTGTACATCTCCCATATGGCATGTCTCTTGTGATGCAGTTAACAGTCTCCCCATTGAAAGTTGCTCCCCTGATCTTCGCCATTGATGGATAGGGTTAACTTTTAATTTTATTTGCCTTACGGTCAAATTTTGGCACCAGTAGGGTAGCTATCTAGCTATATAAACGACACTCCTCTGCAAACACCCCTTCTCCGATGTTGTTTACAAGGCGGTACTTCTGTAAATGAAGTAAACATGTTACCATTTGTGTATTATAATGAGAGTTAAGGGGATGTCACCTTGTCCCCTTAATAATGAATTCAAGTGTTTGACATGGGGAGAGGAAAAGTACATTTATGATCAAATTTTGTCAATGTACAAGCAAAAGTCATTTTTTAGAGTTCCTTCAAATATCATCCAACTTCATGAAAAACATGGTTTTGACTGTTAATGACATTTTCAAGAACTTGTTTTTATTTGTAACATATTCACTTAGGATCTCACTTGGTTGAGCCAAGATAGAGGAAGTGGATGAATGCGACAACCATGTCTCTGTCACTAACAAATACAGTCATGGGTGCTAACTACACAATTTACTTGAAAGGTAAGGTACTCTGGGAAATATTCAAATAAGGTTTTACACTAAGCAATGTGTTAATTTAACACTGGTTCCAGTGTGTCTATGGAATTTGCTGCACACACACACACCAACACACACACACACCAACACACACACAGGTGTGAAAGTGCTGAGTGATTTCCCTCCTGCATGGTGACTGCAGGTTAGGGCTAATGAGCTCACCCTTCAGATTCCTCGGAGGGAGAGCTGTGTGTGTGTGTGTGTGTGTGTGTGTGTGTGTGTGTGTGTGTGTGTGTGTGTGTGTGTGTGTGTGTGTGTGTGTGTGTGTGTGTGTGTGTGTGTGTGTGTGAACCTCTATTCCACCTACTTCGCACACACTGCTTGTCATCTCCCCACTACTTAAATGCATCAGAGCTTGCCCAAGTCCTTTTTTCTCCACTCTGTCAAGCGAATCAAAAGATATTCCAAGGACACTCAAAGCTTATGTGAGTATTAAACAATGTGCTCGTTGATTAGATATGGGATGGTCCTGAAGCGATTGAATATTCAGAAAGAGTGCTCTACTTCTCTCTACTCTTTCTATACACACACACACGCGCGCACACACACACCAGAGGAGGCTGGAGGAAGGGGTATAGGAGGATGTGCTCATCATAATGACTAGAATGGAATCAAACACATGGAAACAATATGTCTGACTCCCTTCCATTTATTCCATTCCAGCCATTACACTAAGCCCATCTACATCTCATCCCACCAGCCTCCTCTGACACACACACACACACACACAACCACCCCTGTTGTCTCTCTCCTCGTTCTTTCTCTCATGCATACATAAATATACACACTTTCCATAAACATACACTCTTTCCTGGGGGATGAGTTGTGAAGGCTCTCTCTCTCTCTCTCTCTCTCTCTCTCTCTCTCTCTCTCTCTCTCTCTCTCTCTCTCTCTCTCTCTGTCTGTCTGTCTGTCTGTCTGTCTGTCTGTCTGTCTGTCTGTCTGTCTGTCTGTCTGTCTGTCTGTCTGTCTGTCTGTCTGTCTGTCTGTCTGTCTGTCTGTCTGTCTGTCTGTCTGTCTGTCTGTCTGCCTTCAGTTGTTCCTCCTTTGGCTCTCTCTCATGAGGGTATTTTCTCCCCCAACTTCTCTCCCTCTTTCTCTGCAGGATCTCCACCGAGTCGCACTCTCCCAAGCTGCAGATCCGGAGCCACAGCTACCTGCGTGCGGTGAGTGAGGTTTCCATCAATAGAAGCCTGGACAGCTTGGACCCGGCAGGGCTGCTGGCCTCGCCCAAATTCCGCTCACGAAACGAGAGCTACATGAGAGCCATGCGCACCATTAGCCAGGTTGGTGGCCCTGGGGGTGCATACCTCCCCCTGCTCCGTCCCCTAACCGGCTCCTGTCCTTTCTTACACCCAAAGGCCATGCAATGGGGAGGAAAAACCAACCCCAAATCATCCATCGAAAAAGCTAACAACTCCAAACCAACCTCATACCAACACCAAATCAAACCCTATCCAACCCCTAATCAGCAATCAGACAACCGTCCAGCAACCATCCCATCTGAGCGGCTATTTAAACCACCTTTATTTAACCAGGTAGGCAAGTTGAGAACAAGTTCTCATTTACAATTGCGACCTGGCCAAGATAAAGCAAAGCAGTTTGACACATACAACGACACAGAGTTACACATGGAGTAAAACAAACATACAGTCAATAATACAGTATAAACAAGTCTATATACGATGTGAGCAAATGAGGTGAGATAAGGGAGGTAAAGGCAAAAAAAATGGCAAAGTAAATACAATATAGCAAGTAAAACACTGGAATGGTAGATTTGCAGTGGAAGAATGTGCAAAGTAGAAATAAAAATAATGGGGTGCAAAGGAGCAAAATAAATAAATGAATAAAATAAATACAGTAGGGAAAGAGGTAGTTGTTTGGGCTAAATTATAGGTGGCCTATGTACAGGTGCAGGAATCTGTGAGCTGCTCTGACAGTTGGTGCTTAAAGCTGGTGAGGGAGATAAGTGTTTCCAGTTTCAGAGATTTTTGTAGTTCGTTCCAGTCATTGGCAGCAGAGAACTGGAAGGAGAGGCGGCCAAAGAAAGAATTGGTTTTGGGGGTGACCAGAGAGATATACCTGCTGGAGCGCGTGCTACAGGTGGGTGATGCGAGCTGAGATAAGGGGAGACTTTACCTAGCAGGGTCTTGTAGATGACCTGGAGCCAGTGGGTTAGGCGACGAGTATGAAGCGAGGGACAGCCAACGAGAGCGTACAGGTCGCAATGGTGGGTAGTATATGGGGCTTTGGTGACAAAACGGATTGCACTGTGATAGACTGCATCCAATTTGTTGAGTAGGGTATTGGAGGCTATTTTGTAAATGACATCGCCGAAATCGAGGATTGGTAGGATGGTCAGTTTTACAAGGGTATGTTTGGCAGCATTGACTGAAGGATGCTTTGTTGCGAAATAGGAAGCCAATTCTAGATTTAACTTTGGATTGGAGATGTTTGATGTGGGTCTGGAAGGAGAGTCTAACCAGGTTACAGGTTACAGTCTAACCAGACACCTAGGTATTTGTAGTTGTCCACGTATTCTAAGTCAGAGCCGTCCAGAGTAGTGATGTTGGACAGGCGGGCATGTGCAGGCAACGATCGGTTGAAGAGCATGCATTTAGTTTTACTTGTATTTAAGAGCAATTGGAGGCCACGGAAGGAGAGTTGTATGGCTTTAAAGCTTGCCTGGAGGGTTGTTAACACAGTGTCCAAAGAAGGGCCAGAAGTATACAGAATGGTGTTTCCTTCAGGTCTAATGATCAGAGTCAAATTCACAGTGCTAATTAGACTACAAGAAATACAGCCCTCCTTTTCCTTGATTCCTCCATCATCCTATCCGTCTGTTAATTCCTCCTCTGTAGACTCCTACGACGTATAGAGAAATACTCAAATTAGGTCTTTCTCATTAGAGCTGAAACAATGTTTTCATTTTCAACAGCCAGGAAACACACATGGACTACACTGCAGGAATGTACATGTATTTAGTACTGAAGTCCGGTAAAGGGAGGACAACTCATTGTAATGTCTGGAATGGAATCAATGGAATAGTACCAAACATATTGAAACCATGTGTTTGATGTGTTTAATACAGTTCCATTCACTTAGCCTCCACACCAGCTACCACTGGTCCTTAAACAGATCAGCTAATTCCCAATGCTCTGCATCATGTAATACAGCACACATAGCCTTCTGCTAGCATACTTTACAATACAACAGCACAACAGATGCTTAATTCTCACAGCACACCTTAGAAAACGAGCGTGATGTATGTCTTACGCCACCAGTAATGCTTCACAGCCATTGTTTAAAAGCATTTACTGCCATGTACACACACTGGCACACTTCAAAGGTCGATACAAGCGGGTGAGAGAGAGAGATGGGAGAATTAGGAGCACACCTAATATCACACAGGACATCACATAAAACAGGTAAATTACACCAGATACGACAGACTGACCCTAGCCCCCGCCCCCCCCTATTGCACCATGGATACTGGAGACTGAGGTGGGGGGGGGGGGGGGGTCAGGGATCTATAGCAGGGGGGGGGTCTGAGGCAGGGGGGGGGGACTGAGGATCTGTGGCTCTGTCCAATCTATACATTTATATATCTACCACACAATCTGTCTTCTTATCACATTGCATACTGTATCTACCACACATGTTCTGCAGCACTCTCTCTCCAATCACCTGGCCCCAATCCAACATGTTGTCTCAAGCACACAGTCTCAATGTCTTACTCCCTCCTCTCCTTCAAATCCTGCCCAACCCACAGTCACAATTCTCCTAGCTAACCATCATCTACCATACTAGAGGAGTCGAATGAACGGGATGCTGTACAGTCACTATGGGACCTCTTTCTAGAGTGCCTGGTTAAATTGTGCATAAGACTATTTATGTAATCTCTTAATATATACACAGTACCAGTCAAAAGTTTGGACACACCTACTCTTTGAAGGGTTTGTCTTTATTTGTACTATTTTCTACATTGTAGAATAATAGTGAAGACATCAAAACTATGAAATAACACATATGGAATCAAAAAAGTGTTAAACAAATCAAAATATATTTTATGTATGAGATTCTTCAAAATAGCCACCCTTTGCCTTGATGACAGCTTTGCACACTTTTCTCTCAACCAGCTTCACCTGGAATGCTTTTCCAACAGTTTTGAAGGAGTTCCCACATATGCATATCCAGGCTGTATCTCAACTGGGAGTGATTGGGAGTCCCATGGGGCAAAGGGTGGCTACTTTGAAGAATCTCATATAAAAAATATATTTTGATTTTGTTTAACACTTTTTTGGCTACTACATGATTCCATATGTATTATTTAATAGTTTTGATGTCATCACCAATTATTCTAAAATGTTTTTGATTGTCTTATTGCCTATTGGTCTACATATTTCATTATGGTGATTGTGTTCCCCATACTCTATATCATCTATATGTTTCTAGATATTTGTTTGTGATGTCTTCACTATTATTCTACAATGTAGAACATAGTCATAATAAAGAAAAACCCTTGAATAAGTAGGTGTGTCCAAACGTTTGCCGGGTAATGTATAAATATATACCCTATATATATATAAAAGTATTTCGACACCACTTCATATAAGTGGATTTGGCTATTTCAGCCACGCCCGTTGCAAACAGGTGTAGAAAATCGAGCACACAGCCATGCAATCGCCATAGACAAACATTGGCAGTAGAATGGCCTTACTGAAGAGCTCTGTGACTTTCAACGTGGCACCGTCAAGTTCCTGCCCTGCTAGAGCTGCCCCGATCAACTGTAAATGCTGCTATTGTGAAGTGGAAACTCTAGGAGGGACAACAGCTCAGCCACAAGTGATAGGCTACACAAGCTCACAGAACTGGATCACTGAGTGCTAAAGCGCGTTACGCGTACACATCGTCTGTCCTTGGCTGCAACACTCAATACCGAGTTCCAAACGGCCTCTGAAGCAACGTCAGCACCATAATCTTCGTTAGCACCATAACCTTCGTTAGCCGCACACATGCCTAAGATCACCAGGCTCAATGCCGAGCGTCGGCTGGAGTGTTGTTGGAGCAGTTGAACTCTGGAGCGGTGGAAACACGTTCTCTGGAGTGATGAATCTCGCTTCACCATCTGGCAGTCTGATGGACAAATCTGGATTTGGCAGATGTCAGGAGAATGCTACCTGCCCAAATGCATAGTGCCAACTGTAACGTTTGGAAGTTTAAAAAGACAGGCAGAGTGGGCAGGGAACTTCTATTCATGAGCTCACCTTGACTGACAGCTCTTTGAAAGGCCCATGTCAAGCAACTTGGAGGCAGTGAACAGTGTTGCAGTAATATCATCTCAAGTCAATTTGGTGATACACAAAAGCAACATTGAAATTGCATCAATCATGTCATTTTTGCGATACAGTACTTCTTATTTTCCTTTGATATTATGGCGGTCCGCAAACAAATGTTATAGGAGCATGCCGCCACCTACTGTATTGGCTGTGCATCAGCCTACTATTCTGTAGTATGAATTCTTTACACTGTGAAAAAAAATGGCCCTACCAACTAACCCTAAACCCATTAAAAACCTCACCACTATTACACCACTTTGGCCCTACCTGATTCTACACCAGGCCAGCAGCCTGAAAGGACGGGACACTATCGTTCAAAACACCTTGTAACTCTTCTGCAGTGAAATCTCATACACCCAAAGTACTTCTCTGCAGTTATCGCCACAACATCTATCCTATCCTTATCCTCCATTCCTGTGGTTCAGGTGACAACCATGGCCATGAACGCCAAAAAAATTAACTTTAATGAAGCACGTGTCATTCCTATCACTCTCTATTGGCCTCGACCTACTCACCCTGGACCAGTATGTGAGCGGAGCTGGAGCGGAGCGTGCCCAATTTGTTTGTTGCCCTGTTTCCAAATGTCCACATGGCTGGGATAACCTACTCAAGTAAGTAAATACATAGCTAGCTAGCTGTCTAGCCAACTTTACATACTGTATAGATAGCTAGCTAAGTGAATTATATTTTACCTCTCAGTCCTGGTCCTGGGGACTCAAAAGGGTGCACATTTTTGGTTTTGCCTTCGCACTACATAGCTGGTTCAAATGATCAAGTCATCATCAAGCTTCAAGTGGTATTTATGCATTCATTTGTGACGTTATCCTTAATTAGATCCTGCTCTTGTCACATGCTACACATACACACATATCTATCTATCCAAAGTTAGCATGATTTGTTATAAGGGATATTATACTTTAGTAATCCATAATGACCTGGCGATGTTAAAGTCGAATAATGACATTATCTTCTGTATTCCTACAGATACCTTGTAACTGGAGATTCCTTCAAAACGATTGCCTACAGTTACCGTGTAGGGCACTGCAAGGTTGGGTGACCAGGGTCATCTGGAACTAACTCCTGGGAGAATTCAGGTGTGTGAAGGCTACCTGTGCCCTTCAGAACTTCACGAGGATGGACACACAGTCCAGGAAGGAATCTGCAGCTCGCCACCATGTGCCAGAGGAGAGATCTGCTGCTCTGCAGGATGCTTCAAAGATGGGGGCCAACAATGTAGCACGGGAGGCAATCCATGTGCGGGAGATCTTCCCCTCCTACTTCTTCAAAAAGGGTTCTGTTCCCTTGGCAACACCATAGTCTACATAATGCACAACAAAATGCTATTATAAGATCCATCCATTGTAATAAGTTGTTGTAATAAGAGTAATTCTTCTATTTAATAAGCTATGTCTACTGCAGTTATAACATTCCCAGTTTCTCTCCTTTTGATTTCTTCTTCTCGGGTGAGGGTGCTGTTCAGGTAAGGTTGATGTCTGTACAAAAATAAAACCGTCTCTTTTAAGTCCCTCATATTGAACAATTTCAGAACAATTACACGGAACCCAAACCGGCTGCGCGCGTGCGCCATCGTGCGCTATCGTACATACATTTATTTTGCCCCCCCCCACATCAAACGCAATCACGACACGCAGGTTAAAATATCTAAACAAATTCTGAACCAATGACATTAATTTGGGGACAGGTCGAAAATCATTAAACATGTATGGCAATTTAGCTAGTTAGCTTGCACTTGCTAGCTAACGTTAATTTGTCCGATTTGGCTAGTTTGCTGTTGCTAGCTAATTTGTCCTGGGATATAAACATTGAGTTATTATTTTACCTGAAATGCACAAGGACCTATACTCCGACAATTAATCCACACATTAAACGGCCAACCGAATCGTTTCTAGTCATCTCTCCTCCTTCGAGGCTTTTTCACCGTTTAACTTATATGGTGATCGCATCTAAACTTTCATTGTATTACCATTACCACTTTCAGTCACCCATGTGGGTATAACCAATGAGGAGATGGCACGTGGGTACCTGCTTCTATAAACCAATGAGGAGATGGGAGAGGCAGACCTTTCTGCTCGATCTGCGTCAGAAATAGGAATGAGTTCTATTTTAGCCCTTGGCGTCGCAGACGTTCCATGGCGCACGCGAGCAGTGTGGGTGCAATAATTGAATAGCATGAATTTCTACATTTATTTTGCGACTCTCGCGCACGTGATGTGTCCGGTCTGGTCAGCATATTAGACCCATTGGATTGTGTTGTGCAGTAGGCAGGCTCAGGTGTTTTACTGTGGCTCTTTCCACCTTCAATAAAATAGGCAAGAGGACCAACCATTGAGAATAGTAAGACACTCCATTATTTATATAATTACGCTACAGTTGTTTACATACACCTTAGCCAAATATATTTAAGCTCAGTTTTTCACAATTCCTGACATACCTAATCCAATTAAAAATTCCCTGTCTTAGGTCAGTTAGGATCATCACTTCATTTAAAGAATGTGAAATGTCAGAATAATAGCAGAAAGAATGATTTATTCAGCTTTAATTTATTTCGTCACATTCCCAGTGGGTCAGAAGTTTACATACACTCAATTTGTATTTGTAGCATTGCCTTTAAATTGTTTAACTTGGGTCAAACGTTTCGGATATCCTTCCACAAGCTTCCCATAATAAGTTAGGTGAATGTTGGCCCATTCCTCCTGATAGAGCTGGTGTAACTGAGTCAGGTTTGTAAGGCCTCCTTGCTCGCACACGCTTTTTCAGTTCTGCCCACAAATTGTCCATGGGATTGAGGTCAGGGCTTTGTGATGGCCACTCCAATACCTTGACTTTGTTGTCCTTAAGCCATTTTGCCACAATTTTGGGAGTATGCTTGGGGTCATTGTCCATTTGGAAGACCCATTTGCAACCAAGCTTTAACAGCCTGACTGATGTCTTGAGATATTGCTTCACTATATCCACGTAATTTTCCTGCCTCATGATGCCATCTATTTTGTGAAGTGCACCAGTCCCTCCTGCAGTAAAGCACCCCCACAACATGATGCTGCCACCCCTGTGCTTCACGTTTAAGATGGTGTCCTTCGGCTTGCAAGCCTCCCCCTTTTTCCTCCAAACATAACAATGGTCAAACAGTTCTATTTTTGTTTCATCAGACCAGAGGACATTTCTCCAAAAAGTACGATCTTTGTCCCCATGTGGAGTTGCAAACCGTAGTCTGGATTTTTTATGAAAGAGAGAATTAGAGAAAGCACACTTAAATTCACACAGGACACCGAATAGGACAGGAGAAGTACTCCAGATATATCAAACTGACCCTAGCCCCCCGACACATAAACTACTGCAGCATAAATACTGGAGGCTGAGACAGGAGGGGTCAGGAGACACTGTGGCCCCATCCGAGGACACCCCCGGACAGGGCCAAACAGGAAGGATATAACCCCACCCACTTTGCCAAAGCACAGCCCCCACACCACTAGAGGGATATCTTCAACCACCAACTTACCATCCTGAGACAAGGCTGAGTATAGCCCACAAAGATCTCCGCCATGGCACAACCCAAGGGGGGGCGCCAACCCAGACAGGATGACCACATCAGTGAATCAACCCACTCAGGTGACTCAGGTTATATCAGCTTTGTCGGTGAACCCCTCCCGCATCTGATCATAGAGGCACAGCATGATCAGAGGTGAGTGGGTCACTTAGTCGGGTCAACAGGAAGTATTATTAAGGAGATGCTTCACGTTGAAATACAGATAGAGATGTAGTAGTCCCAGAGTTAATGATCCAAGGTCAGTTTTGCATTTCACCTCCTGATGATTAATGACGGACAGTGTAAGAATAAAATAAGAAAAAATGCTTAATCATGCTCTCTCTCAATCCATCTGTCTCTCGTCTGCAGGTCTTTTTTTGATGTGAGAGAGGAAGCCAGTCCCGCCATCACCACTTCACCCGCTCTTAAGATAACCTTCGGGCCAACTGGGGGCCCAAGGCTGGTTAGGAGACACCGCTAGAGACACTATGTAATTGTGATGAACTGAGTAGATATTAGGGCAGCACTGTGATTCATTATTTATATGCTGTCTTCCCTGCTCCTCTGTTCTTACCTATTTCCCTTTCTGTCTTTTAAACTCTCTCACGCCTCTCTACCCACCTCTTCGCTCTTCCTTTGTTTTTAGAATGCACGCCGTATGTGCATTGAAGTACAGATTGAACTTGAATGTATAATATTACAATTATAATATTTATAATGCATGTATTATGTATTTACAACACCTGGATTATGAACTTCTTTCAATAAAGCGTTTCACATGATCCACTTGTTGAAATGAAGTCTATCATTTGATGAAATACTACACATATCCTATGTCCACAGATTAATGCAGATGAAGGGAGTTAGATATTGAGATGAACCGGTTTTAGATGATTTACATGATGCTGTACTGTAGGAAGTGTAGTGAACTGTTTTTAAAATTCTGTTTCTGTATATATATGAATTACAAATCAGCCTTTATCTATTTAAATCATGTTTCTAGTCTATTGCATAGTTATAATGCGTAACCATTGATGTCCCAGGACTAGGACTGGTCAATACTGTTAAAGTGTACAATGGTAATACATACATGCAGACACAGCATCATTCAAAGAATGGAGTTTGATACTCCTGGTATTGGGTTTGACTGAAAACTGAAAAAGAATGTTTCACAGACATTCATGCCTGAACCGCACCTTTATTTGCCAATAATGTACAGGCAGGGTTGGGGAGTAATGGATTACATGTCATCCGTTACATGTAAGGGATTACAAAAGCGGTAACTGTAAACCGTTACGTTACCAGCAAAAATATTGTAATCAGATTACAGATACGTTTGAAAAACTATGATTACTTTGAGGATGTCTTTTAAAAACAGAAAGGATGTTTGCAAAAAAAATATTGGACACTTCTCTGTTTTCTCAATGACATTCAAATCAGCATTGAAAAAAGGCACACGTTTGTTCCACCTGAGCGAGTCTGACCACAAGTCAGAGACCAATATGATGACACACCAAATGGGTTTGATGGATCCCGGCTAAAGAGCAGGAATAGGCTTTTGTAGGCTACTGTCCAAGCTATGTCTTCCAATGGTGTGACTGCTGTCGTCATCCAAAGATTATCCAACTTGAATATCCAACTTGCTCAATTCATGCTGATACAAAAGGGACAATCTGTAGTTGCTACATCCATCTTTGGACTAATGAATTACATATACAGTGCCAGTCAAAAGTTTGGACACACCTTCTCATTCACGGGTTTTGCTTTACTATTTTCTACATTGTAGAATAATAGTGAAAACATCAACACTATGAAATAACACATAGGGAATCATATAGTAACCCAAAAAATGTTAAACAAATCAAAATAGATTTTAGATTCTTTAAAGTAGCCACCCTTTTGCCTTCATAACAACTTTGCACACTCTTGGCATTTCAACTAACAGGTGTGCCTGTTAAAAGTTCATTTGTGGAATTTGGCATTCTCTCAACCAGCTTCACGAGGAATGCTTTTCCAACCGTCTTGAAGGAGTTCCCACATATGCTGAGCACTTGTTGGCTGCTTTTCCTTCCCTCTGAGTTCCAACTCTTCCCAAACCATCTTATTGGGTTGTGGAGGCCAGGTCAGCTGATGCAGCACTCCATCACTCTCCTTCTTGGTCAAATAGCCCTTCCACAGCCTGGAGATGTGTTTTGGTTCATTGCCCTGTTGAAAAACAAATGACAGTCCCACTAAGCGCAAACCAAATGGGATGGAGTATCACTGCAGAATGCTGTGGTGCAAAAGGTGCAAAATCAAGGTGACTTACAAAGATGAGGACCAAGAGCAAGAGAGGGAATGCGGTGATGTAGTGTCTACAAAAATAAAGAATTCCTTGTGGAATCTTGAAAATACACATATCACGAAAGCATGATAGTGTACTTATTACGTGCAGATAGATAAGTGTGTCATTGTAGAAAAGTATTTAGAAACAAAAAATCTACGTTTCGCTAATCTATACAATAGTCCAATACTTTCGCACCAATAGGCTTGGAGTATTCCCACATTCAAGGAGCTTTCTGTTTTGATTGGTTATTGGTTATTTTGCCTAAAAACCTTTAGGCCTACCTGTAGAAAATGTGCCTGGCAATAGTAGCCAAAAGGGCGTTTAGCTTCCCCAGTGGCTCTGCAAGTGTGGAGATGATATTCTCTGCTGTTGGCCTGCTCTCCAGGCACCATCGCATGAGCCTGAATCCACAGACTGGCCAAACTTGTGTTTTCAAAAATGAATTCACCACTGAGCTTAATAAGGCATTTAAAAAATATATATGTATTAAATTCTAAGTCACAGCCTATATGCACAATTTATAGACTATAATGATTTAATACAACTAAATGGTGTTTAAATGCTGAGCGCCTTTTGTCCCTACCAGTCTACTGTGTCACACTCACAAATGCTTCGCAATGTATTCCTTTGTAGGCTATAGCCTTGAAATAATATAAATAATATAGCCTTTATAATTCATTTTCGTTCCTTCTTAGGCTCCGTCTGACTCCTGACCTATTTAGAGTCTTTATATGCTGTTTAATATTATATGTAGCCTATTTGAAATTATGAGCGCTTCTCACATCCACCATTTCATGTCTATTAAAATACTTTTCATTCAAATCATATGGTTTGGTTTCAATACTTCAAAACCAAATGGTAGGTCCAGGAAGTCACAAAAATAGATGGGTGTTGGTTAAATTGTGATTTTAATGAATGGAGCGAATTTGGAGCTGCAGTTTTTTTTCCTCCGATGAGCACAGATCAGTATTTAGCAGAGCAGTTGGAAAAGGAGGTGGAGTTGCGCAACGCTCCATGAGCCATGAGCTGGATCAACGACCGCTCACATACTCTGCCCTGGATTCATCTTCCTCTACTACTCAAATCAAATCAAATCAAATCAAATGTTATTTGTCACATACACATGGTTAGTAGATGTTAATGTGAGTGTAGCGAAATGCTTGTGCTTCTAGTTCCGACAATGCAGTAATAACCAACAAGTAATCTAACTAACAATTCCAAAACTACTGTCTTATACACAGTGTAAGGGGATAAAGAATATGTATATAAGGATATATGAATGAGTGATGGTACAGAGCAGCATAGGCAAGATACAGTAGATGGTATCGAGTACAGTATATACATATGAGATGAGTATGTAAACAAAGTGGCATAGTTAAAGTGGCTAGTGATACATGTATTACATAAGGATGCAGTCGATGATATAGAGTACAGTATATACGTATGCATATGAGATGAATAATGTAGGGTAAGTAACATTATATAAGGTAGCATTGTTTAAAGTGGCTAGTGATATATTTACATCATTTCCCATCAATTCCCATTATTAAAGTGGCTGGAGTTGAGTCAGTGTCAGTGTCAGTGTGTTGGCAGCAGCCACTCAATGTTAGTGGTGGCTGTTTAACAGTCTGATGGCCTTGAGATAGAAGCTGTTTTTCAGTCTCTCGGTCCCAGCTTTGATGCACCTGTACTGACCTCGCCTTCTGGATGATAGCGGGGTGAACAGGCAGTGGCTCGGGTGGTTGATGTCCTTGATGATCTTTATGGCCTTCCTGTAACATCGGGTGGTGTAGGTGTCCTGGAGGGCAGGTAGTTTGCCCCCGGTGATGCGTTGTGCAGACCTCACTACCCTCTGGATAGCCTTACGGTTGAGGGCGGAGCAGTTGCCGTACCATGCGGTGATACAGCCCAGGATGCTCTCGATTGTGCATCTGTGGAAGTTTGTGAGTGCTTTTGGTGACAAGCCGAATTTCTTCAGCCTCCTGAGGTTGAAGAGGCGCTGCTGCGCCTTCTTCACGATGCTGTCTGTGTGAGTGGACCAATTCAGTTTGTCTGTGATGTGTATGCCGAGGAACTTAAAACTTGCTACCCTCTCCACTACTGTTCCATCGATGTGGATAGGGGGGTGTTCCCTCTGCTGTTTCCTGAAGTCCACAATCATCTCCTTAGTTTTGTTGACGTTGAGTGTGAGGTTATTTTCACCTCCTCCCTGTAGGCCGTCTCGTCGTTGTTGGTAATCAAGCCTACCACTGTTGTGTCGTCCGCAAACTTGATGATTGAGTTGGAGGCGTGCGTGGCCACGCAGTCGTGGGTGAACAGGGAGTACAGGAGAGGGCTCAGAACGCACCCTTGTGGGGCCCCAGTGTTGAGGATCAGCAGGGAGGAGATGTTGTTGCCTACCCTCACCACCTGGGGGCGGCCCGTCAGGAAGTCCAGTACCCAGTTGCACAGGGCGGGGTCGAGACCCAGGGTCTCGAGCTTGATGACGAGCTTGGAGGGTGACAATGTTCAATACAACTATTTTCCTTAAAAATCATTAAAACTATCCATAATTCCTATCAAGACTAGTATAAGTGATTAGGCAAAAGTGTCAATACACATTTTAAACATTTTCATGCACAGAACACAGCGTGGTGGTGGTGTTGAATGCCGAGCTGTAGTCGATGAACAGCATTCTCACATAGGTATTCCTCTTGTCCAGATGGGTTAGGGCAGTGTGCAGTGTGGTTGAGATTGCATCGTCTGTGGACCTATTTGGGCGGTAAGCAAATTGGAGTGGGTCTAGGGTGTCAGGTAGGGTGGAGGTGATATGGTCCTTGACTAGTCTCTCAAAGCACTTCATGATGACGGAAGTGAGTGCTACGGGGCGGTAGTCGTTTAGCTCAGTTACCTTAGCTTTCTTGGGAACAGGAACAATGGTGGCCCTCTTGAAGCATGTGGGAACAGCAGATATGGTATAGGGATTGATTGAATATGTCCGTAAACACACCGGCCAGCTGGTCTGCGCATGCTCTGAGGGCGCGGCTGGGGATGCCGTCTGGGCCTGCAGCCCTGCGAGGGTTAACATGTATAAATGTCTTACTCACCTCGGCTGCAGTGAAGGAGAGTCCGCATGTTTTCGTTGCAGGCCGTGTCAGTGGCACTGTATTGTCCTCAAAGCGGGCAAAAAAGTTATTTAGTCTGCCTGGTAGCAAGACATCCTGGTCCGTGACTGGGCTGGATTTCTTCTTGTAGTCCTGCCACATGCCTCTTGTGTCTGAGCCGTTGAATTGAGATTCTACTTTGTCTCTGTACTGACGCTTAGCTTGTTTGATAGCCTTGCGGAGGGAATAGCTGCACTGTTTGTATTCGGTCATGTTACCAGTCACCTTGCCCTGATTAAAAGCAGTGGTTCGCGCTTTCAGTTTCACGCGAATGCTGCCATCAATCCACGGTTTCTGGTTAGGGAATGTTTTAATCGTTGCTATGGGAACGACATCTTCAACGCACGTTCTAATGAACTCGCACACCGAATCAGCGTATTCGTCAATATTGTTATCTGATGCAATACGAAACATATCCCAGTCCACGTGATGGAAGCAGTCTTGGAGTGTGGAGTCAGCTTGGTCGGACCAGCGTTGGACAGACCTCAGCGTGGGAGCCTCTTGTTTTAGTTTCTGTCTGTAGGCAGGGATCAACAAAATGGAGTCGTGGTCAGCTTTTCCAAAAGGGGGGCGGGGCAGGGCCTTATATGCATCGCGGAAGTTAGAGTAACAATGATCCAAGGTTTTTCCACCCCTGGTTGCGCAATCGATATGCTGATAAAATTTAGGGAGTCTTGTTTTCAGATTAGCATTGTTATAATCCCCAGCTACAATGAATGCAGCCTCCGGATAAATGGATTCCAGTTTGCAAAGAGTCAAATAAAGTTCGTTCAGAGCCATCGATGTGTCTGCTTGGGGGAATCCTCAATTCAGTGGTCATATATACGGCTGTGATTATAATCGAAGAGAATTCTCTTGGTAGATAATGCGGTCTACATTTGATTGTGAGGAATTCTAAATCAAGTGAACAGAAGGATTTGAGTTCCTGTATGTTTCTTTCATCACACCATGTCTCGTTAGCCATAAGGCATACGCCCCCGCCCCTCTTCTTACCAGAAAGATGTTTGTTTCTGTCGGCGCGATGTGTGGAGAAACCCGCTGGCTGCACCCCTCCGATAGCGTCTCTCCAGTGAGCCATGTTTCCGTGAAGCAAAGAACGTTACAGTCTCTGGTACCCTCTGGAATGCTACCCTTGCTCGGATTTCATCAACCTTGTTGTCAAGAGACTGGACATTGGCGAGAAGAATGCTAGGGAGTGGTGCACGATGTGCCCGTCTCCGGAGTCTGACCAGAAGACCGCCTCGTTTCCCTCTTTTTCGGAGTCGTTTTTTTGGGTCGCTGCATGGGATCCATCCTGTTGTCCTGTTTGAAAAGCAGAACACAGGATCCGCGTCGCGAAAAACATATTCTTGGTCGTACTGATGGTGAGTTGACGCTGATCTTATATTCAGTAGTTCTTCTCGACTGTATGTAATGAAACCTAAGATGACCTGGGGTACCAATGTAAGAAATAACACGTAAAAAAAATAAAAAAACAAAAAACTGCATAGTTTCCTAGGAACGCGAAGCGAGGCGGCCATCTCTGTCGGCGCCGGAAGTAAAATACTCAACATACGGCAACATACGGTAAAATACTCTCTTCACTGTCTCAATATACGGCTCCTCAACACATAACTCAGGGGTCACAGACACCGGGAATCCTCAACTTCAGTTGATCCTCCTCAATACATAACTCAGGGGTCACAGACACCGGGAATCCTCAACTTCAGTTGATCCTCCTCAACACATAACTCAGGGATCACAGACACCGGGAATCCTCAACTTCAGTTGATCCTACTCAACACATAACTCAGGGGTCACAGACACCGGGAATCCTCAACTTCAGTTGATCCTCCTCAACACATAACTGAGGGGTCACAGACACCGGGAATCCTCAACTTCAGTTGATCCTCCTCAACACATAACTGAGGGGTCACAGATACCGGGAATCCTCAACTTCAGTTGATCCTCCTCCACACATAACTCGCAATTCCAGTTATCACTCCTTTCAAAAGTGCCCTGTCCAGAGAGGAAAGCAAAGTTACAGTTCTTGGCCCTGGTCACATGGTGCGGAGCGCACGCTCCCTCTGGATGTCAGAAACGCAAACAAACACTTTCACCTACCCAACACTCCCTAACCTCTTCTCCACCCAACCTGACACCACATACATGTATACAGTTGAAGTCGGAAGTTTACATACACCTTAGCCAAATACATTTAAACTCAGTTATTCACAATTCCTGACATTTAATCCTAGTAAAATGTCCCTGTCTTAGGTCAATTAGGATCACCACTTTATTTTAAGAATGTGAAATTTCTGAATAATATTAGAGAGAGGGATTTATTTCAGCTTTTATTTATTTCGTCACATTCCCAGTGGGTCAGAAGTTTACATACACTCAATTAGTATTTGAGGTCAGGGCCCTTAGCCACTGCGCCACCCGGGAGGCCCCCTGGGTTTTTATTTATTTTGACTACTTTCTACATTGTAGAATAATAGTGAAGACATCAAAAGTATGAAATGGGATCATATGTGTAACCAAAAAAGTGTTAAACAAATCAAAGTATATTTTAGATTCTTCAAAGTAGCCACCCTTTGCCTTGATGACAGCTTTGCACACTCTTGGCATTCTCTCAACCAGCTTCATGAGGTAGTCACCTGGAACGCATTTCAATTAACAGGTTGCCTTGTTAAAAGTTCATTTGTCGAAATTGGTACACAGAAGATAGCCCTGTTGTCACGCTATGACCTTAGAGATCCCTGTTTATTCTCTATATTTTGGTTAGGTCAGAGTGTGACTAGGGTGGGTACTCTAGTTTTTGTATAGCTATGTTTTCTTTCTTTGTTGACCTGGTATGGATCCCAATCAGAGGCATTTGGGGATCATACTTAGGCAGCCATTTATCCCACTTTCAGTTGTGGGATCTTGTCTTGTTTGGTTGCATGTATTTTTGCACGACGAAGCTTTTCGTTCGTTGTAGTGTTTATAGTTTTTTTTTTGCTGGTTCACATATTAATAAAATATGATGAACTTCAATCACGTCTTGGTCTACCCTTAACGACGAACGTTACAGAAGATCCCACCATCAACGGACCAAGCAGCGTGGTCAGAAGGTCTGGACCTGGGAGGAAATTCTGGAGGGAGCAGGACCCTGAAAAAGGGCCGGGGAGTATCGCCGTCCCGAAGGAGGAGATAGAGGCAGCGAAAGCTTTTTTTGGGGGGGGGGCACACTGGGAGATTGGCGGAGTCAGGGTTCAGACCTGAGCCAACTCCCCGTGCTTACCGTGGGTGACCGGTCAAGCACCGTGTTATCCGGTTCTGCGCACCATGCCTTCAGTGCGCATCCTCAGCCCGGTGCGCTCTGTACAAGCTCCCCACAGTTGCCGTGCTAGAGTGGGCATTCATCCAGGACCGATTGTGCTGGCTCAGCGCTCCTGGCCTCCGGTGCGTCTCTTCAGTCCAGGATATCCTGCGCCAGCTCTATGCACAGTATCTCCAGTTCGCCAGCACAGCCCAGTGCAGCTTGTTCCAGCTCCCCTCACTTGCCGTGCTACAGGGGGGATTCAGCCAGGACGCGTTGTGCCAGCTCTGCGCTCCAGACCTCCAGTGCGCCTCCACGGCCCAGCATATCCTGCGCCAGCTCTACGCACTATGCCTCCAGTGCGCCTTCATAGCCCAGTGCGTCCCGTGCCAGCTCTCCACACTCACCGAGCTGGAGTGCGTATCCAGCCACGACGTGTTGTGGCAGCTCCCCGCACCAGGCTTCCAGTATGTCTCCTCAGTCCGGTGAGACCTGTTCCGGCTCTACGTACGAAGCCTCCAGTGATGATCCATGGTCCGAAGCCTCCAGTGATGATTCATGGCACGGAGCCTCCAGTGATGATCCATGGCACGGAGCCTCCAGCGATGATCCATGGCACGGAGCCTCCAGTGATGATCCATGGCACGAAGCTTCCAGTGATGATCCATGGCCCAGAGCCTGTAGTGGTAATCCATGGCATGAAGCCTCCAGTGATGATCCATGGCACGAAGCCTCCAGTGATGATCCATGGCCCGGAGCCTCCAGTGATAATCCATGGCCCGGAGCCTCCAGTGATGATCTATTGCCCGGAGCCTCCAGTGATGATCCATGGCACGAATCTTCCAGTGATGATCCATGGCCCGGAGCCTGTAGTGATGATCCATGGCAAGGTGCCTGCAGCGACGGTCCCCAGTCCAGAGCCTCCAGCGGGGGTTCCAAGTACAGAGCCTCTGGCGACGATCTGCAGTCCGGAGCCTCCAGCGATGGTTCGAGTTCAGAGTCTCCGGCGATGATCCACGGTCCGGTTCCTCCGGCAACGATTCACGGTCCGGAGTCTCTAGTGATGATCCACGGTCCGGTTCCACAGATGCAGAGGGATCAGCGTAGGGAGCAGGGGCTACGTCCTGAACCGGAGCCGCCACCGAGAGTAGATGCCCACCCAGACCCTCCCCTATAGGTCCAGGTTTGCGGCCAGAGTCCGCACCTTTGGGGGGGGGGGGGGGGGATACTGTCATCACACCCTGACCTTAGAGATCCCTGTTTATTCTCTATATTTTGGTTAGGTCAGGGTGTGACTAGGGTGGGTAATCTAGTTTTTGTACATCTATGTTTTATTTTTCTTTGTTGGCCTAGTATGGTTCCCAATCAGAGGCAGCTGTCTATCGTTGACTCTGATTGGGGATCATACTTAGGCAGACCTTTTTTCGACCTTCATTTGTGGGATCGTCTTTGTTTTGTTGCATGTATTTTTGCTTGACAAAGCTTTTAGTTCGTTGTATTGTTTATTGTTGTTTTTGCTGGTTCACATTTCAATAAAATATGATGAACTTCAATCAAGCTGTGCCTTGGTCTACTCTTAACGATGAACGTTACACCTGTTTGGTAAAAGACCATATAAGTCCATATTATGCCAAGAACCACTCAAAAAAGAAAACACAAATGACAGTCCAGCATTACATTACTTTATGAACGTCAGTCAATATGGAAAATGTCAAGAACTTTTAAGGTTTCTTGAAGTGCTGTCACAAAAACGATCAAGCACCATGATGAAACTGGCTCTCATGAGGACCACCACAGGAAATGAAGACCCAGAGTTACCTTTGCTGCAGAGGATAAGTTCATTAGAGTTACCAACCTCAGAAATCACAGCCCAAATAAATGATTCACAGAGTTCAAGTAACAGACACATCTCAACATCAACTGTTCAGAGGAAACTGCATGAATCAGGCCTTCATGGTCGAATTGCTGCAAGGAAACCACTACTAAAGGACACCATAAGAAGAAGAGACTTGCTTGGGCCAAGAAACACGAGCAATGGACATTAGACAGGTGGAAATCTGTCCTTTGGTCTGATGAGTCCAAATTTGAGAGTTTTGGTTCCAACCGCCGTGTCTTTGTGAGACGCAGAGTAGGTGAACGGAGGATCTCCACATGTGTGGTTCCCACCATGATGCATGGTGGAGGACGAGGTGTGATGGTGTGGGGGTGCTTTGCTAGTTACACTGTCAGTGATTTATTTAGAATTCAAAGCACACTTAACCAGCATGGCTTCCACAGCATTCTGCAGCGATACGGCATCCCATCTGGTTTGCGCATAGTGGGACTATCATTTGTTTTTCAACAGGACAATGTCCCAAAACACCTCCAGGCGGTGTAAAGGCTATTTGAACAAGAATACATTTCTTTACGGCTATTGCATCTGCCATATAGCTTTTGATGTACAGAAGAAGGGTAATCTTAATCTTTTATCCAAATATTTTGTGTAAAGATAATCATTATATGTTCAGATTATAGGAGTAACTCTGGTTGGAGTCAGTTGGAGGGCCGAGACACACTGCCTTTATATCGTAGGCCTAGAGTAGCAAACAATAAATAATAGCCATACCATACCAAACCTTCACAAGCGTTTATAAACTTTTTTAGGGAAATATCAAAAGTAAGTCAAGCCATTGTTTATACGGAAAATATGAGCAGAAGAGCTAATGTAAACCAGGGGAAAAACGCACTGCCCTCCGCTGTGCCACACCAAAAAACACAATCCTCCCTATTTTGGGGTTTTAGTCTTGGTTTCTGTATAGCACTTGGTGACATTGGCTGATGTAGAAAGGGATTTATAAATACATTTGATTGATTGATTGACCACCCCTCCCCCAAGTGAATTTTGATCTGTCCCTTACAGACTTTAATGACTATGATAGGAGAAACTGAGGTTGGATCAACAACATTGTAGTTATTGCACAATACTAACTTAATTGACAGAGTGAAAAAAATGAATCTTGTACAGAATAAAAATATTGCAAAACATCAACCTGTTTGCATCAAAGCACTAAATTCATACTGCAAAGAATGTGGCAAAGCAATTCACTTTTTGTGCTGAATAAAAAGTGTTATGTTTGGAGCAAATCCAGTAGATCATATTACTGAGTACCACTCTCCATATTTTCAAGCATAGTGGTGGCTGCATCATGTTATGGGTATGCTTGTTGCAGACAAGGACTAGGGAGTTCTTTTAAATACAAATAAATGAAATATAGCTAAGCACAGGCAGAGTCCTAGAGAAAAACCTGGTTCAGTCTGCTTTCCAACAGACACTGGAAGACACATTGACCTTTCAGCAGGACAATATCCTAAAACACAAGGCCAAATATACCCTGGAGTTGCTTACCAAGAAGACAGTGAATGTTCCTCAGTGGTCAAGTTACAGATTTTACTGAAATCTACTTTGACTTAAATCTATTAAAAGACCTGAAAATGGTTGTCTAAGAATGATCAACCATATTGACAGAGCTTGAAGAATTTTGAAAATAAATGGGCAAATGTTGCACAATCCAGGTGTGGAAAGCTCTTAGAGACTTCCCCAGGAATACAGCTGTAATCCCTGCCAAAAGGTGCTTCTACCAACTATTGACGAAGCATTGTGAATACTTAAGTGAATGAGATATTTCTGTGTTTCATTTTCAATACATTTGCCAAAGAATCTAAAAACATGTTTTCACTTTGTCATTATGGGCATATTGTGTGTAGATTGGTGAGAAAAATATATATTTAATTCAGTTACAATTTAGGCTGTAAATGTGGAATCAGTCAAGGGGTATGAATACTTTCTGCAGGCACTGTATGTGTAGGTAGCACATTTTATATGTTTAATACTGTATATCACAAACTGTTTCTACATATTGACTATTGAATTGGACACTCCAAACCGTATTTTGACATTGGGCTACTAAAAGTTATTGTCAACAGGAAGCAGAGACGGCATAATTTTCAACTTATATTTTAGAAATATAAATGGAACTTTCAACATTAATTTCCAATAGTATTCTACTTTATCAGGTAAAAACTGCTGAATTAGTCCAAAAACATGCTGTGATTGATAACATGATTTTTATTCATTTAACTAGGAAAGTCAGTTGATAACACATTCGTATTTACAATGACAGCCTAGAAACAGTGGGTTAACTGCCTTGTTCAAGGGCAGAACGACAGCATTCTTACCTTGTCAGCTCAGGGATTTGATCTAGCAACCTTTCAGTTACTGGCCCAACACTAACCACTAGGCTACCTGCCGCCCATATCAGAAACCATGAAAACAGATTTGGCTTGACGACACATAACCCTCTTTGCTCCTCTTTCCTCCTCTTTCCATGCACGTATATTAGGCTAGAATAGCAGTCCACCTTAGACACTTTGTGTTTCTGTTGGGGACTATGAAGACACGTGCCTGGTCCCAATACAACCACTACACACCCTTTGCATTAGCTTAGTTCTACAATCAACTAGTCGTGAGTCTTCCCTCCTGTAGACATGTGTATTGCCAACACACCCCTGTAGCACTGCACTCGGACGGCCCGTGAACTTTTACCCCACAACTTCCCTCCCCTCTGCACTGCATACTTTCCTTTTGGATTGATTTCAAGCGTCTTTGTGCCTTTTTGATTCCTCAAAATCACTGGATATACTTTAAACCCTTGTGTACATGGCTCCAGTCCGGTGATGTTGACCTAGGTTTTTCTAACCGGTTTGACCTTTGCCCCCCCCCCCCCGTGCGTGCGATGTCGCCCCCTGCAGGTGAGCGAGGTAGAGGTGAACGGACAGATCGAGGCAGTGTGTGAGTCTGTTTTCAGTGAGATGGAGTCTCAAGCGGTGGATGCTCTGGACCTCCCCATGTCAGGCTGCTTCCGCATGCGCAGTCACAGCTATGTCCGGGCCATCGAGAAGGGCTGCTCCCAAGATGAGGAGGACAGGGTCACCATGGTGGGGGGAAACATGAGGGCTATCTCAGCCCCCCGGGCCACCACCACCGTCAGGACCATCCAGAGCAGCACAGGTCAGTCACACACACGCACACACACGCACACACACACGCAATAAAACTACAACTTTAGCGACCCTGATTTTACCCTGACTTTACCCTGACTCTAAATTCTTAAAATACAGATGCAAGTTGGAACCAAATAAGGTTCTTGAGTGCGATGCCATAGGGGAACCATTTTAGGGTCTCTCAAGAACCACGAATGGGATGGTTCTTTCCACCCATGACTGTATTTGCCAGCATTTATTCATTTTCAGCCGAATGCCCTTCACCAAGTGAGTTCCTAAGTGAGCATGTTGCCATTAAAATGTAATTATTTAATACAATCACTCCTTCTTTTTAGGGCCTAGTTTAGACGCCACCGTACCTACATTGTCCATATGCGCATATGTAATGTCTACAATGTATTATACATGTATGTAATGCATTATGTACAGTATGCACTGCTACTGACTACTAATGTAAAGGGACAGTAATTGGATGAGCATTGCATGTGTTAATACACTGACAGCTTAGTCCACAGTTTTAGAGTGCTATCCAGAACCTAAAATGGTTATTTGGATTTCCCCATAGGAGAACCCTTTGAAGAACCATTTTTGGTTCCAGAAGGAACCCCTTTTGGATCCAGGTAGAACTCTTTTGGGTTCTGCTATGGGGACAGCCAAAGAACCCTTTTGGAACCCTTTTTTCTAAGAGTGTAGAGTACAGTACATATTTAATACTGTAGACATGTCAACGGGAGGCAGAGGAGTTGTGATTGCAAAGGACACACGCACAATACCCAGAGCCTCAGAACATCTCTTTATAAGTATTATAATACATATGACCTATTTTTGTTTGGCGTTACAATATGATAAATATTAGATCCCCTCTGTGCAGAACGGTGTCTGTCTGTATCTCTGCTGGGACTACCTTTAAGAGCTCGTTCCTGCTGATCAGGGTCTGTATGTGGACTCCTGGCCGGCCCTTATTTGAGCTCTCTGCCTCTCGTCCAGTAAAGCATTGAACTAGAACATTAGTGCATGGACTGCATGCAGTATTGATGTTGAGTGGTGTTGGCATTCCGAGTTAACTTTCTATTTTTGCCTCTCTATAAATTCCCCATCTTCTCTGACTTACATTGTAGCCATGCAGTGAGTCAGAGCCCGAGGGCATTCCTTTTTTCATGTTCCTCAGTGCTCTCTCCCTCCCCCTCTCACTCCCTCTCCCCCTGTTTAATTATCCCGATTAAAAGGCAGTTCTTTCTTTCTTCCACACAGCCAACAAGGTTACAGTCAGCTAATTAAAATATTTAGTGCAAATTGTACGGCAAAGCGTGTTCAGTCAAGTTGAAGGTGCTCCTCATGGTTCAGAACAAACATTCATTTAGTGCCATTAACAATTCTGCTCCGTTGATTCCCGGAGTTACCCTACCAAGGCTGCGGAGGATAAGGATTTATTTGACCCTCAGTTCTATTGAAGCCAGTGGGAAGAGTACGATGTAAGGGCATCCAGAGATTCGCCACCATCAAGTTTGTATAAAACAAACAGACAATCATAAAGCCGGCGAGGAGGAGGAGGCATTTCATGTGTGTGTTTCTTGTTTGGCTAATATTGATCTCTGTCGGCACACCCTAGCCTCTAGGTTATATCCCAAATTGCGCCCTGTTCCCCACATAGTGCACTACTTCTGACCAGAGCCCTATGGGCCATGGCCAAAAGTAGTGCACTATATATTAGATGTGCCATTTGGGACATACAACTCTAGTCACAGAGGAAGAGGAAGCGAGGGGGAAAAGATAATTCATCACATCAAGTGCTATTGGCAAGAACCCTACTGCTGGTGGGCCAGATGTCTGGGCTGGTCTGGGAGCAGGAGACAGATAAAACATGATCAAGCGGAGATGTCCTCTTAAGACGCACGCTTACGCGCACACACACACACACACACACACACACACACACTAAAACACATGTGTGTGAACACACAGACAGACTGAGCGTACACACACACACCCTACTCCACACCCACACGCCTCTGACCCATATCTTAGGAGCTGCCTGGGAGTCGATCAATATTAATTTGCTGGGGATCTAAAGGTAATAGGTCCTGCCCTAGACAGACGGACCACATATGGTTGGTAGCTGGGGGCGGAGGGATGGCTATTGGCAGCAGCAACAGCTGTTAGCAATTTCATTCACATCAATTTAGGGGAGTCAGATTGAGACATGTGATCATGTGATAACTGGAAATCTGAAGCAGAGTGAGTCTGCAGAGCTTAATGAAAAAGAGGCGTAGTTTGTTATCGACAAGAGCCATTGGTTTTAGCTGTGCTCGGTGCTTTGAAGTGTGTTTGATTGGTTCTGTGATCGTCAACTTTGATTGGCTGCGTGTCTCAGTCTGGGTGACCCCTGACCTTAATTCACTGCAGGGAATACTAGGTCGATCTCAGGTGATGATTACATCGAGAGAGAGAGAGAGGTGTGTCAGTCATAACATTATTAAGCACTAAAAAGCCAGTCAGAGTACGGGATTGGCCCAGATTACTGTCATGGTGCTGGCACTTTGTAATTCATCACATCCTCACATCTCTCCTCCTGAGTCCTCGCTAACGCTAATGAATTCGATGGCACGCACGCACACACACAGGTTGCAGAGGGTGCCATGGTGTGAGGCAGCCCCTTGCAGGTTCAGATATGACACATATAGTACCAGTCAAAAGTTTGGACAGATTTATTTTGACTATTTTCTACATTGTAGAATAATAGTGAAGACATCAAAGCTATGAAATAACATACAGGGATGTAGTAACCAAAAAAGTGTTAAACAAATAAAAATATATTTCATATTTTAGATTCTTCAAAGAAGCCACCCTTTGCCTTGATGACAGCTTTGCACACTCTTGGCATTCTCTCAACCAGCTTCACCTGGAATGCTTCTCCAACAGTCTTGAAAGAGTTCCCACATATGCTGAGCACTTGTTGGCTGCTTTTCCTTCACTCTGTGGTCCAACTCATCCCAAACCAAGGTCATCTGATGTAGCACCCCATCACTCTCCTTGGTCAAATAGCACTCACACAGTCTGGAGGTGTGTTGGATCATTGTCCTAATGAAAAATAAATGATAGGCCCACTAAGCGCAAACCAGATGTTATGGCGTATCGCTGAAGAGTGCTGTGGTAGCCATGCTGGTTAAGTATGTCTTGAATTCAAACTGAATCACCTCCTCCTCCATGCTACACGGTGGGAACCACACATGCAGAGATCATCTGCTCACCTACACTGTGTCCCACAAAGACACTGCTGTTGGAACCACAAATCTTTCCACCGGTCTGATGTCCATTGCTCGTGTTTCTTGGCCCAAGCAAGTCTCTTCTTATTATTGATGTCCTTTAGTAGTGGTTTCTTTGCAGCAATTCAACCACAAAGGCCTGATTCACGCAGTCTCCTCTGAACAGTTGATGTTGAGATGTGTCTGTTACTTGAACTCGGTGAAGCATTTATTTGGGCTGCAATTTCTGAGGCTGGTAACTCTAATGAACTTATCCTCTGCAGCAGAAGTAACTCTGGGTCTTCCTTTCCTGTGACAGTCCTCGTGCGAGCCAGTTTCATCATAATAATGCTTGATGGTTTTTGCGACTGCACTTGAAGAAACTTTCAAAGTTCTTGAAATGTTCCACATTGACTGACCTTCATGTCTTAAAGTAATGATGGACTGTCGTTTCTCTTTGCTTATTTGAGCTGCTCTTGCCATATCATGGACTTGGTATTTTATCAAATAGGGCTATCTTCTGTATACCACCGCTACCTTGTCACAACTGATTTGCTCAAATGCATTTAGGAGGAAATAAATTCCACAAATTAACTTTAAACAAGGCACACCTGTTAATTGAAATGCATTCCAGGTGACTACCTCATGAAGCTGGTTGAGAGAATGCCAAGAGTGTACAAAGCTGTCATCATCAAGGCAAAGGGTGGCTACATTGAATAATCTCAAATATAACGTATATTTAGATTTGTTTAACACTTTTTTGGTTACTACATGATGTTATTTTATGGTGTTATTTCATAGTTTTGATGTCTTCACTATCATTCTACGATGTAGAATATACTGTATGTGTAGACTTCACTCCCTACTGAATTAGAAGAATGGTAAAAGGTGTTCAAAAAGAAGCTGACCCATGTTCACATCGTGCTGTTGTCAGAACTCCTTCAGGCCGTAGAGTATAAAATACAGGTCACCAATTATAGTGCATTCGTGAACGTTTTCAGACCCCTTGACTTTTTCCACATTACAGCTTTAGTCTAAAATTGATTACAATGCTGTTGCTTTTCATCAATAAACAAACAACGCCACATGATGGCAAAGCAAATACAGTTTTTATTTTATTTTAGCAAATGTATAAAAAATTAGAAACGGAAATATCACATTTACATAAGTATTCATACCCTTTACTCGGTACTATGTTGAAGCACCTTTGGCAGAGATTACAGCTTCAGGTCTTTTGGGGTATATTTGGGGAGATTGTCCCATTGTTCTCTGCAGATTCTCTCAAGCTCTGTCAGGTTGGAAGGGGAGAGTTGCTGCACAGCTATTTTCACGTCTTTCCAGAGATGTTCGATTGGGTTCAAGTCCAGGCTCTGGCTGGGCCACTCACGGACATTCAGAGACTTGTCCCGAAACCTCTCCTGTGTTATTTTGGCTGTGTGCTTAGGGTTGTTGTCCTGTTGGACTGTGAACCTTCGCCCCAATCGGAGGTCCTGAGCACTCTTTAGCGAGTTTTCATCAAGGATCTCTCTGTACTTTGCTCTGTTCATCTTTCCCTCGATCCTGACTAGTCTTCCTGTCCCCGACGCTGAAAAACATCCCCACATATGGTGCTGCCACCACCATGCTTCACCGTAGGGACAGTGCCAGGTTTCCTCCTGTGGCTTCCGAGTGCTGCAGAGATATTTGTCCTGGAAGGTTCTCCCATCTCCACAGAGAAACTCTGGAGCTCTGTCAGAGTGACCATCGGGCTCTTGGTCACCTCCCTTACCAAGGCAATTATCTCCTAATTGCTCAGTTTAGCTGGGCGGCCAGCTCTAGGAAGAGTATTCCAAACTTCTTCAATTTAAGAATGATGGAGGCCACTGTGTACTTGGGGACCATCAATGCTGCAGACATTTTTTGTACCCTTCCCCAGATCTGTGCCTTCGACCTCGTGGCTTGGTTTTTTCTCTGACATGCACGGTCAACTGTGGGACCTTATAGACAGGTGTGTGCCTTTCCAAATCATGTCCAATTTTTTTTAATTTTTTTTATTTTTATTTTATTTTTTTATTTCACCTTTATTTAACCAGGTAGGCTAGTTGAGAACAAGTTCTCATTTGCAACTGCGACCTGGCCAAGATAAAGCATAGCAGTGTGAGCATACAACAAAGAGTTACACATGGAGTAAACAATTAACAAGTCAATAACACAGTAGAAAACGAATTGAATTTATCGCAGGTGGACTCCAATCAAGTTGTATAAACATCTTAAGGATGATCAATGGAAACAGGATGCACCTCAATGTATTTCTATTTTTCATTTTTAATACATTGGCCAAAATAAAATAAAATAAACTGTTTTCGCTTTGTCATCATTGGGTATTGTGTCAAGATTGATGAGGATAAAAAAAAAAATGTAATCCATTTTAGAATAAGTCCCTACAGTATGTTGTGTAAAACTAATGAATGAGGCCAAATTCGACATAAAATGAAAACTGTATTCCAACACAAGGAGTCTGTTCTGTTTCAACCAAAATATGTCAGTTAGAAGGGCAGCAGCCTAGGTTATATCACTTGTTGTGTCGCAAATGGCACCCTGTTCCCTATATAGAGTGCACTGTTTCAGAGCCCTATGGGTGCCATTTGGGATGCAGAGGTGTCTCTCAATGTCATTCTGTTGAATTACAGGATTAGGTAGCAGGACAGTCTTTCTCCCTCATTCAATCTTTTAGACAGAAGCACACAGACACTCACGTAGAGGCAAAATACAATTTATTTATCTCATGCTCCCTCTCTCTCTCACACTCTCTCGCTCTCTTCCTCTCATCCTGAGTGCTGTGAGCAGACAGTAAGCAAACATCACGTTGACATCACGTGCCTTTCAGGTGCTGAATGACAGGTTGGAAGAATTATCTTCCAGACGTCGAAAATCCATCTTATACGGACGTTGAAAATACATATTTGCTGGATTTTTATCAAATGTTTCTTCTGGAATTTGAAATCAGATGCATTTTAGGTGCTGAACGAAAGGTAAAAATACGTATTTTCCAGACGTTGAAAATGTAATTTACAGATATTGAAAATACATATTTTTTGGTCATTGATTTTATGGCCCAATTTCAACTGCTATACATTTTCAATCATTTTCAATCATTTTCAATACATTTTCAATTAACTCCTCTTAATAGGAAAGAGGGGCCAACAAAATATGTATACATTCTCCTATCTATCACATGCACTTATTTGACGACGTCAGAACCTTTCAAACTGGCAGCAATTATGTATAAACTTTCCGAACACACTGAATAAACCAGCAAACCACTTCAACTACAGTAACATTCCGAGTAACAGTTCGTTTTTTTGTTTTCTTGCTATGACTGTGATATGTTGTTGTTTATCTACCTTAGTTGAATTAATTGACTGTAAGTCACTCTGGATAAGAGTTTCTGCTGAATGACCAAAATGTAAATGTTAAAAACAAACATTTGGGTATTATTCTAATGAGCTCCGCCCCCAAACAAGTACAAATGTGGCCGGCGAAAGGTTCAGATCCACATCTGAACGAATCATAGACATCCAGGCTATGTTTCACAAGTTTGAACATCACAGTGCATTATGGCACAGTTTAGTACTGTGGAACACAGAAGACTTCAGTACAATACGGTGTGGTACGGGACATAGTTTTATTCAGCAGACCTCAATGAAGTAGAGTCTCTTTCAGTAGAGGAGAGTACAGTAGAGCAGCAATTCTCAACTGGTGGGTTGCTACCCAAATTTGGGTAGCGGGAGGTTTTGAATGTGTCTCGGGTGTCTGAATAGAAAAATATATAATTATGAAGAAATACTCCAGTCTGAACTTAAACAACTTAAACCAGGCTGAAAGTGTGTAGAAATGATAATGAACTTACATTTATAAATAATAGGCGAAAAAATGTATTATTGACAATGAAAGAGGTGGGAATGTTGTTCCCTTGTCATATAATTGCTACATTTACTATCAGTATAGCATTAAATTGTTTTCAAGATTTTATTTTATAAATTATTTTATTTTTCATGATGCAGAGACAACCTGGTTCAATTTGGTTCAAAACTAGTTGAGAGCCACTGCAGTAGAGCACAGTAGAGTTTAATTCAGTAAAATAAAGTACAGTACTGTTCAGTAGAGTACAGAACATTACATGAAAGTTAGGTACAATACAGTACACTATACTTTCCTTTTCTTTACTGTACTGTGTACTGTAATGTACTGTACTCTGCTGTGATCCAGTGTACTGTACTGTGCTGTTAACATAAATGTATATGATTGGCTCAGATTTGGATTGGACCATAAACCAACGTCTGTGGACGTTGAAATCTAGACGGGTCCGGACCACACCAGAAAAAACGTGTCCAATGCTTATGTGGGAATAATGTTATTTTTGGAAGGTTATAGAAAGAAAAGAGCAACCACACATGTTATTTGCAGTAAATATCAGTTAATACAACATCCCTGAGCAGTCAGTTAAGTTTTGACCGTGACATGAAGACCATGATGACCATAACACACATGCACATACAGTTTGCACACACTAAGGCTCAGCCACACAGAGACTCAAATTGCTTTTTGTCCGTCGATAGTCAAGTCGACTAAACTCAAGTCAGCTATTTTCGAACTAACGGCGTACAAAGACGGACTATTCGTACACGGAAAATCCATGCGCCTGTCAACGGATGAACCCCACTTGAAAAACCGTTGGCTCACACAAAATCTCTGTCATCATTAACAGAAGTTATGGTACATTCACTCTTTTTAATACCCTCTTCCTCCTCTGAGAATGATTCCAGAGGAAAACCATCCAGGCGAAGGAAGAGAAGCAGACGTAATGGAAACCTCTCACACACACAGACACAATGACATACACGAAACACACAGACTCACAGAAATATGGAACACAAAGCTTTGACATTTCATAAGCTGCCGGGAGGCATACCGAGGATTCATACCAAATTGCGTCCTATTCCTTTTATAGTGCACTACTTTTGACCAGGGCCGGTCAGTAATAGCAGGTATAGTTTCCTGCCTCACAAATACCAGCATATTTCCTATGTCGTGCACTGCTTTTGACCAGGGCCCATAGAGCTCTGGTCAAAGATGTGAATAGGGTGCCATTTGGGATGCAAACCTGGCCCGGGATAAGAATGTTGGTCCTGACATCAGCTCCTTAATAAAGCTGTGGCGAATCTTTTCCTTAAGCTGCGGAAAATCCATACGAATCGGGTAATGTGAGGATGATCTAAACCGCGTTAAACCCCCGTCTCCTTCTACACTGGGTTGCCTCCAGTCAAATCTTACACCATGTATATCCTACATCCATCTTCACTGATCCTCTGAGTCCCAAATGGCACCCTATACCCTACATAGTGCACTACTTTTGACCAGAGCCCTATTAACCTTCTTCAAAAGTAGGGCACTGTGTCGTTTGGGACATAGTCCTGTTCTTCTGTGTAATCTGGTGGTTTTCCTACTTTGTTTTTCTACTTTGCTACGGAGCCACAACAGTAATTTGAAGCGTAAAATTGCCCATTCTTTTACTGAGGTGACCTTCAAATCAAAGCTACTTCTGCATACAGGTCTAAAGTTAAGGAAATGTGCCACGGTTTATCCATCCGTCTGTATCTCTTTCTGTATCTCACTGTCCCCCTCCCTACTCTCTCTACTGTTTACCTCTACCCCTCTCTCTCTCTCTCTCTCTCTCTCTCTCTCTCTCTCTCTCTCTCTCTCTCTCTCTCTCTCTCTCTCTCTCTCACTGCTGTTTAATCCTCTCCTCTAATCCTCTGCTTTCCACCGTTAATTATCGCCTCTCGTTTTCTCAGGAACCTCTGTTTTCCAGGCTGATACTGTGAGATTGTGTGGAACGAGCTGTAGGCCTCGGTTTCATCTCAAATGGCACCCTATTCCCTGTTAAGTGCACTACTTTTCAACAGGGCCCTGCTCAAAAGCAGTGCACTATATGTGAAATAGGGTGCTATTTGGGACACACAGCCTGTGACTCACACTATTTTCCTCCACTGGTTCAATAAGAGAAACGTCTTGCTGATTTTTTTTATTGAACTACCATGGGATTCCTGTGGCCTTGAATTAGTCAGGGGCTCTATGCTGTAGAAAATGGTGAACAACTGAAAGAGAGCTAGTTTGTGACATTTCATAGCCAGACAATGTTCAGAACTTTTAAATAAATGGTAGGTAGATTTTGTATAATTTCAGCCAGTAGGTCTAAAAGCAAGCAGGCGGTGCATGTACCGGTGTGCATGTACCGGTGTGCATGTACCAGTGTGCATGTGTCCCATGTGTGCTGTGCATGTGGGCACTGCTTATGTTCTAACATGTCCACAGTGGCACGATGTGGGCCCAATGCAGGTGAAGACATGTAGGCTGCCCACATTGGCCCCAAGGCATGCCTCACATCAACTGAAATAAGCCCACCATTCTGGATCAGCTGATAAATATATATACACTGTTCAAAAAAATAAAGGGAACACTAAAATAACACATCCTAGATCTGAATTAATGAAATAGTCTTACGAAATACTTTTTTCTTTACATAGTTGAATATGCTGACAACAAAATCACACAACAATTATCAATGGAAATCAAATGTATCAACCCATGGAGGTCTGGATTAGGAGTCACACTCAAGATTAAAGTGGAAAACCACACTACAGGCTGATCCAACTTTGATGTAATGTCCTTAAAACAAGTCAAAATGCTCCTGATGAGGTGACGGATGGTCTCCTGAGGGATCTCCTCCCAGACCTGGACTAAAGCATCCGCCAACTCCTGGACAGTCTGTGGTGCAACGTGGCGTTGGTGGATGGAGCGAGACATGATGTCCCAGATGTGCTCAATTGGTTTCAGGTCTGGGGAACGGGCGGACCAGTCCATAGCATCAATGCCTTCCTCTTGCAGGAACTGCTGACACACTCCAGCCACATGAGGTCTAGTATTGTCTTGCATTAGGAGGAACCCAGGGCCAACCGCACCAGCATATGGTCTCACAAGGGGTCTGAGGATCTCATCTCGGTACCTAATGGCAGTCTGGCTTTCATCTGTGAAGAGCACAGGGCGCCAGTGGCGAATTTGCCGATCTTGGTGTTCTCTGGCAAATGCCAAACGTCCTGCACGGTGTTGGGCTGTAAGCACAATTTTAATTGTGGACGTCGGGCCCTCATAGAGTCTGTTTCTGACCGTTTGAGCAGACACATGCATATTTGTGGCCTGCTGGAGGTCATTTTGCAGGGCTCTGGCAGTGCTCCTCCTGCTCCTCCTTGCACAAAGGTGGAGGTAGCAGTCCTGCTGCTGGGTTGTTGCCCTCCTACGGCCTCCGCCACGTCTCCTAATGTACTGGCCTGTTTCCTTGTAGCGCCTCCATGCTCTGGACACTACGCTGACAGACACAGCAAACCTTCTTGCCACAGCTTGCATTGATGTGCCATCCTGGATGAGCTGCACTACCTGAGCCACTTGTGTGGGTTGTAGACTCCGTCTCATGCTACCACTAGAGTGAAAGCACTGCCAGCATTCAAAGTGACCAAAACAGCCAGGAAGCATAGGGACTGAGAAGTGGTCTGTGGTCACCACCTGCAGAACCACTCCTTTATCGGGGGTGTCTTGCTAATTGCCTATAATTTCCACCTGTTGTCTATTCCATTTGCACAACAGCATGTGAAATTTATTGTCAATCAGTATTGCTTCCTAAGTGGACAGTTTGATTTCCCAGTAGTGTGATTGACTTGGAGTTACATTGTGTTGTTTAAGTGTTCCCTTTATTTTTTGAGCAGTATATATATAATATATATATACATACATACATATATACACACACACACACACAGTGGGGCCAAAAATTATTTAGTCAGCCACCAATTGTGCAAGTTCTCCCAGTTAAAAATATGACAGGCCTGTAACTTTCATCATAGGTACACTTCAACTATGACAGACAAAATGAGAAAAAAAAATCAATTTTGTCTGTCATAGTTGAAGTGTACCTATGATTAAAATTACAGGCCTCTCTCATCTTTTTAAGTGGGAGAACTTGCACAATTGGTGGCTGACCAAATACTTTTTTGGACATATATTTACTATTTTTAAGCAAAATGTTCAGGGCCATACAATTCATCCATTGTACAGTATACAGCCTACAATGCACTGTACTACAGTATCCATTCTCAGACTTTCTGCTTCCCACCTTCAACAACCTGTTTGCTCTCTGAACTGGCTTATATTGGTTGTGTCGCATCATTTGAAACAGGTTAAATCAATGTTGAGTGGATGTGTTCAATCAATGACATATGTTCTCTATTTGTATTTGATTGTTGCCACTTGTGTTTACCAGTATAGATGACATGTGCATTAGAGTGCAGAATGTGTTTTGAGAATGAGAATGTGTTTAGAGTTTTTCTGAAAAATCTAAGTGAGATCTGCAAATGGTGTTTTATCATGTGAAATGGTTTAAGGTATTGACAACAGACTGCATAAATTAGCTAAATGAGTCCAGGCAACTGATAACTTTTTCAGCCAATGGGTTTTAGTGTTTTAGCAATTGAGAAAAACTGTAACAGTACTGACTGCTCAATAGATTTTGACTGGTTGCAGATTCATATCAACAAAGAACAAGAATTACAGTATCACAGAGACAAAGGACAAGTTTGTGAGATGCAGGGTACAGTACTGTAAAAATAGGGGTACAAGGAGGAGGAAGAACAGAAAACAAACTTGCAAAGAGCAAAGCAGAGTAGTAATTTCTGATCAATTTTGAGCTACTATGATAGAACATGTTTTCGTTAATCAAAAGACAATGACGGAATTGTATGTTTTGAACAATGTGTTTTCTATTTTTCGGTGTATTGTTCACTGACTGCTTGAGAGTGTATATCATTTTCATCACTTTGTTTATGATTTGAGAGCAGAGTTTGATTTTGAACACAGGTAAAACTGTTTTGAGGCGAATGTTTCCTTTTGCAAGAGGAGTCAGAGGTTATGTAAATAGTGCTTGAAGATGAGGTTTTGTGTTTAATGTTTTCAGGAAATGGAGCAAGGTTTCAGAAATTGTGTTTTAGCAATTGAGAAAAACTGTAATATCCTGTTAGAGTGAACATTATGATGAGTCATGTGTAAGATCAGTTGATATAACTGAGACTTTTTTGCCAATAGAGTTTAGAAAAAAAACGCTTTTAATCTGATATGCTGTATGAACGTGGAGCTAGGCATTTAAAGTTTCAAAATATCCTTTTAGAGTGCATGTTCTGTCTGAAAGAATATTATTCCGAAATAATTGGCTTAATAGTTCTGAACCTTCATTGGTCTGAATCATTTCAGAAATTGCTGTCTTGTATTCTTTTTTAACTTAAACAACATTAACTGCAAAATTGCAAACCACGTCCCCGAAATGTTGAATAAGCCCTTGCTTCTACATTGTGATGTAGCTGTGATTGGTGTGGGCTAGCCCATTCTGGGCTTGGTGTAGGTTAGCCTGTGTTGGGCTTGGTGTGGGCTAGCCCATTCTGGGCTTGGTGTAGGTTAGCCTGTGTTGGGCTTGGTGTGGGCTAGCCCATTCTGGGCTTGGTGTAGGTTAGCCTGTGCAGGGCTTGGTGTGGGCTAGCTCATGTTGGGCTTGGTGTAGGTTAGCCTGTGTTAGGCTTGGTGTGGGCTAGCCTGTGCAGGGCTTGGTGTGGGCTAGCCCATTCTGGGCTTGGTGTAGGTTAGCCTGTGTTGGGCTTGGTGTAGGTTAGCCTGTGTTGGGCTTGGTGTGGGCTAGCCCATTCTGGGCTTGGTGTAGGTTAGCCTGTGTTGGGCTTGGTGTGGGCTAGCCTGTGCAGGGCTTGGTGTGGGCTAGCCTGTGCAGGGCTTGGTGTGGGCTAGCTCATGTTGGGCTTGGTGTGGGCTAGCCATGTTGGGCTTGGTGTGGGCTGGCCTGTGTTGGGCTGGCGTGGGCTAGGTGTTGGCTGGCCCATGTTGGGCTGGTGTGGGCTGGCTCGTGTTGGTCTGGTGTGGGCCAGGCTGTGTTGGTCTGGTGTAGGCTAGCCTGTGCAGGGCTTGGTGTGAGCTAGCTCATGTTGGGCTTGGTGTGGGCTAGCCATGTTGGGCTTGGTGTGGGCTGGCCCGTGTTGGTCTGGTGTGGGCCAGGTTGTGTTGGTCTGGTGTAGGCTAGCCTGTGCAGGGCTTGGTGTGGGCTAGCCATGTTGGGCTTGGTGTGGGCTAGCCTGTGCAGGGCTTGGTGTGGGCTAGCTCATGTTGGGCTTGGTGTGGGCTAGCCATGTTGGGCTTGGTGTGGGCTGGCCTGTGTTGGGCTGGCGTGGGCTAGGTGTTGGCTGGCCCATGTTGGGCTGGTGTGGGCTGGCTCGTGTTGGTCTGGTGTGGGCCAGGCTGTGTTGGTCTGGTGTAGGCTAGCCTGTGCAGGGCTTGGTGTGAGCTAGCTCATGTTGGGCTTGGTGTGGGCTAGCCATGTTGGGCTTGGTGTGGGCTGGCCCGTGTTGGTCTGGTGTGGGCCAGGCTGTGTTGGTCTGGTGTAGGCTAGCCTGTGCAGGGCTTGGTGTGGGCTAGCCATGTTGGGCTTGGTGTGGGCTGGCCTGTGTTGGGCTGGCGTGGGCTAGGTGTGGGCTGGCCCATGTTGGGCTGGTGTGGGCTGGCCCGTCTTGGTCTGGTGTGGGCCAGGCTGTGTTGGTCTGGTGTAGGCTAGCCCATGTTAAGCTGATGTGAGATTGGTGTGTGCTAGCCCGTGTTGGACTGCTGCGGGCTAGCCCAGGTTGGGCTACTGTTGGGCTGCTGCGAGCTAGCCCGAGTTGGGCTGCTGCAGGCTAGCCCCACATTGGGCCAATGTGGTCATGTTGCTGGGGACATTCTGTCTTCTGTTTGTTTGGATTGATAGAACTGTCGTGCTCTAGATGGCATGGTAGAATTAACTTGACAATGGAGACTGAAGTACTATTACTTTGAACTTTATATCTGAAGCATGGTAAGAATTAACACTGTGCATGCAGGCACACTTCAAACTGCAAGGCCGCTCATTTACATATCCCCTTGAACTTCAAGGGGAATTCTTATTTACAGTAGCAGCCTACCCCGGCCAAACCGGTCGACGCTGGGCCAATTGGGCACCGCCCTATTGGACTCCCAATCCCAGCCAGTTGTGATACAGCCTGGAATCGAACCAGGGTCTGTAGTGAAGCCTTTAGCACTGAGATGCAGTGCCTTAGACCGCTGCGCCCCTCAAGAGCCCAAGAGAAATAGTGATTGGCTGTTAAACACAGGGGAGTTATGGACCATCATTAGCTCCATATATTACATACCCCCTCTTAGCTAGAGCTTACAAGTAGACATAACTTTTTAACAATACATGTATATTTTTTTTAACAAGAACATAGTATTTTTAATACTGCTGTAGAGTCAAAAGGTAGCTGCTGGTGCTCTAGTTTCACTTACAATACCAGGCTTCACCTCTGACTCACTCTAGCACATAGTCCTGTAGACTCGCTGGTAGTAGCGTACTCTGCTCAGAATAGTAGCCTACTCTGGTGCACTGACTGGTGTGAGTCTCTATGACAGAGGGTTTTGGTCCTCTGTCATTTGTCATGTTCTGTCTGTGTTCATTTGTGTCTCTTTGTGTCGCCTCGTCGACCTCCTGGTCTGAATCAGAGTCGGTGATTGTGACCTCTTCATTGTCCCTGTACCTGGCAGTTCTGTCAGGTCTGAGATGCTTTCTGTTTCTGCGGTAGCGAGCTCCTGAGGGTGTGATGATATCGTACGATCTTGGTTCATCTCTGATTCTCACCACTGTTGCTGGCTACCATCCTCTCCATTTCTCTTTCCCTCCCGAAATGAAAGAAAAGGTGACAACTCTTTGTCATTGCTTGTCTTCCGCTGCAGCTGTCTGCGTTTCAAGCCATGCTGGACATTTTTTGGGAGTCACCTGCTTTACTTGTAGGTAGGTTGGAGTGTAGGACACGTCCTGTGACAGGTGTGCTTCTCAGGTTCAGGGGAGCGGCGTGAGGGTCAACACCTGTCTGTTCTGTCGACTTGGAGCATGTTCATCACTGACTGAATGGTCCTCTCAGCCATTCCGTTTGACTGAGGAAAACCCTGGACTGGAATGAATGATTTAGAAACCCCACTCTTTTGCAAACTGAGCCGTCTCAGCACTTGTCAAGGGTAAATTATCTGCCATCAGTTCAGCTGCAATACCACTTCTAACAAACACAGCTCTAAACTTTGCTCTGGCGGTTCCTGATGTTCTGTCCGACAGCCTCAGCACCTCTGGATATTTGGAGTAGTGGTCCACTTATCAGAAATAATGAGCGTCCTTGGAACTCATAGATATCAGCGCCTTTTTTATTTGTTGCCATGGAGTGTGTGTGGTAGGTGTGGTTCCTTTTGGTTGCTGGGCAGTTTTTCTTGACAGGAAGTGCACGATTCAACCATCATTTGTGCATCGTCAGTGAGGCCTGGCCGATACATGAGAGCTCTGGCATGCGCTAAGGAGCATTCAATGCCCTGATGTGCAATGTGGAGCCTCTTAAGTACATCGGCTCTGAAGTCTTTGATGAATGATAATACGTTTGTTTACCATGAGTAGTCCATCTTCAATGTAAAGAGACTCTCTGATGTGCCAGTAGGGTTTCTCTTTCTGTGGTGCACTTATCTTCTTGTCTGGCCATCCATCTGACAAGGTAAAACATCTGTCGTTCTGCCCCTGAGCAAGGCAGTTAACCCACTGTTCCCCTGGCGCCGAAGACATGAATGTTGATAAGGCAGACCCCCACACCTTTATATATTTAAATGTTTTATTTAACCGTTATTTAACCGTTATTTAAAATGATGGCCTACCAGGGAACCGTGGGTTAACTGCCTTGTTCAGGGGCAGAACGACAGTTTTTTTTTTTTACCTTGACAGCTCGGGAATTTGATCCAGCGATCCACCTCTCTGATTCAGAGGGGTTGGTTTAAATGCGGAAGACACATTTCAGTTGAATACATTCAGTTGGACAACTGACTAGGTTTCCATCTCTGTGTAGGTTCCTCAGCACGGTCTGTCTCACTGTCTGCGTCTGTGACTGCTCTCAGCTGTTGCAGAACAGCACCCTCCAGTGGCTGATGTGTGGAGACTGCATAAATGACTTTCTCGTCACTGAGGTGACACTTCATGTGTGGCAGTCTGGGGTTTACAGCCCTTGATAGCGTGTCTGCTGTTAACATGTCTTTACCTGGGGTATAGACGATGTGAATGTCATATTTCTGTATTTGAAGCAGCATCCGTTGAAAGACAGGCAGGTGCCTTTCCAATAGGCTTGGTGATTATAGCCTCAAGTGGTTTGTGGTCAGATTGATCACTGACCGGGACACCATAGTCATACTGTTGAAACCTCTTCAGTGCGAACACGATCGCCAGGAGTTCTTTTTCTTTCTGGGCATAATTTTGTTCTGCCCCAGACAAAGCTCTGGATGCAAAGGCTATAGGCTGTTTACCTTGCGTCAGAACAGGTCCGAGTCCATCTTTGGATGCGTCAGCTTGTAATTCAGTCTCTTCCTGTGGATTGAAGAGTTTCAGCAGAGGGGTAGTGGAGACGGCTTTCCATCTTTACTTGAGTTAAAGTAAAGATTCCTTAATAGAAAATGACTCAAAAGTGAAAGTCACCCAGTAAAATACAACTTGAGTAAAAATCGAAATGTATTTGGTTTAATGTATATTTCAGTATCAAAAGTAAATGGAATTGTTTAAATGTACTTAAGTATCAAACGTAAAAGTATAAATAATTTTAACTTCCTTATATATATATATATATATATATATATATATATATATATATATAATTTTATTTGGATGTTTTACCAATAGCCAGGGGCACACTCCAACACTCAGACGTAATTTACAAATGAAGTGTTTGTGTTTAGTGAGTCCACCAGATCAGAGGCAGAAGGAATGACCAGGGATGTCCTCTTGATAAGTGTGTGAATTGGACCATTTTCCTGTCAAAATGTAATGAGTACTTTTGGGTATCAGGGAAAGGGTATGGAGTAAAAAGTACATTATTTTCTTTAGGAATGTAGTGAATTAAAAGTAAAAGTTGCCATAAATATAAATAGTAAAGTAGAGAAACACACAAAAGACTACTTAAGTAGTACTTGAAAGTATTTTTTACTTAAAGACTTTACACCGCTGCTTTCAGCCTGTCAAGAAGAGCATATGGGATTGTCCTACATCCATGAACAACAGGAGGGACTTTTGGATCAATGTTGATTGAACATGGCAGAGCATGGCATGCAACTGTCACTACTTTTCTGATGAGGTCAAGGTGCACACCGGCCTCTCTGCCTAGCAGTGGTGTGTCAGATGCATCTGTAACATAGAACTGTAGATGGGCTTGTTTTGTGCCGCATGTGCACTTGCAATGTCATGATGCCCTTTGGTTTAATGCGGGTGCCTCCATGGGCTCTTTCACTTTGAATGGCTTGGCAATTTGTCTGCTATTGCTTGTGGGAGCACATTGGCTTCAGCTCCTGTATCTAACTTAAAGTTGACCGTCTGTCCCCCTATACGCAAGTTCGTGTACCAGCCAGCATATTTTGTCACTGCGCCTATGAACAGCGTGTCCACTTCCTTGACCTCTGTTTCAACAGGAGCAACATCTGTCCCTGGCCTACACACGGCTGCAAAGTGATTTCTCTTGCCACAATTTTACACTCAACATTGAATGTGTTTTTCCACATTTGTCTGCTGCTCGCTTTGGTCTGACTGCACTTATGATTGCTTAACATGGATGCCCTTTTTTCCCCATAGCATGCACAAACTGTTCTGTGCTATTGCTACAAGACATAGATTTATTTCTTTTTTATTTCTTTATTTCTTGAAATAGGCAAGTCCGGACTCCCAATCACAGCCAGTTGTGATACAGCCTGGAATCGAACCAGGGTCTGTAGTGAAGCCTTTAGCACTGAGATGCAGTGCCTTAGACCGCTGCGCCCCTCAAGAGCCCAAGCTCTCTCTGAAATGGAGAGTAGTTTCTCTCTTAGTCCACTATCTGTGACGCTGAACACCATTTTGTCCTTCAGCATTAGATCCTCAGTGTCTTTGAACTCACATTTGCGTGCACTCAGTCTCAGTTTGTTTATGAACTTGTCAACACCTGCCTGTTCATTGAACTTGTGTGACCAACACTGATGTCTCTCGAACACAGTATTCCTGCGTGGTGCAGAGTAGTTTTCAAACGCTTTCATCACCTTGGCCAGTTTTTTGTTTTCTGGGTTAGCATATGTGATCTCCATCGTGTTGCATATCTCCAGCACGTCTTCGCCGATGCAATTGAGTAAAACTGCTATTTTCCTAGCCTCTGGCGTGTCATTTAGCCCACTGGCTAAGTAGTACAAGTTCAGTTTTTGTTCCCAGTTCTGCCCATTTCCTGCGAGGTTTCCAGCCAATAACAACAGAGATGGTGGTGTAAACGACTGCATTGCTGCTAATCCAAAGCTCGACAGCTAACAATATCAAAGTATGTTGCTTCACTCACCTTAGCATTAGCCTGCTAACCAGCCACTCATTTTAGTAGCCTACACTGGAATCTTTTCCGCAATTTTTTTCTTTATACTTCTGCCACTTTTGACAACATGTCATGCTCTAGATGGCACGGTAGAATTAACTTGACAATGGAGACTGAAGTACTACTTACTTTGAGCTTTATATCTGAAGCATGGAAATAATTAACACTGTGCATGCAGGCACACTTCAAACTGGAGAAGAGAAAAAAACGCTCATTTACATAGTATCCACTTGACCAGCAAATTCGAGAGTGATACTGATTGGCTGTTGTACAAAAAAAATGCTTCATCATTGGTTCACAATGCACATTACTGACATCAGCTGTTCAGCAATAAATAGCAGCGTGTGATTTTCATATATACAGTTGAAGTCGGAAGTTTACAGACACCTTAGCCAAATACATTTAAACTCAGTTATTCACAATTCCTGACATTTAATCCTAGTAAGAATTCCCTGTCTTAGGTCAATTAGGATCACCACTTTATTTTAAGAATGTGAAATTTCAGAATAGTAGTAGAGAGAATGATTTATTCAGCTTTTATTTATTTCATCACATTCCCAGTGGGTCAGAAGTGTACATACACTCCATTTTTATTGGTAGCATTTCCTTTAAATTGTTTAACTTGGGTCAAATGTTTTCGGGTAGCCTTCCACAAGCATCCCACAATAAATTGGGTGAATTTTGGCCCATTCCTCCTGACAGAGCTGGTGTAACTGAGTCAGGACTGTAGGATTGTCTAATTGTCTATAGGATTGAGGTCAGGGCTTTGTGATGGCCACCCCAATACCTTGACTCTGTTGTCCTTAAGCCATTTTGCCACAACTTTGGAAGTATGCTTGGGGTCATTGTCCATTTGGAAGACCCATTTAACTTCCTGGCTGATGTCATGAGATTTTGCTTCAATATATCCACATAATTTTCCACCCTCATGATGCCATCTATGTTGTGAAGTGCACCAGTCCCTCCTGCAGCAAAGCACCCCAACAACATGATGCTGCCTCCCCCGTGCTTCACGGTTGGGATGTTGTTCTTTGGCTTGCAAGCCTCCCCCTTTTCCTCCAAACATAACAATGGTCATTATGGCCAAACAATTATATATTTTTTCATCAGACCAGAGGACATTTCTCCAAAAAGTACGATTTTTGTCCCCGTGTGCAGTTGCAAACCGTAGTCTGGCATTTTTATGGCATTTTTTTGGAGCAGTGGTTTCTGCCTTGTTGAGCAGCCTTTCAGGTTATGTCGATATAGGACTCGTTTTACTGTGGATATAGATACTCGTGTACCTGTTTCCTCCAGCATCTTCACAAGGTCCTTTGCTGTTGTTCTGGGATTGATTTTCACTTTTCGCACCAAAGTACGTTCATCTCTAGGAGACAGAACGCGTCTCCTTCCTGAACGGTATGACAGATGCGTGGTCCCATGGTGTTTATACTTGCATACTATTGTTTGTACAGATGAATGTGGTACCTTCAGGCATTTGGAAATTGCTCCCAAGGATGAACCAGACTTGTGAAGGTCTACAGTTTTTTTTTTGAGGTCTTGGCTGATTTCTTTTGATTTTCCCATGATGTCAAGCAAAGAGGCACTGAGTTTGAAGGCAGGCCTTGAAATACATCCACAGCTACACCTCCAATTGACTCAAATTATGTAAGGACAAAGCCTATCAGAAGCTTCGAAAGCCATGACATCATTTTCTGGAATTTTCCAAGCTGTTTAAAGGCACAGTCAACTTAGTGCATGTAAACTTCTGACCCACTGGAATTGCGATACAGTGAATTATAAGTGAAATAATCTGTCCGTAAACAATTGTTGGAGAAATTACTTGTGTCATGCACAAAGTAGATGTCCTAACCAACTTGCCAAAACTATAGTTTGTTATTAACAAGAAATCTGTGGAGTGGTTGAAAAAACGAGTTTAAATGACTCCAGCCTAAGTGTATGTAAACTTCCGACTTTTCCCCCACTGTTTTCATCAAAACTCTGGAACATCTGTAAGTCGTTGGCTTTAGTAGCCCATAATCAGTTGGAATACCAGGTTTACATAATACTTCCCCTTTTTTTTGTTTACTTCATGTTTGCTATTTGTCAAAATGGAATCTATGGCAATATTTAGGATGCTTAAGACAGAAGCTTAGACTATACTAAATTTAAAAAAAAATAGAACAACAGTGCAAAAAAATAGAGCTCTGGTAACAACCAAAACTAAGTATTTGAGGTCAAGGCTGGTCAGTCAGTGCGAGGAAGGCAGAGGTTTGCAGCGTCGGCACTGCTCACTGCTCCACGCCCATCCTGAAATCGAATCATAGGCTACACGAGGAAGAGAGAGAGAGCAAGCACCGCCACCATATCAAAGAAGCTGTAGTGTGCGAGAGACGCCCTATACCTGATGCCCTTCCCTTTCCCTTTACCGTGCCTCTGTAACTTGTTCCGTATGTGTGACCACTGGATACGAGTCTGTGAGTAGACGAACGTCTCTTCTTCCTTCCTTTCTGCCTATAAATGAGTTGCGTTTCTTCTGCTGCGCTTATGCGATTTCGCCAGCCGGAGATGGCCTCGCGCCCGTCCTACAGTGGCTTACTCATGCTTGATGGGAAGAGCATTAACAAACCTGTGATATGACATTGATATGAGTAATGTTGATATGTGTATACCATATGGACCTTTCACATGACAACAACACGACTATACAATTATAACATAATAATAATAATAATAATCATCATGTTCATATATTATCCTTGATATGTGTCAATGGACTGTTATTATACAGTTATTGTCACACACAGTTTGCCTGTAGGTGTGCTGTGTGTTGGTCAACAAATTAATTGTAAGAACCTTCCATAGTGATTCTGGTCATGGCAGGATATTTTGAATTGTTTCCAGCTCTCAGTCTACTACTGTGACTTTTTATTTGAGTAACTTATATCTTTGACGCGGGATAGCAGGTGTACAACACACTGCCTGGCACCATTTCACACATTTCTCCTCCGTCTTTACTATAGAACCATGTACACAGAGACAAGCCCTGACATAGCATATGAACACATAGGACACGTAGCCTATGGGATCCCTTTTGGCTCCGACATGCATGGAAAGTGACATGGACAGCAAAGGAGAGGGGACTTTCCGGCGTTGCGCTTACAGAGCAAGACCTTATGGGAAACCAGGTCAGCCAACCCGGCATCAGGCGTCAGATAGAGGATGGGTCAAGGGTCCCATCCATGTGACAGACATGTCGTCTGCCACCCCACACCCGGCAGCCACTCCCCTGTCCCCTCCCTGGGCCATCTGTGAATGAGTCATAGGTTGTGTGTGTCCTAAATGTCACTCTATTTCCTATTTTAACACCCTCGGCTTGACCAGGGCCAATGGGGGATCTGGTCAAAAGTAATGCACTATTTAGAGGATAGGGTGGCATTCGGGTCGCCAGCATGCACGTCATTCAGCCTAGTCACGGCAGCGATGCCAGCTATGCTGCCAGGGCCAGCCCACTAACCCGCTCCCTCTATCTCTATTTCGGGACAGACCCACTACCCTCCCATGCACACCCAGCTCCACATGCCTGGGTCATCCTCTCATAGACACACATACCTCATGCAGGCTGATCGAACCTGCTTCTATCGGAGGCAACGGAGCATGTTCCAGTCACACAAGTCCACTATGAATAAGACTGTGTAACATTTTCTATGACGAGCATACGCGACGTGCAGTAGGTCTGTGTCGTAACAAACTAATGCAGCAGACGTAGGAAAAGGCGCCTGAGCGGAGTCCCCACTGCCATGTTTCAGGGGAAACGGAAGGTAGGTTTGAAAATACTGTACCCTTGAAAACCCGGCAACATCCGCTTTCTGCCCAACGCCGCTAAGTTTAATATGAGGCATTATAAAGGATGTTATAAAGCATGATACAAACGTTTACTTCATAGAAAGTGTTACCTACAATGGCAAGAAAAAGTATGTGAACCCTTTGGAAATACCTGGATTTCTGCATAAATTGGTCATAAAATTGGATCTGATCTTCATCTAGGTCACTATAATAGACAAACACAATCTGCTTAAGCTAATAACACACAAAGAATTATACGTTTCATGTCTTTATTGAACACACCGTGTAAACATTCACAGTGCAGGGTGGGAAAAGTATGTGAATCCTTGGTTTTTATAACTGGTTGACCCTCCTTTGGCAGCAATAACCTCAACCAAACATTTTCTGTAGTTGCGGATCAGACCTGCACAGCGGTCAGGAGGATTTTTGGACCATTCCTATTCACAAAACTGTTTCAGTTCAGCAATATTCTTGGGATGTCTGGTGTGAACTGCTCTCTTGAGGTCATGCCACAGCATCTCAATCGGGTTGAGGTCAGGGCTCTGACTGGGCCTCTTCAGAAGGCGTATTTTCTTCTGTTGAAGCCATTCTGTTGTTGATTTACTTCTTGTGTTTTGGGTCGTTGTCCTGTTGCATCACCCAACTTCTATTGAACTTCAGTTGACGGACAAATAGCCTGACATTCTCCTGCAAAATGTCTTGAGAAACTTGGGAATTCATTTTTCCGCCGATGATAGCAAGCTGTCCAGGCTCTGAGGCAGCAAAGCAGCTCCAAACCATGAAGCTCCCTCCACCATACATTACAGTTGGGATGAGGTTTTGATGTTGTGTGATGTGCCTTTTTTTCTCCTGACATAGTGTTGTGTGTTCCTTCCAAACAACTCAACTGTAGTTTCATCTGCCCACAGAATATTTTGCCCGTAGCACTGTGGAACATCCAGGTGCACTTTTGCAAACTTCAGACGTGCAGCAATATCTTTTCTGGACAGTAGTGGCTTCTTCCGTGGTGTCCTCCCATCAACACCATTCTTGTTTAGTCTTTTACATATTGTAGACTCGTTCCTGAGATTTCTGTAAGTCTTTAGCTGACACTCTAGGATTCTTCTTAACCTCATTGAGCATTCTGCGCTGTGCTCTTGCAGTCATCTTCTCAGGACGGCTACATCTAGGGAGAGTAGCAAAAGTGCTGAACTTTCTCCATATATAGATAATTTGTCTTACCATGGACTGATGAACATCAAGGCTTTTGAGATACTTTTGTAACCCTTTCCAGCTTTATGCAATTCTAAATCTTAGGTCTTCTGAGATCTCTTTTGTTCGAGGCATGGTTTACATCAGGCAATGCTTCTTGTGAATAATCTTGTCAAATTTTGCGAGTGTTTTTTTTAGGGCAAGGCAGCTCTTACCAACATCTCTAATCTCGTCTCATTGATTGGATTCCATGTTAGCTGACTCCTGACTCCTGACTTAGCCTAGGGGTTCACATACTTTTTCCAACCTACACTGTGAATGTTTAAATTATGTATTCAATATAGACAAGAAAAATACAACGATTTGTGTGTTATTAGTTTAAGCACACTATGTTTGTCTGTTGTTGCGACTTAGATGAAGGTCAGGTCAAATGTGATGACCAATTTACGCACAAATCCAGTTCACATACTTTTTTCTTGACACTAAGTCTGGATGCATTTTATATGACAGGTAGATTGAGTATTGTCTACAGTCCGTTTAGTGCAGTGTGGGTAGACAAATATTTTTTAAGATTGTGTAGCCTGGTATTAAAAAGCCATTAGATTGGCCTATGGGCGATTGCAGTCTGTTGATATTCTGAGGAAGTTATGCTGCTCTCATTGTGTTGTTTAGGTATCCAGGAAATTCAGCCTAAGCCACTGCCTGGTCTGGTCCATCAGTCTCCATGGAGATTAATGTGTTTAGCCTGGAATGACTTCCTCTGGTTGGAGTGGGCTTGACCTCCCTATAATACACATCTCTCTATCTCTCTCTCTCTGATTTTCTCTCTCTCTCTCTCTCTCTCTCTCTCTCTCTCTCTCTGCTTGTACATGTCTTTCGGTCTCTCTTTCTTTCTCTTTCTTGCTCTCTCCCTCTCCCTCTCCCTCTCCCTCTCCCTCTCCCTCTCCCTCTCCCTCTCCCTCTCCCTCTCCCTCTCTCTCTCTCTCTCTCTCTCTCTCTCTCTCTCTCTTATTGTACGTCTTTCTGTCTCTCTTTCTCGCTCGCTCTCTCTCACTCTCTCTCTCTCTCTCTTATTGTACATGTCTTTCTGTCTCTCTCTCTCTCGCGTTGACCATGCCTACAAACATTTAAAAAATACATATATTATAATTAGCATAAATGTTAAGTATTGTCATATTCAATGGTAGTGATCATCTGTGTTTGCTGTAGTGTTATATGGCGCATCAATCAGCTTCATGTCTTATTGATTTCCTCTTTCCGATGTTTCCTTGTGTACAGAACGTATCTCTGTATACACAGTTCCAGTGGTCCCTGGGGTCTAATGGACTAAAGTCTGAGTGTGTGTACTGAGATCTGTCTAGCCACCACCAATATCATTGCAAGCTGGAAAGACTGGAGGTACATAGCAGGGTTGGGGTCAGTTCCTTTTCATTTCAGTCGATATAGGAAGTAAACAGACATTCCAATTATTCTCAACACTTCTTTGTGACCATGTGACCTGCAGGGGGGGGGGGACACTCTGGGCGCATTCCAAGGTCGAGTCATGTTGATAGGCTGATATCCACCATCGATTTTTGAAGCCTTTCCAAAACTATTGCCATACAGCCTTGATCACTGAGCAGAAAGGAGGTGAGAGAGGTTGAGAGAGGTCGGGATATAAGGTGCTAAGTCCGTTTTCATAAAGCTTCTCGGAGTAGGACTGCTCATCTCGGATCAGTTTAGCCTTTTAGATCATAATGGGCCTGATCCTATAGATCAGCACTACTACTCTGAGACACGTTTATGCATAGGAGCCATGAACCATAACCTGACACATCAGATCCTCTCTAAGAATATCACATGGATAATTTAATCGCGGGAAATTAGCTTACCCACGATGTTGCTTAATTATTTAAGTCAATAAGTCATCATTTTAGTCAAACTATGATATATTTGGGGTTGAAGTGGGATATCCAAAAGTGGTAACCGGAAGGTTGCAAGATCGAATCCCTGAGCTGACAAGGTAAAAATCTGTCGTTCTGCCCCTGAACAAGGCAATTATAACCCACGTCATTGACAATAAGAATTTGTTCTTAATTAACTGACTTGCCTAGTTAAATAAAGGTGAAATATGAGAATGCTTTTCCGACTCCGTTTTTTTTTCAGGGCTGGGTCTTATTTAAATGTGAACGCCCAACAGCATGCCATTGTTTATTAATCAGAAACACCTAGCAAAGTTCTTCCTCTGCGCGAGTCGCGGGCGAGCTGAGCACTACAATAGATCATCTTTGGATTAGCCAATCAGCTTTTCACCATTGCTGTCACGCCCTGACATTAGAGCTTTTCATGTCTCTATTTTGGTTTGGTCAGGGTGTGATTTGGGTGGGCATTCTATGTTCCCTTTTCTATGTTTTTGTATTTCTTTGCTTTGGCCGGGTATGATTCTCAATCAGGGACAGCTGTCTATCGTTGTCTCTAATTGGGAACCATATTTGAGGTAGCTTTTTCCCCACAGGGTTTTTGTGGGTAGTTCATTTCTGTTTAGTGTTTTGTACCTTTCATGACTGTTTCGGTTGTTCCCTTTGTTATAGTGTTCGGTTTTAATAAAGAAAGGATGAACACTGCGCTTTGATCCGATGATTCCTCTTCTTCAGATGACGAATACCGTTACAATTGCCTACAATTGGCCGTCTGAGGCATAGAGCAAATTAAAACTAGGGTGTGCAAAACTGTATTACAGGCAAACAATGTTACAGGCAAATTATCATAATCCATTGTATAATTTGACAAGTTTCACTTATTTTTTAGCAGGTCTGTATAAAAACAAAATATATGACCATTTTATAAATTGTAAAATTGTATGTGATATGATTGCATTTTGGAACCCCACTCCCCCATCTCTAAAAGATGAATGATTTTGACCACTCTTGTCACGCCCTGACCATAGAGAGCCCTTGGTTCTCTAAGGTGTAGTAGGTCAGGGTGTGACTAGGCGGTGTTCTAGTTTATATTTCTATGTTGGTGTTTTGTATGGTTCCCAATTAGAGGCAGCTGGTAATCCTTGCCTCTAATTGGGGATCATATTTAGGAAGCCGTTTTTACCACCTGTGTTTGTGGGATATTGTTTGTTTGAGTTGGTACCTGGTGCATCACGTTGTGTTACTTGTTCATTGTTTTGGTTGAAGAAGTTTCACGTTAAATAAAGATGTGGAACTCTACACACGCTGCGCCTTGGTCTGCCTCTCCACACGCACGTGACAACTCTCCACTGCTTTGATTGATGCAGCTAGAAATCACCAAGTGTCTACTCTATAATGAAAAGAAGATTTCACAAACTTGTTTATCTATTTTGTCCTGTTGCTGTTTGTGCTGTTACTATATTTGTATTGTTTTGTGTCCGATGCGCTCAGGGTCTTGTCACATATCACATAGGAACATTCAAAATAGGCGCAGCATTGCCCTCTGGTGGGAGCCTTTAACAACTGCAATGGATTTGAAGTTACATTACGTGCTGAATGAACTCCTAAACCCGTAATGGGTGCGCTATCACCAAACATTGACGGCAGGTTGCCGAGTAGGGATAGGCCTCTATCTAAACCATGGGGGATCCTCCTGTATTCAACCTAACATTGGTATTCTCACCTGTTATTTGCAGCTGACAAATTACTCATTGGTGACTTCCTCCTGAGACTGAGTAATAGCTTGCATCCCAAATGGCACCCTATTCCCTACATAGTGCACTACTTGTGACCAGGGCCCAACCGGCCACAGGGCTCTGGTGAAAAGTAGTGCACTATATCGGGAATAGGGTGCCATTTGGGACAGAACCATAGTCAAACATTGTGTACAATTATGCAATGGCACGGTATTCATGATTAGGATAAATAAATGTCTTGAATACTGAGGATTTGATGTAATATCCCCCCCAACCCTTGGAAATATTTATATGACTGCAGCCTTTTTTTTTTTGTCACAGACAACTCTTATGAGGCGTTTAGTTATGCAGTGCTTCTTAAATGGAATCCGACATAAGTTATGACTGCATTGCTCAAGGACTTGTCATATACATAAATATCGTATATCACCTCTGCTTTAAGGCAAAGTCCTGACTGAGATTGCAGGTCTAAAGAGACTTCATGAATGCATTTGCGCTCTAGAGACATGCTTTCGTGAGAGAAATCTGAAGGAGTTGGGATGATGACATGGGATTTCAGAGCAACATTCTGCTTATTGTCATGGTGTGTACACCATTGGCAGCTAAGAGCTGAATTGGGGTGTGCAGTCCATACCTAAACAAATACACAAATAAATGAATACAGATCATTCAGTTCAGATGCAGATGTGAACGCAGATGGCGAAATTGAACTTTTGTTGCAGTCCTATCGTTAGCATGTTTCACCACTAGATGGGACTCACTCTTCTCATTCTGAAGCACGCAACGGTTACTGGTGGGAGCAAGAGTTATCTTACGAGGTGGAAACCTAGTCAGTTGTACAACTGAATGCATCTTTCGCATTTAACCCAACCCCTCTGAATCAGAGAGGTGCGGGGGGCTGCCTTACCGACATCCACGGCGGTATGTGTGTGTGTGTGTGTGTGTGTGTGTGTGTGTGTGTGTGTGTGTGTGTGTGTGTGTGTGTGTGTGTGTGTGTGTGTGTGAGAGAGAGAGAGAGAGAGAGATCAAGTAGCAAGTTAATGCCTCACACCTTATCAGCATCCCAAATGGCACCTTATTCCCTATATAGTGCATTCATTTTGAAACCGCATCCCTTGTGGCTCGGCTTGGCGCTAACTGCTACCGCTAACAACCCACACACAGCCTCCATCCACCTACCTACCTACCTCCTCAGTGTTTCCTGTGATTCTAAGCTAATTACAGGGGCCGATAAAGCAGAGTTTTACCGGTGGCGGTAGGTAGGTATGCCCTCCCTGCATGTGAAATATACCTGTGCCATTGGATCAAAGCTAAGTGGAATCCGTCTACACGGCATCATTCAGAGACAGACATAAATTTAACTTACAGCACTGCTGCTCAAGACTGTGCTGTCTCTCTTTCGCTTGTTCTCTTTCTCTCTCTCACACACACACAGACACACACACACACACACACACACACACAAAACAGTTCACTCTCTTTTTGTGCACACACACCTGTGAACCTTTAGCTTTGATGGTGGGGGAGGGCGTGTCTGACAGGAAATTAGTACTGGGCAGGTCCCAGGCATGTGAAAACACACTGCTTAACTCCACACACACACACACACACACACGCGCACACACTCCTTTGATGTGGTTACTGTCGGGGAGCAGAAAGACCTAGCAGTGGGGCCCGGAATTATTGGATCCCTTGATAAAGACGTGCAAAAAATACTATAAAATAAAGAATTCAAATACTGAGCTATATTGTATGCTCACATTTTTGGGGTAATATATTATTTTATACTACAATTGCTCAGAGAAAGAGATTTTGTTTAATGTTCATGTGGAACTGACTCAAAACTGAAATGTCTCATCAGGCCTTATTTTGAGGCCTTAGCTTGACCTTAATACAGTGGCCTGAAACTCGTGTTTTTACAGGCCACTTCAGGTCTGAAAGTAGGGTTGCAAAAGTCCAGTAACATTCCCCAAATTCCCAGATTTTCTAAACATCCTGGTTGAACGATTTCCAGGAATCTTCCAACTGGGATTTCTGGAAAACTTCAGAAATGGAGCAGAATGTGGAACCCTGCCTGAAAAGCAACGTTATGCTGGCTTGCAAATGAACGTGGAATTACTATTAGAATCCAAGCCAGAGTTAGGATGTCCAACAGTTGACATTTTGATTGACCCGCAGCCTGTATTCATAATGGAATAGTGTGACTCGACTACCTAAGCCACTTGAACTGGAACAGCCATTTCAGTAACAGGTGGGGGGAAAAATATATATATATATTGGATTAGTAAAAAAAAAAAAAAATGTTATTTATTGTTGTGTAGCATAAGACTAATCAAGTAATCACTCAATGTACTGTACATGCAAAAACACAGAAAATAAAAACTATTCCAAAAATATCTACCTGCATTAAAATAAGCTGGGAAAACAGTTAATTTGATATCCTAACTTCAATGTGACGTCCCATTTAGTTTTGAGTCAGTACCACATAAACATTTGAAGTAATAATGACTTTTCATTGACTTTTAGTTCAACTTAAGTATTTTAGATACAAATGCATTGGGGTTTATAGTGAAGTACCAAGACATTTTAGGCCAAAACCTGGTTCCGCTTCATTTGTTTTTGAAAAAGAACGTTAGTTTATGAGCACGCGTGTGTGTGTCTCTGTCTCATCTGTGTGTTGACACGTGTATACGCAAGACCACTCTGGGTCTGTGTGTGTGTGTGTGTGTGTGTGTGTGTGTGTGTGTGTGTGTGTGTGTGTGTGTGTGTGTGTGTGTGTGTGTGTGCGTGTGCGTGTGTGGCGTGTGTGTGTGTGTTTGTGTATTGTGTGTGTGTGTGTGTGTGTGTGTGTGTGTGTGTGTGTGTGTGTGTGTGTGTGTGTGTGTGTGTGTGTGTGTGTGTGTGTGTATTGCAGCTGTTGGATCATGCTGTAACTCCACACTCTTTTTTGGGGGGGGTAAACTGTGATTTATCTATCTCTATTCCTGTACTGGGAGAGATAAATCTTGCTCATGCTTGTGTGTCAAACACTCAGTAATTACTTCGACCCTGTCACGACTGTCTGAGAATGTGAGCCAGTGGGAACTTGCACTGTCCCTCTCAGTTGGCATGATGAGAAACCTTCGCTCTGTGTCTCTTGGATATTCACCCTCAGTGAACTGTGTAAAAACATCACTCTCAACTCATCACGAGTTGGCTTTTCGAAACCACTATTTTAGGTTTGTAGAATTCATAGTGCTGTTTTTCCCGTGTTCTTCTCGTTTGCCATCTACAGGACAGCTCTGTCATGACACTGTTTCTCGTGTTCATTTGACTTGGATTAACCATTGGTATAGTGGTACACGGAAGTCAATCTGCAATCTGCACACACGTCTGTTTTGGCTAAGACATTATTTCAGCATCCTGTACATCAGTCACCTCATATGATGGAGGGAAATGCTTTTTTCACTGTATATTTATAACATTTTCTACGTTTTATTGGATAGTGGAGAGACAGTGGGGCAAATAGACAGACAGTCACAAAGGCACTGGGCCGGATTCTGTCCCATGCTGACCCTGGCATATATTTGTACTGTAGGCGGCGGCACTAGACGCTATACCACCACCGCATACAAGGAGGGCATCACAAAGCCAGCAGCTAGTACTGTACACACAAGAAACCACAGCATCATGTGTTACTCACTTCTGTCAGTAGGGGGCGTCAGATACAAAAATACATCTGACCAACAGTAGTTCCTGATTCCGTTCAGAAACGTCAGATAAAGTGGTCAGGCATGGCTCACTTGGCAGAGAATGGAGCTTGCAAGACAAGGATCGTAGTCTTCGATTCCTGGAGCTACTCATATATAGCATGTATGCACGCATATCTACAAGTTGCTTCGGATGAAAGCATCTGCTGAATGGCATGTGTTCTATTATGTATTTTAAAGGAAGTGACAGTGTTCCAAGTGCTTCCCAAAATAGTGGCTGTTAGGTGTTTCTGTTTACTTACGACTTCACGATTTGTTTTTGTGTGTGTGTGTGTGTGTGTGTGTGTGTGTGTGTGTGTGTGTGTGTGTGTGTGTGTGTGTGTGTGTGTGTGTGTGTGTGTGTGTGTGTGTGTGTGTGTGTGTGTTTGGAATGCTTTGATTTGGCCCACTCAAGGTTTTTGGACATCTCCTGGCACAGGAAGTGAGGATTAGAGAACGTCATTCACCCCTCTCCTCTCTTTCTCAGTCAACAACAGACAGAGATGGAGAGAGGTAGAGTGGGGAGGGGAGGGGGGGGGGGCAATTGCGACACAGGGAGGAGATGACAGGAACATGTTAAAAGTCAGTGCTGACACAGAGCATGCATACTGCAGTGCAGACCACCCCCGCTCTCTTCCACACACACACACACACACACACACACACACACACACTCTGAGCCAAACCACATGTTCCCTTCCAGCATCCTCTTCACATTTTAGATGAAACTACTGATCCTGAGGACTGCTTTTCCATAGACATGTCAAGAAGTTACCATATTAGCCCCAGTCATGTAGACTGTTTGCATTTTATTGAATTACATTTTACAGTAGAAAATAATACATACATTAAACAAGATGTGCTTTGATACCAGAGGATGACACTTAAAAGCATTATTTGATACACTTATTTCCAAAATGGTCCTCAGTCAGTCTCCAGATATGCTGTGTCATAACTCGCCGTTCTACCCAGCGCTTGTGGAGCAGTCCTCTCCGACCGTGCAGTGCATCAGTATTTCCTGTCAGGTAGTCCTGAATGTCGGCTAGCTAGTGCTATTGCTCTGCTCTTTGTCTTCCCACTCGTCTACCTCTCCGTGTTTTGTCATCAGAGAGCAAAGCCCCTGCAGGATTTCCTGTTTGTTGAGTAGGGGCTAGGGTTCATCCCTCTGGCTTCCTTCTGGCTCCTCCAACAGAGAGACAGCAGGCCTGGGCCCTTTTTCCTCCATCTCCTCCTCCCGTCACCAGCAGATGGGAATGACAAGTAGAGACATGGGGTTAGGCCTAGAAGTGAATGTTGTGTGTTGTGTGTGTTGTGTCTTCCCGGTGGTAGATGGAAGTGGGTGGTTTGGCTGTTCCATGGGAGGGCGGGCCCTAGTCTTAATTATAGAGTCCTCTTTGAAATGTCTCAGCCTCCGTTAAGGGGCAGGGATAACTTTGTGTCTGTGTGTGTGTGTGTGTGTGTGTGTGTGTGTGTGTGTGTGTGTGTGTGTGTGTGTGTGTGTGTGTGTGTGTGTGTGTGTGTGTAGCTGCTGAGGAGAGAAGCCATCAAAACCCAGTCATCAAAGGCCCAGTGCAATCAAAAATGTGTTTTATAAATATTTCCACACTATGAGGTTGGAATAATGCTATGGAATTTAGAAAATTATGATAATGCCCTTTTAGTGTAACAGCTGTTTGAAAAGACCGCCTGAAATGTCAGCCTGTTGAGGTGGGGTGGAGTTTTAGCATGCCTTTTGACAACACCAGACAGGAAATGAGTTAATAGCCCAATAAGAAAGAACAGCTAGTTTTCAGTTTTCCCAACTCAGACCATTCCCAGACAGTCCTAGCAAAATTCTTGCTTGAGAAGCTGCTCTTTGCTAGAAATGTTTTATTGAAAACAATCACAGTAAGGTACCTCATTGTTACCCAGAAAATATTTGATATTGAGATAAAAATGGCTTCCTTGGACCTTTATTAATAAGCCACCATTCCTTTCCCTTGTGGAGATAATGTTCCACTGTCTTCACCCTCCTTCTCTTCTCTAGTTTGCGTCACTAGCCAAGCCTCATACAGCACAGGGGGATGGTGGATTTGTTGCTTGAGGGAACTAAATCGCCCTCCTGGGTTTTTAAGACCCCCTCAGCCCCCTCCTTCCCCCACCTCCTGTAAAGACTGGCGGGCTGTTTATGCTGGCCAGGAGGGACGAGAAGGAGACCTGAATGGGGGAAGGAATGCAGGAGACAAATGAGCACTCTCAGCAGGAGAGCGGGAATATGAGTGAGCCATTGTGTCTTTCAGAGTCTGCTGCCTGGGATGTAAACACACATTAATAGGGAACAGGGGAACACACACACACACACACTGCAAGGGAACGCATGTGTGCTGGTGGACTGACAAAAAGCTCTGTCACACTCGGTGAGGCACTCTTGTCCTCCCACACACGTGCTCTTCGATGTAATTCTATTCTCACACACACACACACACACACACACACACACACACACACACACACACACACACACACACACACACACACACACACACACACACACACACACATACAAGGGGCTGCATGCCCTCTCGTCTTTCCTTTCCAAACAGGATGTGCAGGGTCATGGGTCAGAACTGGAGACCACAAAGAGGGTTCTGCGTCAGTGTGGCTGCCTGGATTCTTGTTCTAGCCCTCCCTCCTCCCTCTGTTCCTCCCTCCCCCTCTCCGTGCCCGCCAAGCCTGGCCTGACGTTTGGTTTGAGGCCCAGATGGCTGTAGCATGCCCCTCTTTGCTTCTCAAATGGCACCCTATTTCCTATTGCATGTAATACTTTACCTATATAGGGAATAGGGCGCCATTTGGGATGTAGCCTGTGACTGAGGATTAGATCAGCGGTCTCCTTTTCCTCCATGTGTGAGTAGTCAGGACAAAGAACGTCAAGTAGGGAGAAAAGAATGTAAGCCTCTAAACCATGAAATAATACTCTCTACACACACTGACATTTCATGACATTCTTCATTTCCTACAAGAACAAACAACAGTTGAAGAATTTGGGAAAATTAAGATTTTTTTTGTTGTTGAACATTTGTATTAAATATGTTCGATTTCTTTGTTGCACTGTAAGTACATTAGACATTTTTGTTCGTCTTTTATTGTCTTCAGAGCCCAACTTCCATTAAAAAAAAGTTTACGTTTTGGAGTGAAGCTATGTTCACTTTGTGGGGAGAAAAAGGTTGCACCAGAAGTGTGAACGTTTGACCACATACCAGTGCATTTTTATGCTAATAGGTTTAGCTGCAGTGAGCAGTGATCCTTGATGTAATGACATGTCATTGGTATTGTATGTCTCTGTGGTCTAGTACAGGCTGAATCTGTGTGTGTGTGTGTGTGTGTGTGTGTGTGTGTGTGTGTGTGTGTGCGTGTGTCAGAATTAGGGTTAGGTTAGGGTTAGGGTTAGGTTATGGGTTATGGGTTAGGTTTAGGATTTTGAATGAGGAATCAATTGTTTGGTCCCCACAAGGAAAGTATGTGTGCGGCGGTGGTGTGTCCAAAGCCATGCTGGTGTGTGTATTTATAGTCAGCACATACACAGAGGTCTAAGTGGCCTGAATTATCCACTTAGTACACTGTCTCCTAGCAGCAGTGGCCGCCACAGCATCATGTCAAAGAGAAACACACTGAAAGACACATACAGTAGCTGTCCCAGATCTCATAATCATTAACTAGCTTACCCGCCAAAGTGTGTAAGTGTGTGTGTGTGTGTGTGTGTGTGTGTGTGTGTGTGTGTGTGTGTGTGTGTGTGTGTGTGTGTGTGTGTGTGTGTGTGTGTGTGTGTGTGTGTGTGACCGTGTTCTGATGAATGACTCATATCTTTGCACCTGTGGAGATACGAGAGTGTGTATCTAATCGGAGGAAATGAGCATAGGTTATAGTATCGATAGCTCACATCATTTATTTAAAGGCCAGTATCAATGCTTCCCTGGATTACAACAACCTACTATAGTTGATGTTGAATATTCCGTATTCACCCACTGACAACATGGATACGAGTTTTGCACTTTCGCCAGAGTGCTATAACTCGCTCCCACTGACATCCCAGACACATGCAGTGTGTCATTCAAGCACATAGCCTACTCACTCAGCAAGACATGCCTGCATCCCAAATGGCATCCTATTCCCTATACAGTGCACTACTTTTGACCAGAGCCCTAAATAGGGAATAGGGTGATATTTAGGACACAGTCCGTGAGATATGGGCCTGGGAGTGTGAAATGAGGGGAGTGGAATCATGCGTGAGATGTGTGGGCGTGTTAGCTTTAGCATTAGGAGGCTAGCGCTGGAGTTGCTGAGGAATGTTAATACAGGAACCGAACAAAACGGACTGACAAATGTATCTTATCTGAACCTCTCGCTCACTCTCTCTCTCTCGCTCTCTCTTCCTCCCTTCCTACCCATGAGGTTACTGTTGAGTCACTCCCTAAAGATATCCTGTTCTCTCTTTCTCCTACCTCCAGGGCATGCCTTTCTTTTAGGGCTGGGACAATGGAGTGATGTGTTGCTTCATGTGGTGAAGTACTTGTGAGGCTTAGGCCCTCATTGCGGAGCACTGGGGAACAATAAGGGCCGTCTAGCCCTCTAGGCAGGTCTAATGAGAAACCGTTAACTTTTAAAACCCCCACCTAAACTCTTTCATCCTAGGATTATCTCACTCTGCTCAGTTCTCTTCAGTTGTCGACCATGTTATTGTATTTGTACCTTTATTATCTGTGCATGTTATATTTATGTAATAAGGCACAAGGGGGTGTGGTATATAGCCAATATACCACGGCTAAGAGCTGTTCTAAAGCAGGACGCAACGCGGAGTGCCTGGATTTACAGCCCTTAGCCGTGGTATATTGACCATATACCACACACTCCCGAGGTGCCTTACTGTTATTATAAACTTGTTACCACTGTAATTACAGCAGTAAAAATAAATGTTTTGTCATACCCGTGGTATACGGTCTGATATACCACGGCTGTCAGCCAATCAGCATTCAGGGCTCGAACCACCCAGTTTTTAATAGTATACGTGTAACACTAATATAGTATAATATAGTACATACAGTATTGCCTGTATTGTATACTTTGGTGTGTACAACATCTGACCTGACAGATGGTCATATTCTGTTGTTGATTACAGGACCACTTAACTGAAATAGTAGCTTTCAGACATTGGTAAATGAAAAGTATGTCGCTATGTACTGTCCCTGTATCTTTTGTACTGTACACAATTCCCGCTCTAGTCTAATTTGTATTGCAGCATGCAGTATGTCTCTGTCTCAGTCTGTCACTGATTGACAGAGCAGATGACAGCTCTGGCTCATAATGCTGGAATGCAGGTAGCGAGGGTTTCTATTTGAACTTGGTACATGCTGCATGGCGGGAAAGTGGGTTAAGTAGGTTGAAACCTCTCACCAAGCAGCTTTCAGATAAATGTACAGTTATCAGTTGTAAACACAGTCTATATCAGGTAGCATAGGGGACACAGGACAAGCCTGAAGCAAACTAGAGTTTTGTTGTTGTAATTTCTTCGGATATGGGAATATGCTGTTATGCGGATATTGCTGTTTTGGCTACATGGCGCTACTAGACTAAATACAATATCTCTGACTTAGACTCATTGTGTAGACATTTGTTTGACTGCTTCACACATAGCATACTCACAGACACACAATGGTTGACACACAAAGAGCTGCTTTCAAAGTGCTGTTGTGAGTCACCTGAAGGAATCCCAGAAGCCTTCGTGTCAGTCTGCACCACTCACCCTCAAAGGTCAAGGGTCGCGAGGAGATTTCTGCTCCCCAGATGCCTGACCTCCCAGCCCCCTCACAGACACAATGGCTCTGTGTAGAGGAGTGTGTGGAGTGGAGTGAGGTTTTGAAGAGAAAGGTAACATGCTCCATCCACTATGAAAGCCTTCACTGTTCACACACAGTAACCTGAAACCCTGTTACGTTTACGATTTACAGTTCTGGGGCCTCCTTTCTAAACTATGCGTACGAACAAAATATACCGCGAAAGTTGGCATTTATTTAAAAAAATCTAACTTGACGTGAGAATGTGCCTACCTCCCCACAAACTCTAGAGACCACGCACATCTGCTAGTGGTTGAAATATTGTTCTGCAAGCTGGCAAGGAAGAATTTTGTACAAATGATAAAAAGCTTGTTCTTAAAAAAGTAAAAACAGGAAAACATATTAACAAGACTGAAACCATTTGCCATTGGTGAGAAGAGCAAAAATATATGGGTTTTATTTTTAGAATCTAAAATAATTAGACAGCAATCTTTTTCCTGTTTTACTTTCATAACCATTGCAGAATCCATCCCTCACCCTTTTCTGGCCGTGTGATGGGTTCATGGTCCCTTAGGAGCCATACAACAAATTACCATGCGCATCTCTCATTTAATTGGACCTCGTAGCCTGCAAATAGATAGGCTAAATGTATTTCATGGTTTGCGATATCATAGGCAGTGCGGTTTATAACTACCGTTATACAGTCAAATTTAACAGCGGATCTTTTTACATGGAAGTGGGCCTATGTATCAGGTTGAAAGTGTCACGTTATTATTGTCATGCTCACAAGTACAGTGAAATGCTTTTCCTGCTTGCTCTTTCTCAACAATGCGGATTTGAATATCAGTAGTACCATCAAAAAAAAATAAGTCAAGTACACATGTGAGATAAAAGTGTAACTACTGTAACTACTGTAACCACTGTAACCACTGTAACTACTGTAACCACTGTAACTACTGTAACCACTGTAACCACTGTAACTACTGTAACCACTGTAACTACTGTAACCACTGTAACCTCTGTAACCACTGTAACTACTGTAACCACTGTAACCACTGTAACCACTGTAACTACTGTAACTACTGTAACCACTGTAACTACTGTAACCACTGTAACTACTGTAACCACTGTAACCACTGTAACTACTGTAATCACTGTAACCACTGTAACTACTGTAACTACTGTAACCACTGTAACTACTGTAACTACTGTAACCACTGTAACCACTGTAACTACTGTAACTTCTGTAACTACTGTAACTACTGTAACCACTGTAACTACTGTAACTACTGTAACCACTGTAACTACTGTAACTACTGTAACCACTGTAACCACTGTAACTACTGTAACTACTGTAACCACTGTAACTACTGTAACCACTGTAACTACTGTAACTACTGTAACTACTGTAACCACTGTAACCACTGTAACTACTGTAACTACTGTAACCACTGTAACTACTGTAACCACTGTAACTACTGTAACTACTGTAACTACTGTAACCACTGTAACTACTGTAACTACTGTAACCACTGTAACTACTGTAACTACTGTAACTACTGTAACCACTGTAACCACTGTAACTACTGTAACTACTGTAACCACTGTAACCACTGTAACCACTGTAACTACTGTAACTACTGTAACCACTGTAACTACTGTAACTTCTGTAACTACTGTAATTGCTTGATTTTTAGTAGCCCGCCCTACAATGTTTCAGAATTTGAGTGGAGTCCATCATATTTAGGTTGGGGGGGGGGTCCAATTAAAACATTGTTTGATTTCAAATGTTCTGCTGGCAGGTCCACGACAACTTGCTAATTGTTTTCTCGTTCAAAAACCGACAGTCCTTTTCCAGATACAGAATAAATTACTGCTAAAGATTAAAAACATTCTGCCAACACAGTAGCTTATGTTAAAAAAAAAAATGGACAGTATGGGGAGGCTATAGTATTGCTGTGCGATAAGACCACGACATTGTTGCCTATTTAGTCTCAGAGCCTATGCCAAGGCTGGACATATAAACACAACAATATATTGATAAACACAATATTGAACAGCAATTTGTCTTTTGCATGCCGTGGCCTAATGCTAATAGTTCCAAACAATACATACCTGGTGAATGGAGGTGTTTCCAGGTGGAGTTTACATTTGTACAGGACTGATTAATACCAGGAAACATGCATATGTATGGCATGCTCAAAGTTGATGCATCTCAATATTTTTTGTATGTGTGCAGACTTTTCAGAAATGGCACATGCAGACATTTTGGGTGAAATGTAAGCAATGGTTATAAATGAGGACCCTGATGTCTAGGTTCAATACCAGATAGACCCTACTTAATCACATACTCAAGTTAGGCTTTGGTAGAGCCTGTAATTGGCATACTGCAGTGCTTTAAAGTGCTGTTTATGAGACTAGTGTAATTTCGTATGTCTGACCTTTTCATTTTGTGCCTCTTTTTCATCACATTACAGTGTCCCAGATAGCATAGAGCAGAAACTGAAGAAAAGCCTTATTCGTTAGTATTGAGGCAGAAACAGTAGCTACGCCATGACAATGCTAAATGCTAGCTAACACGCTCCCTGTTATAGTAACACAGTAGCAGTTCACTGTTTTTCTCTTCGTGAGTTTGCCTAGCATGTCTAACATCAGACTGTTTGTGCTCATTTTTTGGTGACTGTGCATGATTTCAGCTTTGAATTTGTCAACCTGCTAGCTAACTAGCATTTAGCTGTGTGCCTGTGCTGCAGCCAGAGTGTACATAGTGGAAGGTAAACAGCCACCAGCAGTCTGCTTGTCTCCATGGAGACACTATCACAAAGGACTCCAGCTGGTGGCGTGGTGTGTAAGCGCGAGCAAACAGCGCGCTGACTGCGACGCGAGGAGCGAGGGTGGGAGGAAGCTATGGAGACCCACCCTTCACTCCTCTAGTCTCTTCCCCTCTGTCCTCACCCCCTCACCCCTCTCTTTTTCGGCTGTCTGGACCTCTTCTTGTAGTCCCTCCCCCAAGCACCATGCAGCTGTACTCAGCTGTCATTGTTCCCCTGCCCGTCCGCCCTCCTGTCTTTGTGTTTGCATGGCGGTGGTGCTGGTGCTATGCCCTTGGCCCCCACGTGGGGGAGCTCAACACTGTTAGCCCAATAGCCCAGCGTTAGCATAGTCCCGCTTCAATGCAGCCTCAGACACTTGAAGGAGAGGTAGTTAGTTCTCTGCTTCTGTTACCGCTCATAGCAATCCACTGCAGGCGTTTGCAGGCGTTTGAAAAATCACAAGTTCCTAAGGACACATTGCACACAATACACACACTCAGAAATCGGTTATAGTCCTCTAATGGGAAAGTGTGATCAACGGAACCAGAGATACTCTTGTGTTTTTGTTTTTTTCTCAGGGCATGAAGAAGTGAATGGAGGCTTTTTTGTGAAGGGGTGTGTGATGGTTGTGTGTGTGGGGGTGGGGTGTCTGGTAGTAATCTAGCTCTCGGGGGAGGGGATTCACCCCATGGAGAACAGCTATTCACACAAGCCTGTCAGCATGGGGTTTTGAAGCGTTTGTCAAAGAGGGATTTGGGCAAGTGCCAAGAAGAGTTTTGTCATTCACAAACTCCTCTACCCTCTTATTTGGAATGACAATACACACAGCAGGTTTCAGCTCAAGAAAGAAGGGGGAATAAAACGGCAACCAAAGCACCACTTTAATTAAGAAAGCGTGTTATTGCAGGTCTATCTTACACAGCAGAAGAGCTTCATTTGATTCTGAATTACATGCAAATCAAAGATCAAATTGAAATGAAATCCTAGTTTAAAAGCGTAAGACATTTAATTAGAGAGATAAAAGAAAGAAAGAAAGAAAGAAGGAAAGGGAAAGAAAGAAAGGAAAACGTTTTCCACATCCATTCTCTTCTAATGGAGGTTTGGCAACCAATGTCTCATTCCTCCCTCGCTGTTCCTTCAGACAAACACTGCATCCTTGAGACAATCTGTCTGGTGAGTGTGTGTGTGTGTGTGTGTGCACGCGTGTGCGAGCGTGCGGGAGGTCCAGGAGCTATCTTACTGTCATGGCTGGCTTAAACATCAAACTACTCAAACTCCTCCATCTCTCTGGAAACTTGGCAGTAGTCTTATCATGGTGTTTGTTCTGTAATCCCCCCCCCCCCCCCCCCCCCCCATATCACTGTAATGGCATTGTGTCATATGGACAGCCAAATTGGACTGGTCCTCTTTGATGTGGAATATTTCTGAAGTTTTGTTGTGTTATGCAAGGGATCAAGTGGCGGGATGCTCAGATCTGGAAGAAGTTAACTGTGTTCATGAAGTTGCTAGGCACATATCAATTCACACATGCACACATGCACAGAAACACACACACACACACACACACACACACACATACACACACACTGCTGCGCAGGATACCGCTGACAACAGATTCAGATGGATGACAAGCATATCAGTCCCAGGCCAGGAAGTCTGCAGTGTGCTTTGATGTGGTCATGAGAGGTTTAACTTTTTGGCTGCACTGTGTCAACAGTCCTGGGTGTGCGTGTGTGTGTGTGTGCATGCGTGTGTGTGTGTGTATGTGTGTGTGTGTGTGCGCGTGCGTGCATTGTGGGTGTGTGTGGGCATGTTCCAGTTTCTTTAGTGTGTTTACCTAACCTGTCTCAACACACACAGCCCAGTCTTCTCCTCCTTTCTGTCTGACCACAGCAGAGCAGAGCATTGAAAGATATGTGGGGGATGGACTCATCTCCAGTTTCATATCCCTATTTGTGGAGAAACACGAAAACGCTCTGTTCTCCAAAGCTTTCTCCACTGTGTGTGCGTGCGCGTGCGTGCGCATGCGTGCGTGTGTGCGTACGTGTGTGTGAATCCCCTGAACTTCTGCTCCGTGATCGGCTGGTAGGACCAAGACCTAAGCCTCCCTCTCTATCTATCTGTGTCAGTCTGTATCTGTGTCCCAAATAGCACCCTATTCCCTATGTAGTGCACTACATTTGACCAGAGCCCCAATAGCTGGCCCTACGGGCCCTGGTCAAAAGTGGTGCACTGTAAAGGGAATAGGAGGCCATTTGTGACGCTGCCAGTGTGTGGGTGGGTGTGTGAGAGGGTGTGTTTGTGGTTCCGTGCTCTGTAGATTGCCTAATGGTCTGTACTCAGTGACCTTTGGCGAGATCAGCAGTGTGTGTCAATCATAGTTCCCCATGCAGACATCTGCAAAGCATCAGAACATGGGGCCCATGTTTAGGTCATGTTTAGGATGCTTTCTCACAGGGTGGCCTGAAGTTACTTCACAATCTATTTTCTTCTATCATGATGATATTAAAGAAGTGATATATGGGTGCTTATAGTCAGCGGCATAGCATATTATAAGTGCACTATAAGGCATGATAAAGGATTATACATGCTTCATAGAAATTGTTAACAAAAAACATATGTACTTGTCTTTTTCTTGAAATGTAATTTTTCTTGAACAAGTAGCACACCATTAGCTAACACCTGGTAATATAGTCCTCGGCAACTCTTCCCGTTAGCTACAATGATCTAATCTCAATACAATCTTTTATATGTAAGCCTCCCTCTCCAAACTTGTCAAAACTTGACCATACAGACTCTGGGATGCCTTGGAGGATTCAGTCATTCAATCGTGGTCATGACAAGAGGCTTTAAGGCAGCCAGCTAGGCAGGCAGCTCTTTCACCTCCACTGTGGTAAGGCTTTGTAACTGTCAAGAGAGATGGGAGGGCCCATATAAGCTTCTGATCTAATGCTTTTCGACACGGCACTCACACAAACACACACACACACACACACACACACACACACACACACACACACACACACACACACACACACACACACACACACACACACACACACACACACACACACACACACACACACACACACACACACACACACACACACACATACACACACACACACACACACACACACACACACACACACACACACACACACACACACACACACACACACACACGCACACACACACACAACAACACACACACACACTCTATGCTCCGTACTGAGGGTGTGGAAGAGAACGGGCCGTGGTATGCCGCTGCCACCGTCCGTCCCCTTTAGGATTGTCTTTTTCAGGGATTAAAAGGGATTCAGGAAATTAACTCACTGTCCTAGTTTCTGGAACGGGAGTCAACAGGAGTCAGCTCGTGACCCAATTCTGATGGGGATGACACGGAGGGAAGAGGGAAATCAAAAGGCATAACGCCGTTACGTTCTGTTTTGTTGTGTTGTGTTATGTTCTGTGTTTGGGGATTCGGAAAGGTTGCTTTGGGTCTGATGGCGTGGACCCTATCCCCATGTGATACTTTTGAACCAGGTGCACGATTTGGACCAGGGCCTGGTAGAAAGTATTGCACTTTATAGGGTGTGCTCTGTGTGGGCTCCTTGCACACCAGGGCTTTCTTACCTGCCGACCTGTCGCTGTAATCAGAAATGGCATCCACTGACAGAGAGAGAGAGAGAGAGAGAGAGAGAGCGAGAGAGAGAGAGAGAGAGAGAGAGAGAGAGAGAGAGAGAGTGGTGGAGACAGAATTGATGTGTGTGTTAGCGTGAGTGAATTGGTGGATCTTGTTTGTTTGAGCATTGATCTTTGCGTTAGGGCTTGTTTGCTGTGACATCCTACCTGATTACACAGTACACTACCCTTGTTCATCTACTCTCTCTCTTAACCACACACACACACACACACACACACACACACACACACACACACTGCTAATCCACACTCCCGTACAGTTGATCTGTTATGATTACGTAAAGGAGGCCTAGCAACAGAGGAGATCTGGACAGCAGCTTTCAGCCACGCTAGACTAGATTAGTAGGTCAAGTGAAGTGACCAACGGACAAATCCTTTTAGTAGGTTAGCTGAGCTTTGTTAAAGATGCTCCTAACCTAGATGAATTGAAACTCTCACAGCAAACCTAGCTAATCCTCCTGTGAATGACATTAATGCCGTTTTCTCCTTCATTTCGTGTCGTTTTTCTAACCCGTTCTTCCACTTCCTGTCCCACTCTGCAGTGTCGTCATGCATTACCACGTACAAGAAGACGCCTCCGCCGGTGCCGCCGCGCACCACCCCACCCAAACCTGTCATCTCCATCACGGCCCAAAGCAGCACCGAGTCGGCCCAGGACGCATACATGGACGAGGGGTCAGGCCTCCGGACCCGGATCAGCACATCCCAGCCCCATCTGTCCAACTCCACTGAGAGCATCGACAGTATGAAGGTACATCATGCAATAACGTTTATCGTATATTATGAAAATATTATATAGGTACAATCTGTTTTGAATTTGTCAGTGTCATTTTGTGCTTATGATGTTAATAACAGTGTTTTTGTGAGAAAAAAAAATGGGAAAAAAAGATATTAACCCCCAAAATATATATATTAATAATATTCTATTTGAATGTTATTATTATGAAGGCCCTGACTGCAGCTATCGAGGCAGCTAACGCCCAGGTCCACGGCCCGGCCAGCCAGCACGTCACCAACAGCACCATCACCGTCACCGCCACCGCCACCACCACTGCCTCCAGCGACAGCAAGAGGGACTCGCTCCGGAAGTGCCTCTCCATAGGGATACAGGTGCAGACACGCCGGGCGGTGTTGACAACCCATTGACCACATGCTGACCACACATGTTGCAATGTGATCATACACAGATACACAATATCATCCATAAACTGTAAGCCTTATCAGAGAAAGATCATGACTCTTTTGGTGTTCCCTGTCGACCTATCCCTGTGGTCTGCTCTTAATTGACTCATCTCGGGTTGACCAAGAATCTTGTGCCATTTGGTCAGATGCAACCATTTATGTTTGCGTAGTCTGTCCACGAGAGATTATTTAGTTGACGTAAATAACGTTTAAATAAACATCAAATCTGTTTTTCTGTTGCAGGTGGATGGACCAGAGGAGGTTAGGGCGACAGAGGAGCACTCCAAGTTCCAGTCAGTGGGTATCCAGGTGGAAGAGGAGAGATGGTGAGCAGAGAGAGAGAGAGAGAGATCAGGATGTGAACGATTTTCTGTCATTCATGTTAGTGTTTTTCTTGTGTCATATTGTAGTCCGCTGGTGTCTCTGCTTGCTGACTGTCCCCTCATTGTGCATTCAGTTGGCACCTCTTTTTCTAACACACCCCTCTCTGGCCTGAGATCAGTATGTATACAAATGTGTGCCTTGGAGTTGGGCCCATTGACCGTAGGCTACCGGATCCCTCACCCCCCCCCCCCACACACACATCACCCCACAACAGCTGTCCCCAGCTCTGAGGAGTTTTGACATTAGAGCCCCTCAACCAGGGGGCCCATGGATGCAGTGACAGCTGGGGGAGTAGAGGATGTGTTGCAGGGGATGAAGAAGGGGAAGGGGGAGAGGGAGAGTGGGCAGTTAGTTGACAGCCATCTGTTGTACCAGTCATTGTGATGTAGCCAGGCCACTTTGGGTGGAGAGGGAAGGGGGGCGGGGAGATTTCTGTCAATGTTCTGTTCTTTTCAGTACGTGGTCAACCCCCCCTCCCCCAACTCTCTCCTTTGCCTGCCCGACACGTAACAGTTCCTATAGCTTCCCTACCTTCCCTATAGCTCCCCCTAAAGCCTTCCGCATGGTTCGGTTTGTCTGGTGACTAGCCAAACAATGCTAAGCGAACCGAACTAGTGTGCTCGGGTTGCTCCCTTAAAAGAACATCGCTTGGAAAACGAGAAAAAAAAGGCAATAGTACTGCTTGTCTATCTTGAGATGCCGTAGCCAGTATAGACTTCCTCAAAATATTCAGAATTCATCTAAGATATCTCAAGAAATCTGTCATTCATTTTGTCGTTTTTGTACAGTAGCACAATTTTACATCGAACTAAGATGAAAACGATGAGTCTCTCGTTGAATGAAGAAAACAAAACACTCAATTGAAGGATCCCTACTGTTGACCAATCACAGACGAAGAGGTGTAGAATTCAGCCTGCCTAGAGAAAAATGTTTGTGTGCACGAACAGCCGGAAAAACCCTTGCCGAAGACCAAAACAAATAAAAAGATTGTCATAATATACGCACAAACTGTTTCAGAACTGTTTCGGATGAGGAAGCAGGTGGACACCTTAGGAACCTCTGTACTCCTATAGGGCTGGCCTATAGCATGCCAATTGGCCACTTCATTGGACAACTGCCCTGACTGATTTACACAGAGCATTTGCATGGGCTGGAAGTTATGGGAACATTCCTGGTTCCTGGAGTTGTGTAAAAATATGTCACGCAGCAGGCAGTTGTGTCAGTGTTTCTGCCTGCGTAACGTAACTCCCATTCACTCTACACAGTAACCCCTCTGTTAGTCAGAGCTGAGGGGAGATGACCAATTTAGAGACTGCACTGGATGCAGTAATCTGATTTCATAATGTAAACAGAACATGGTCAGGAATCAAAGAGCCCAGTCTCAACCTACCAAGGTCATTTCCAGGACTGCATTTTCAGAGGCAGGAATCTGTGTTTCATCCCAAATAGCCTCCTATTCCCTATATTGCTACTTTTGACCAGAGCCCTATGGCTAGGCCTATGGGCCCTGTGTCAAATGTAGTGCACTACATAGGGAATAGGGTGCCATTTGGGATGCAAGAATCTGGAATGGTTTTTCCTTAAAGAGCTTTCCTCAGCTGCCTAGCCAAGTATAGAAAAGGAGGCACACCTCCAAGCAGCCAAGGCAAATATAGACACTTCCACTAGTCCAGTGGCACAGGGGCACAGGGGTTTAATGTCACACATGTGCCTTCCCTTGGTGTATTTTTGAGTGTGTGTTTTTGTTTGTGCATGTTTGATTTTGTGCATGTTTATGTGTGTGTGTTCTGTGTGCGTGTGGTATAGTGCATCTTTCTATTTGTGTGCGTGTGTGTGCGTGCGTGTGTGCGTGCGTGTGCCTGTGCGTGTGTGTGTGTATGTGTGTGTGCATGTCCCAGCAAGGCATGGTTGGTCCTGGGAGGTCTGGATCTGGGCTGATTGCCCCTATACACTAGATTCCCAGACGGTGAGAGTGCATTTCTCCTGTGGCCCTGCCCCACTCACAATAAATCTGTGTGTGTGTGCGCGCGCGTGTGTGTGTGGGGTCATAACCTTACCTCAGTGTTTGAACTGGGCTTAAGCCTGCCAAACTGAGAGGGAGTGGAGGGGAGCAATAAAGATAAGAACACTACAAACAACCTGGCTGCCTTTTAAAGACATCTGTCAACCGCCTGCTAAGACAAGTTTACGTTGTCTAATGTAAGTTATTATCAATAATCTCACTCTATGATTACATCATTAACATATCCTGTATGAACTGAAAAATGTCCTTCAAAATAATTCTGTAATAACAGAATATTATAAGTTTAGACAATGTTCAGGTTCCTTAACTGTACAAGTGTACCAAGTTTCATACTTTATTGATAAAGTGAATGATTTGATTTACATACCGCCTGGACGACAAGTATACCGATTCCAATCTCATTTATAACCCTCCTTTAAATGACAGATACTCTACGAAGGTGTTCCAACGTTTATCCTGGGCCCGTACATTCCATATGGGGAACTCATTCCAAGATGGCGGCATATGGGTTAGGTGAAGGTTGGAGTTTGTTTCCACAGCTGGCTTTGCAGTAACTGGTAACATGGAATGTGGGTGTGTGTATGGTCTATGGTGGTCTTAAACCATCCGGTCCTCAATCCACATTGACCGTCTTGAAAAGTCAGTCAGAGACGATCAGACCTACTGCTTTATGGTCATGTTAAGGAGGACAAAGGGACAAAGACACAGGCTGAATCCCTAATGGCTCCCTATTCCCTACCAGGAGCCAAAAAGTAGTGCCCTGTAAAGAGAATAGGGTGCCATTTGGAATACACCCATGACATGTAAGCTCCATTAAGATGCCTTGTACTCCTAGTCCTACACTCTTGTAAAAAAAGGTGCTAAGTAGAACCATACTGGGTTCTTCGGTTCCTAGAACCCTCTATGAAGGATCCTACCAACAACCCTTTTATCTGTGGATGGTTCTTCCTAGAACCCTCTATTATGAGCAGTTCCACCAGCCATATATATATATATATATATATATATATATATATATATATATATATATATATATATATATATATACGTATATATATTTATATATATATACATATATATATACAGTGCTGTGAAAATGTATTTGCCCCCTCCTGATTTCTTATGGTGGTGGTAATGTGATGCTCTGGGGCTGCCTTGCAGCTTCAGGACCTGGACAACTTGCTGTGATTGACGGAACCATGAATTCTGCTCTCTACCAAATAATCCTGAAGGAGAATGTCCGGCTATTAGTTGGGGACCTCAAACTGAAAGCGCACTTGGGTTCTGCAGCAGGACAATGATCAAAAATACACCAGCAAGTCCACCTCTGAATGGATAAAAAAATTATAATAATTAAGGTTTTGGAGTGGCCTAGTCTCTGGCGTGACCTTAGAAAGGCTGTTCATGCTTGAAAAACCTCCAATGTGGCTGAATTAAAACAATTCTGCAATGAAGAGTGGACCAAAATTCCTCCACAACGATGTGAAAGACTCATTGCCAGTTATCGCAAATGCTTGATTGCAGTTGTTGCTGCTGAGGGTGGCACAACCAGTTATTAGGTTTAGGACACAGCTGGTTGTGATACAGCCTGGACTTGAACCAGGGTGTCTGTAGTGATGCCTCTAGCACTAAGATGTAGTGCCTTAGACCATTCCTCCACTTGAGAGTCCTAAAAAACCCATTTGGTACCCACTTTTTTCTAAGAGTGTAGTGATAACTTTTACTAATAGGTTTTAGCTATTAGCATCGTTCTAGACTTAGGCTTTGAGGAAGCTTTCCCAAATTGTGTTAATTCAGCTTTTCCATGTTTAGAGGGGTGGTATGCGCACATCCATAAAAACTTTCCCCAGGTTCTGGACCTGAGTGGATAACGTAGAACAAAAAGTAAATCCCCACACTGCTCCCAAAGTGTTTCATAAAACTGGGACAACTTTGTGACCCAAACTGGGATTCAGCTTATCTAGACTTAGCCTGAACAGACTAAAACAAGAAAACGATATCTTATAATTAAGGAGTTCTACTGTGGCCACAATCCAGACTGACAAAGTCATCCGGTCTTGGAGCAGCTTTTCTCCCAGTTGGAGAGCAGAGCAGGCCTCACTGAATCACTGAAGTGATTTACAAGGACCTGTGAAGGACTCCACCAGACTGCACTGTAACAAGGCCCTGTGAAGGACTCTTCCAGACTGCACTGTAACAAGGCCCCGTGAAGGACTCCACCAGACTGTACTGTAACAAGGCCCCGTGAAGGACTCCACCAGACTGCACTGTAACAAGGCCCCGTGAAGGACTCCACTAGACTGTACTTTAACAAGGCCCTGTGAAGGACTCCACCAGACTGCACTGTAACAAGGCCCCGTGAAGGACTCCACCAGACTGCACTGTAACAAGGGCCCCGTGAAGGACTCCACCAGACTGCACTGTAACAAGGGCCCCGTGAAGGACTCCACCAGACTGCACTGTAACAAGGGCCCCGTGAAGGACTCCACCAGACTGCACTGTAACAAGGCCCCGTGAAGGAATCCACCAGACTGCACTGTAACAAGGGCCCCGTGAAGGACTCCACCAGACTGTATTGTAACAAGGGCCCCGTGAAGGACTCCACCAGACTGCACTGTAACAAGGGCCCCGTGAAGGACTCCACCAGACTGCACTGTAACAAGGGCCCCGTGAAGGACTCCACCAGACTGCACTGTAACAAGGGCCCTGTGAAGGACTCCACCAGACTGCACTGTAACAAGACCCTCTTTTGCTTTGGTCTTTTATATTCTCCCCCCTCTCTCTTTCTCCCCTTCTCCATCTCCCTCTCTCTTTCTATTGCTCTCTCTGTCTCTGTCCCTCCCTCTCTTTCCCTCCTTCACACCCCGCCCCATCTCTCTCTCTCTCTCTCCCTCTCTCAATTCAATTCAATTCAAGGGGCTTCATTGGCATGGGAAACATGTGTTAACATTGCCAAAGTAAGTGTGGTAGATATTATACGAAAGTGAAATAAACAATAAAAATTAACAGTAAACATTACACATACAGAAGTTTCAAAAGAATGAAGACATTACAAATGTCATATTATGTATATATACAGTGTTGTAACAATGTACAAATGGTTAAAGAACACAAGGGAAAATAAAAAAGCATAAATATGGGTTGTATTTACAATGGCGTTTGTTCTTCACTTGTTGCCCTTTTCTTGTGGCAACAGGTCACAAGTCTTGCTGCTGTGATGGCACACTGTGGTATTTCACCCAGTAGATATGGGAGTTCATCAAAATGATGGTTGTTTTCAAATTATTTGTGGATCTATGTAAACTGAGGGAAATATGTGTCTCTAATATGGTCATACATTGGGAAGGAGTTTAGGAAGTGCAGCTCAGTTTACACCTAATTTTGTGGGCAGTGTGCATATAGCCTGTCTTCTCTTGAGAGCCATGTCTGCCTACAGCGGCCTTTCTTAATAGCAAGGCTATGCTCACTGAGCCTGTACATAGTCAACGCTTTCCTTAAGTTTACTCTCTGTTTAGGGCCAAATAGCATTCTAGTTTGCTCTGTTTTTTTGTTAATTATTTCCAATGTGTCAAGTAATTATCTTTTTGTTTTCTCATGATTTGGTTGGGTCTAATTGTGCTGCTGTCCTGGGGCTCTGTGGGGTGTGTTTGTGTTTGTGAACAGAGCCCCAGGACCAGCTTGCTTAGGGGACTCTTCTCCAAGTGATGGCTTTGTTATGGAAGGTTTGGGAATCGCTTCCTTTTAGGTGGTTGTAGAATTTAACAGCTCTTTTCTGGATTTGATAATTAGTGGGTATCGGCTTAATTCCGCTCTGCATGCATTATTTGGTTTTCTACGTTGTAAACAGAGGATATTTTTGCAGAATTCTGCATGCAGAGTCTCAATTTGGTGTTTGTCCCATTTTGTGAATTCTTGGTTGGTGAGCAGGCCACAGAGCTCACAGCCATAAAGGGCAATGGGTTCTATGACTGATTCAAGTATTTTTAGACAGATCCTAATTGGTATGTTGAATTTTATGTTCCTTTTGATGGCATAGAATGCCCTTCTTGCCTTGTCTCTCAGATCGTTCACAGCTTTGTGGAAGTTACCTGTGGAGCTGATGTTTAGGCCAAGGTATGTATCGTTTTTTGTGTGCTCTAGGGTAACGGTGTCTAGATGGAATTTGAATTTGTGGTCCTGGCGACTGGACCTTTTTGGAACACCATTATTTTGCTCTTACTGAGATTTACTGTCAGGGCCCAGGTCTGGCAGAATCTGTGCAGAATATCTAGGTGTTGCTGTAGGCCCTCCTTGGTTGGTGACAGAAGCACCAGATCATCAGCAAACAGTAGACATTTGACTTCAGATTCAAGTAGGGTGAGGTCGGGTGCTGCAGACTGTTCTAGTGCCCTCGCCAATTCGTTGATATATATGTTGAAGAGGGTAGGCTGCATCCCTGTCTCACCCAACGGCCCTGTGGAAAAAAATGTGTGTGGTTTTTGCCAATTTTAACCGCAGACTTGTTGTTTGTGTACATGGATTTTATAATGTCGTATGTTTTTCCCCCAACACCACTTTCCATCAATTTGCATAACAGACCCTCATGCCAATTTTTTTTTTTTTAAATCAACGATGCATGAGAAGACTTTGCCTTTGTTTTGTTTGTTTGTTTGTCAATTAGGGTGATTATGTGGTCTGTGGTACGATAATTTGGTAAGAAGCCAATTTGCCGTTTTCTCAGTACATTGTTTTCATTTACAAGTCTGCTGTTAATGATAATGCAAAAGATTTTCCCAAGGTTGCTGTTGACGCATATCCCTCGGTAGTTGTTGGGGTCAAATTTGTCTCCAAATGATGCCAGAGCTAAGGATGATGTTAACGAGTTTAAATATAGCCAATTTAAATTTGTTGTCTGTATATTTGATCATTTCATTGAGGATACCATCGACACCACAGGCCTTTTTGGGTTGGAGGGTTTTTATTTTGTCCTGTAGTTCATTCAAGGTAATAGGAGAATCCAGTGGTTTCTGGTAGTCTTTAATAGTTGATTCTAAGATGTGTATTTGATCATGTATATGTTTTTGCAGTTTATTCTTTGTGGTCTAAGACACTGCATCTCATTGCAAGAGGCGTCACGGCAGTACCTGGTTCGAATCCAGGCTGCATCACATCCGGCTGTGATTGGGAGTCCCATAGGGTGGCGCACAATTGGCCCAGTGTCGGGGTAGGCTGTCATTGTAAATAAGAATTTGTTCTTAACCTCTCTGGGATATGTGGGACGGTAGCGTCCCACCTCGCCAACAGCCAGTGAAAGTGCAAGGCGCCAAATTCAAAACAACAAAAATCTCATAATTAAAATTCCTCAAGCATACAAGTATTTTACACCGTTTTAAATATACAATTCTCGTTAATCCAGCCACAGTGTCTGATTTCAAAAAGGCTTTACAACGAAAGCACCACAAAGGATTATGTTAGGTCACCACCAACTCACAGAAAAACACAGCCATGTTTCCAGCCAAAGGGAGGAGTCACAAAAAGCACAAATAGAGATAAAATTCATCATAGGACGTCATGTTACACAATACATGTATGTTTTGTTCGATAAAGTGCATATTTATATAAAAAAAATCTCATTTTACATTGGCGCGTTACGTTCAGTAGTTCTAAAACATACATGATTTTGCAGAGAGCCACATCAATTTACAGAAATAGTCATCATAAATGTTGATGAAAATAAAACTGTTATACATGGAATTAGAGATATACTTCTCCTTAATGCAACCGCTGTGTCAGATTTCAAAAAAACTTTATGGAAAAACAAACCATGCAATAATCTGAGTACAGCGGTCAGACAACAAAGCAGCCAAAAAGATATCCGTCATATTGTGTAGTCAACATTAGTCAGAAATAACATTATAAATATTCACTTACCTTTGATGATTTTCATCAGAATGCACTCCCAGGAATCCCAGTTCCACAATAAATGTTTGTTTTATTCGATACAGTTCATCATTTAAGTCCAAATAGCTTCTTTTGTTAGGGCGTTTGGTAAACAAATCCAAAAGCATGCGTTCAAGTCCAGCCAAACGTCGGACGAAAAGTTCAAAAAGTTCCGTTACAGCCCGTAGAAACTTGTCAAACTAAGTATAGAATCAATCTTTAGGATGTTTTTATCATAAATCTTCAATAATGTTCCAACCGGATAATTCCTATGTCTGTAGAAAAGCAATGAAATGAGAGCTAACTCTCTCGTGATCGCACGTCACGAGACGATGGCACTCTGTCAGACACCTGGCTCAATCCCCTCTCATTCAGCCCCCCTTCATAGTAGAAGCCTCAAACAAACTTCTAAAGACTGTTGACATTTAGTGGAAGCTTTAGGAAGTGCAATATGACCCCATTTACACTGTATATTGGAATGGCAAAGAGTTGAAAAACTACAAACCTCAGATTTCCCACTTCCTGGTTGGATTTTTCTCAGGTTTTCGCCTGCCATATGAGTTCTGTTATACTCACAGACATCATTCAAACAGTTTTAGAAACTTCAGAGTGTTTCACATCCAATACTACTAATATTATGCATATATTAGCATCTGTCACAGGATAGCAGGCAGTTTACTCTGGGCACCTTATTCATCTAAGATACTCAATACTGCCCCCCTGTTACCAAGAAGTTAACTGTCTTACGTAGTTAAATAAAGGTTAAATAAATAAAAATATAGAGCCAAAAAGATTGGAGAAGGTGGTTTACCCATACACCCATACATCTCCGTTTTGGATAGATAACTCTTCATTTGATGTTTGGTTAGAGTCTATTGATTCTTCAATTACATTGAGCTGATTTCTTATGTGCTGTTCCTTCTTTTTCCATAGTGTATTTATATATGGTTTTAGTGATTCACCATAGTGAAGTCGTAGGCTGAGGTTTTCTGGGTCTCTATGTCTTTGGTTGGACAGGTTTCTCAATTTCTTTCTTAGGTTTTTGCATTCTTCATCAAACCATTGACATTGTTGTTAATTTTCTGCGGTTTTCTGTTTGACATTTTTAGATTTGATAGGGAAGCTGAGAGGTCAAATATACCTTTTTGATTTTCTACTGCCAAGTTTAGACCTTCACTATTACAGTGGAACGTTTTGTCCAGGAAGTTGTCTAAAAGGGATTGAATTTGTTGTTGCCTAAACCTTTTTTTGGTAGGTTTCCACACTACATTCCTTCCATCTATAGCATTTCTAAATATTACTCAGTTCCTTTGGCTTTGATGCCTCATGATTGAGTATTGCTCTGTTCAAGTAGACTGTGATATTGTTGTGATCTGATAGGGGTGTCAGTGGGCTGACTGTGAACACTCAGAGAGACTGACTGTGAACACTACATCTCTCGCTCCCTCCCTCTCCTCAGTCAGTCAATATGGGTTGTGTTTGGCCTTACCCCTCACTGCCCTGGCACAGACAGGAAGTTGTTAGGAGGGAGCTGCTATAAAGCAGGCTGAGATCATTATGACTGCACACCTGCTCAGAGGACAGCTACTCTTTAACTGCTGCAAGCACACACACACACACACACACACACACACACACACACACACACACACACACACACACACACACACACACACACACACACACACACACACACACACACACACACACACACACACACACACACACACACACACACACACACACACACACACACACACATATCCAGGGCTGGTACAACTCCACTGTGAGTGTCTTTGATCTCTCCGGGGTCCCCTCCCCCTCTTGTTCTCTGTTCGCGGAAGAGCGTGATGAATGGTGCAGAGGTGGAATAGATGAATGGGTGAATGAACAGAGACTGACTGGAGATGTGAGGCAGATGGATGGAGCGACTTCTGGGTCTGTATGTGTGTGTCACCCTGTGGGCAGGTCATTTTGGTGTGTCTGTGCTGTACTGTGTGTGTGTGTGTGTGTGGGGGGGGGGGGGGGTCCTGCTGTAGTCCGCTGGTGTCTCTCCTTGCTGACTGTCCACTCTGCATTCAGTTGGCACCTCTCTCTCTATCACTCACCATGCCTCTGGCCTCTCATTCATCACTCTGATGGTGGTGGGATGCTGTATAGAACCAGCCAAGTGTGTGTGTGTGTGTGTGTGTGTGTGTGTGTGTGTGTGTGTGTGTGTGTGTGTGTGTGTGTGTGTGTGTGTGTGTGTGTGTGTGTGTGTGTGTGTGTGTGCGTGTTTTGAAAATATGTTATTTGCGTACAAGTGTGTGACTTTGTGATAGTGTGTTGGCACGTTGCTCCGAGAGACTTGGCAATGGGAGTGTTACAGGGGCACAAAGCCTCCTGAACCAATTCAAAAGCTTCACCCCAAGCTGTACAGTGTGGCCCTGAGGGTGAGTATGTGTGTTATCACTGAGACTCAGCCCTGCAGCAGGACAGGGGGACTGATGACACCACGCTCCATTGCCTCTGAATCAGCCAAGTGACCAAACGCTCCCATGACATTCCTCCCAAACACCCCACACCTGGCTGATCTGATCTGGGATCTGTGTTAATATACTACGCCTGCATGTCTTCTACTAGCCCCACATTTTCTAACATCTGACCTCAGATCTGTGGTTCTCTCTCCAGTTACCGCAGGATGACCAGGTCCAACAGTGTGACCACGGCGGTCCAGGCCGACCTAGACGACCCTGACTACTATCCCGCCGACGCTCCAGAGATGGCGATGCGCCACTCGGCCACCATGCCCCGCCAGTACTCCCGGGACTCCGCCACCTCCACCGTCTCCATCCAGGGCTCGGGCAACCACTACCACGCCCTGACTGTAGAGGAGTACGGCGAGGTGGGTGTCGACCCATCCATCCTGCCCCCACCCGACCCCTGGATGGACCAAGTGGAGGGCCCAATGGAGGTGGTGGAGGGGAGGGGGTCGTTGTGTCCCAGGGACGGGCGCTGGTTCCTCAAGCTGCTGCAGGCCGAGATGGAGCGCATGGAGGGCTGGTGCAGACAGATGGAGCAGGAAGAGATGGAGAACAAGCTGCCGGACGAGAGTGAGTGGTGGCTACACACCTGCACGTACAGATGTACATACAAAACAACTTCAACTCGAGAATATTCCGCTGAATATGTGGAAACTGGTGCAGAAGTTGGGTTGGGGTTCAGTAGAATCACTAACACTTCTCTGCATTTGTGCTTTTTGGTGGTGTTGGTGCATGGTGTGTGAAGGTTATATCCAGTGGTGTAAAGTACTTAAGTAAAAATACTTTAAAGTACTACTTAAGTAGTTTTTTGTGGTATCTGTACTTTACTTTACTATTTATATTTTTGCCAACTTTTACTTTTACCTCACTACATTTCTAATGAAAATAATGTACTTTTTACTCCATACATATTTAAAACCAAATACTTTTAGACTTTTACTCAAGTAGTATTTTACTGGGTGACTTTCACTTTTACTTGAGTCATTTTGTATTAAGGTATCTTTACTTTTACTCAAGTTTGATAATTGAGTATTTTTTCCACCACTGGTTATATCCATTGTTTTCCCTCTCTCTGTATCCCTACGTTTTTTCCCTCCTTCCCTCTCTATGTCTGTGTCCTCCAAATGACCCAACAGACTTAGTAGACGGAGTGAAATTGCCTGAGTACCAAATGGCACCCTATTCCCAAGATAATGCACTACTTTTGACCGAGGCCCGACAGGGCTCAGTTCAAACGTAGTGCACTACATAGGGAATAGGGTGCCATTTGGGACACGCTGGGTATTCATGGCAGCTGGCCACACTACCTGCTTGTTGCCTGCTATCCCCTCTGCCGACTTACCAGGCATAGTTATCAATAGGGAGCCAGCTGGGTCCCGCAACACATCTGTGCTGTACAGTAAAATGGCCTTTCACAGCCACGCTCAATAGTTTTCATTCTCAAACTCACTCACTGCCAGCACCATAGCTCCAGATTGACAGCCCTACAATGACACTGTCTGCATCACAAAATAACGCCCTGTTTACTTTCTTTTGACTAGGGGGAATAGGGTACTGTAGGGTTCTGGTTAAAAGTAATACTCTATAGGGAATAGGGTGCCATTTGGGGTGCATTCTCAGAATAGCCCAATGTTGTAGCCTTTGTACAACTAGAATACTACTCCTTAGATTTGTCCCTAGTGACATAAATGTTTTCTTCATTTAGACTTGTACCTCATTGGGCTAAATCAGGGTCACACACAGTGTTTCTTGGTAGTCTTAAACAAATCTACTTTGAAACAAAAGCAAGTACACACTACACACACAGTTATGGGCTTTAAAAAATGTTTTGACACTTTGAACCATTTCAGATATAGAGTTGAAATGCATTACATTTTGAGTTTGCATCCCAATAGTATATGTATATACTGAACAAAAATGTAAACGCAACATGTAAGGTGATGATACCATGTTGCGTTTACGAGTTGAAATAAAAGATCCCAGAAATGCGCAGTTTTCTAAAAATGTTGTGCACAAATTTCTTTACATCCGTATCGAGTGAGCATTTCTCCTTTGACAATATAATCCATCCACCTGACAGGTGTGGCATGTCAAGAGCTGATTAAACAGCATGATCATTACACAATCGCACCTTGTGCTGGGGCAATAAACCACACAGAACGCACTGCAACTGCCTCTGCAATACAATTCTACAAGCCACATCCGGCTTCTTCACCTGCGGGATTGTCTGAGACCAGCCACCAGACAGCTGATGAAACTGTGGGTTTGCACAACCGAAGAATTTCTGCACAAACTGCCAGAAACCATCTAAGGAAAGCTCATCTGTATTTATCGTCCTCACCAGGGTCTTGACCTTGACGTAACCGACTTCAGTGGGCAAATGTTCACCTTCGATGGCCATTGGCAAACTGGAGAATTGTGATCTTCACAGATGAATCCCGGGTTTCAACTTTACCGGGCAGATAGCAGATAGCGTGTATTTCATCAACGTTGTGAACAGAGTGCCCCATGGTGGCGGTGGGGTTAGGGTATGGACAGGAATAAGCTAAGCATAACGAACACGATTGCATTTTATCAATGGCAATTTGAATGCACAGAGATACAGTGACGAGATCCTGAGGCCCATTGTCGTGCCATTCATCTTCCGCCATCAACTCATGTTTCAGCATGATAATGCACAGCCCCATTTTGCAAGAATCTGTACACAATTCCTGAAAACTGAAAATCTCCCAGTTCTGGCCTGCATACTCACCAGACATGTCACCCATTGAGCATGTTTGGGATGCTCTGGATCAACGTGTAAGACAATGTCTTCCATTTCCCACCAATATCCAGCAACTTTGCACATCCATTGAAGAGGAGTGGGACAACATTCCACAGGCCAACATCAACAGCCTGATCAGCCTGATCAACTCTATGTGAAGGAGATCGTGTCGTGCCGCCTAGAAGCATATAGTGGTCACACCAGATACAGACTTTTTTCAGATTTTTCTGTTTTCTGATCCATGCCCCTGTAACAGTATAACTTTAGACCATCCCCTTTCAAAAAAACAAAACAACAGTCACCCACGAAGCATCGTTACCCATCGCTCCACAAAAAGTCGCGGCAAGGGGAACAACTACTTCAAGGTCTCAGAGCAAGTGACGTCACCGATTGAAACGCTATTTAGCGCGCACCACCGCTAACTAAGCTAGCCGTTTCACATCCGTCACACAAGATATCTGTGACCAACAGATGGATATCTGTATTCCCAGTCATGTGGAATCCATAGATTAGAGCGTAACAAATGTATTTAAATTGACTGATTTCCTTATATCTGTAACTCAGCAAAATCTTTGAAATTGTTGCATGTTGCGTTTATATTTTTGTTCAGTGTGCACCACAGAAGACTGAAATATAACAAAAAAGTACAGAAAATAATGAAAAATGTTGATTAATTACGAAATTATGAGAAATAATAATAACATTCCACCCATGAGGCCATTAGAGGGCGCTTTGGTAATTTGACTGCAGGAAAGGTCTACGGCTAATGCATTATTTCTGATGGGGAGAACACAGCGTTATGTGAGGGTGGTGAACTTTGGCACGTCTGCTGATCAGCCCTTGTGTAGGGATTCTGCAGTGAATTTCCTCCCTCTGACATGTAAGTCGAGGTTGTGTATTGAGACGGTAGGCTGGTTCAGAAGTCCCCCACTCTCAAAGCATGGTGGGGGCGTTGTTTATTTGATGTGTAGGATAAACACTCCCCCTTTCATCTAAATTCACAGCTTAGGTTCCCAGTTCCCACTCTCCACATATTTATAGCCTTGCAATCATCAAAGACAAAGTCTGTGTGACTCCAAGGTTATTTAACTTAAGATTGATGTCTGACTGTCTGTGTGACGTGTGTGTGTGTGTGTGTGTGTGTGTGTGTGTGTGTGTGTGTGTGTGTGTGTGTGTGTGTGTGTGTGTGTGACTTTCCGCAGTCCTGGGGAAGATCCGCAGTGCAGTAGGCAGCGCCCAGCTGCTCATGTCTCAGAAGTTCCAGCAGTTTCGGGAGCTGTGTGAGGAGAACCTGGTATGTAATACACATACACACCAATCTTAAATCACTCTACTGCGTCAGCAGGCCCTTCATTGCCAACTGTCACATAATGAGATGATCTATACAAGCTCATAATTGACCCTCAGTGTCAAACAAAACACTGCTATGGTTGCAAATTCTAAATAGGATTCTAGTCGAGCACCACTCACAGCATACTGACCTTGAAGTGTGGAGATACAAGGTGAAATAGTCCCAGACCAGTATGCTGATGACATACGGATGGGGAAATGAGAGTGGTACAACCCTGTCCTGACTGAGTGTGTGTGTGTTTGTGTGTGTGTGTGTGTGTCTGTGTGGGTGCGTACATGTGTGTGTGTGTGTGTGGGTGCGTACATGCGTGTGTGTCTGTGTGGGTGCGCGCGCGTGCGTGTGTGTGTGTGTATGTGTGTGTGTGTGTGTGTGTGGGTGCGTACATGCGTGTGTGTGTGTTTGTGTGTGTGTGGGTGCGCGCGCGTGCGTGCGCGCGTGTGTGTGTGTATGTGTGTGTGTGTGTGTGTGGGTGCGTACATGCGTGTGTGTGTGTTTGTGTCTGTGTGGGTGCGCGCGCATGTGTGTGTGTCTGTCAGAACCCCAATGCCAACCCCAGGCCCATCTCCCAGGATCTGGCTGGTTTCTGGGACATGCTGCAGCTGTCCATCGAAAACATCAGCCTAAAGTTTGATGAGCTGCACCAACTCAAAGCCAACAACTGGAGAGCCCCGGACCCCCCCGTGATAAAGGTACCACTCAATGTAGTAGACCCTATAGGCCAGATCCACCTTAAAGGGATAGTTCCCCCAAATTACAAAATGCAATATTGTTTATAATGTAAGCAATGTTGTAATTGGGTGACCTATCCCTTTAAGTCTGGACGTAATCCAATACAATGGAATGGTGTTTTTGTCCTGGATGCTTCTACTTTCATTGTTGCTGAATATCATTAACATACGTAGATTTTAGTTCAATGTAGCATAAGGTGTTGTAATGCATGTAAAAGGATTGTTATAATGTTGTGTGATAACCTGCCTGACGTGACTGCATGTCTGCTGTGTTTTTTTTGTTGTTTTGTTTTGTTGTTGACAGTGAGCTGGATTGTTGAGAAGTCACTCTTCCTGCCATGCACCGTCGGGCCTCGCTGACCTTGCTGGCCACTCTTACCCCACGCACACCCCACGCCTACCTTCTGCCTGCGTACTCTCACAAAATGGCCACAGCCGTCACCGCCCACATGAAAAAATACAACAGTTTACTATAGAATACCACAGTACTTACTGTAGAAATCTGTAGTAAACTGTAGTATACTGTAGAATACTATATTACACACTGTAGTATCCCTTGATCATGTGTAGTACTTACTATAGAATGTTGTAGTATACTGTAGAATACTAGAGTAAATACTACAGTATTATCCACACAAAAAAAACACTGTAGTAAATACTACCGTAATATATGCAAAAACTCTATATTCCTCAAAAACTGTAAAATATAGTAAATACTACGGTATTTAATGTACATATACACTGCCCATTCGCCTCCCCTAATATTGCAATTTATGCCACCCACAAGTGAGAAACCTACATACCAAGTATAGACCATATATTTTATTCCCTACAAGTTATAGAAAAGAGCAGAGGTTCTGAATTATCCATTCAGATCCCAGTCCTACCTACCTAGAGGTTATGGGAATTTGCTCTTTTTGTAATTCTCAAGGAGATTTCCTGAAGGAGAAAGTCTCCACTTCTATATTAAAGAAAACTATACTAAATACTACAGAAATGTCTGCAAAAACACTACAGTAAATACTACAGTATACTACAATCTGCAAAAACACTACATGAATTACTCTTTTATTTTCCTGCTGTAGTAAATACTACAGTATACTACAGTAAAGTCAGCAAAAACACTACAGCAAATACAATGGTATTTATAGTATGCTATAGTTTTTTTTCATGTGGGCACCAACCGTAACCTCACTCTCGTGAACCCTGTTGCATGCTCTCACACCATGCAAGCTACAACAAACTGCTGATGTCATGTCAGTCATGCATTCTTTAACCTCCACACAAAATGGCTGCCGTTGTGCCCCTACTGCCAGAGGCACAGAAGATGGCCTCTAACTGTAGTTGTTTGTCCTCCCCCGTCCATCCAGGAGAGACGGTTCGCCCCTCCAGTGCCAAAGAAGCCCCACAGGGGCCATCCTCCCCTGGCCAGGGACCGTTCTCTGGAGAGCTCCGTTAGACAGCGGCTGGAGGCTCGCAAACGTCTGCTGGCCGCCAAGCGGGCCCTCGCGGTCCGACAGAGCTCTGTCACCGAGAGCACAGCAGACAGTATTGAGATCTACATCCCCGAGGCCCAGACCAGACTATGAGACACACACAGATAGAGACAGAGACCCTCCCCCACACACACACACACACACACACACACGCACCTACAATGGTGCACGCAAACACCCACACAGGCACACACAGCACTGAATGGCGAGGGTAGGGTGCTTGTAATATAATCACATCTTTATTTACTTCAACAAAAGAGCGGGGACGGTCACAGCTCTATAGTTGAGTGAGAATACTGTATATTTATGAATTTTTATCCTCTCCATTTGATCCTCTCCGTTGAACTTTCAGCTTTGACGTAGCTCCCCCCCCCCCACTCCCAGCGATGTTTCTTCTTGTGATGTCAACTCTTCTTACCGATATTCCACCAACCAAGTGACCTGTTGTCACCCAAACAACAGGTATAGCAGTACCACAGCATTGAGGCATAATGTATCATGTTTCTGATTCATTGGAACAGAAGGAAAGTTACTGAGGGAGGGGTAGTGTACTAGTGGGTCTAGACGGAGTGCTGTCAGGGCACACTAGCTAATCCTGTTGGGTGTCAGAAAGCCTGAGACAGCAACTGTGTCCCACATGACACCCTACTTCTTAAATAGAGCACTGTTTTTGTGCACTACCTAGTGCACAAAAACAATAACTACCTAGGGAGTTATTTGAGACACAGCCAACCTCTCTACTCTGGTGACCGTGGGTGAGGCTGCTACTGTGACTCACAGCACGATAACAGCAGACAATAGGGAAACTCAGTCTCTTTCCCCCTGTGGGATACTACTGTCACGGGGTTCACAACACACACTCACACACACACACACACACACACACACACGCACACACACACACACATACGCATGCACGTACACTCATTTGAGGTAACTTACCTAAACCTGTTTGAATTGTTAGGGAGAACACCTGAGACGTGTCTAAAACCTTCTGGAGACATACGAGACATCGACAGAATGTAGCAGCGACCATTGAAACTGTTTTAAATGTTTCAATTAGGATTCAATCCTAACTTCGATTTAGTAATATTTTCACTTAGTCATGCATTGATGTCAATGGAAGACTAAGTAAACTTAAGTAAAACTTAGGATTCGCCCCTTATTATTGAAATCCAGGGAACAGCAGCTCTACATGACTTGGCAATGAAATCACACACGTAAGCATTTTAGTGAGTCACCATATTTTAAAAACAATAAAATGCAAAGAAAAAGGGTATACACTAATGGTTTGATACAATGATTTTAGTCCAACACCTATGAACACCTAGATGTTCTATTAGAGCAACACACATTTATCACACACTATTTTGTTATTGTACTTCCAGAGTACTCTGAGAGACTTTGCGCAGTAGCTGAATCAACACAGTCCGAAGTTGTTCAACGTAGAAAATAATATCAATGTGCAAAAATGACTTTCATTTGTAAAATCCAAACCTTTTATAAAATGGGATTTGGATGAGAGGTGTAGCTTGGGATTCATAGTATTTACCAATAATCAATACAGGTCTTTGTAGAGTAAAAAAATCGAATGAATAAATCAACTCTGTCGGACAATGACACTATTCCTCCTTTTCTCCAAAAGCAGTCTTTCCTGTTACAGGAGCAGTGGCATGATTCTGCTGTACTCTCCTATGTCTGAACTTTATAGGGGTTATAGGTCAAAGGGTCACGTCCGTCTGTCTACCCTCAGATGTGGTAGGATTCTAGAGTTGACAATGCCAGTCCTGCCTGGTAGTCAGGTATGGAGTTAGGTGGGCTCATGGCAAGCTCTCAGAGAGAGGTCAGTGCAATGAAATCAGGGTCTGCCAGAATAAAAATGGTGATTGACAGTTTAGCAGACTCTCTTATCCAGAGCGACTTACAGGAGGATTTAGGGTTAGGTGCCTTGCTCAAGGGCAGATAAACAGATTTTCCACGTAGTCGGCTTGGGGATTCAAACCAGCAACCATTGGGTTACTGGCCAAGCGTTATTAACCGCTAAGCTACCTGCTGCCCCGTTTAGTGTGCGAGTGGGTGCGTGCGTGTGAGTGTGCGTGCCTGTGTCTTTGAGTGCAGGTGTATGTGTGTATCTAATGTGTATGTGAGTATATGGGGTTTACCTGCTTGTTTCTGAAGTGCTTCCTATTTTTCAAAGTCCAAACGGGTCTTTCTTTTCACTATGGATGTGTCCTAAATGATACCCCATTCCCTATATAATGCAATACGTTTGACCCTTGGCCCATAGAGCTCTGGTCAAAAGTAGTGCACTATGTAGGGAATGGGGTACCATTTTGGCCTCTGATTAACGTAGCAGAATCGACATACTGTTAGTCCGTACCTAAACAAGCCCTGCCTATCATTTTCAACGGAACGATATATGCCTGCACGTATAAAGAACATACGACTGACTACATAATACGCATGCCGACATGAGCTAATTGAAATGTCTTCATGTCATTCTTTTCCTTTTGAACTTATTTCATTCTGTTTATCATATTGTGCTGATAATACAATGTGTCCTTAAGTTTAAAAAAAGAGTCGCCTACTGCCGATGTTCCTTTACTTTAAGGGTATCTTTAAATGTAAAGTGTTACTAATGTTCTACATGACAAGATATTTTGTTATTCTATCAAACGACAGTGGGAATTATTTTCTCCGCATCCAAACTGACACGCAACGCAACCACTTGAAAGTGATATAAAAATAATACAAAGTGTTTAATGGTGTTTTATGTCCACTGTTTATTTATTAATCCCCAGAATCATTATCATTATTATTATGCACTGACAAGGCCCTTATGCTGTGTTTTATGATTCTCCTTCTTATATGGTTTTCTCTTTGGGATGAAAGACACCTTTTATTCTGTGTCAGTAATCAGCCTTAATTTATATTGTGATAGTCAAGCACAAATCAGCCTCAGGGGAAGAAGAATAAAGCACGTGTGATTGTCTCTCTCTCTCTCTGTGTGTGTGTGTGTGTGTGTGTGTGTGTGTGTGTGTGTGTGTGTGTGTGTGTGTGTGTGTGTGTGTGTGTGTGTGTGTGTGTGTGTGTGTGTGTGTGTGTGTGTGTGTGTGTGTGTGTGTGTGCGTGTGCGTGCATGCGTGCGTGCATGCGTGGGATTGTGTGTGTGTGTGTGGGATTGTGTGTAACCCATGAAAAGGCTTTGTCTCATACTGTAAATAAACCCAGTCAACAGGTATACGTCCCAAATGGCACCCTATTCCCAATATAGTACATTAAGTGCACTACTTTTGACCAGGGCCCATAAGGCTCTGGTCAAAAGTAGTGCACTTAATAGGGAATAGGGTGCCTTTTGGGAAGCAATCCCTTGAACATTACAAGAGTTCTGTGGTTTAATGGTTTAGATCAACTACTCTTGTCAAAATACACCATTACAAACGCTCTGCAAACCCAATCACTCTGCAATTTCTTTATATGAAGTTTTTTTTTTAATCACTTACTTGTATGAGTGAGACAATCTTGAACAAATTTGCTTTCATAGACTGTTTGTGGGTGTTTGTAAACTCTATTGAAACTGCTTTGACATGAGGGAAATCCCTGCTAGCCATATACACTCACCGGAACAGTTTATTAGGTACACCCATCTACTAGTGGGTCGGAACCCCCCTTTGCCTCCAACCCAGCCTGCATTCTTCAGGGCATCAGAAACGTTCCACAGGGATGTTGGTCCCTGCTGATGCGATGGCATCACGGCGATATATTCATGCCGTGAACAGCCCATTCCATCTCTTCCCAAAGATGCTTTATTGGGTTGAGGTCTGGGGACTGCGCAGGCCACTCAAGTAAACTGAACACGCTGTATTGTTCCAGGCAAAGTTTTTCCACTCCTCAATTGTCCAGTGTTGGTGATCACGTGCTCACTAGAGCCACCTCTTCTTGTTTTTAGCTGATAGGAGTGGAACCCGGTGTGGTAGTCTGCTGCAATAGCCCATCCGTGACAAGGATCGACGAGTTGTCCACACCACTGTTGTATTGTGTCGTTATTTGTCTGTTTGTGGCACGCCTGTAAGCTTGCTCGATTCTTGGCATTCTCCCCCCATCTCTCTCATCAACCACGTGTTCGCCCACAGGACTGCCGCCGACTGGATGTTTTCGGTGTGTTGCACCATTCTCAGTGAACCATATACACTGTCATGCGTGAAAAGCCCAGGAGAGTGGCCATTTCTGAGATGTGTGATCGTCGGCGCCTGGCACCAACGATCACACCACACTCAAAATTGCTGAGGTCACTCGTTTTGCCCATTCTAACGTTCAATCCAACAGTAACGGAATGCCTCAATGGCTGTCTGCCTGGATTATATAACAAGCCACGGCCACGTTTCTCCCTGTCTGTAGGAGCGATCCATTTTCGTGAACGGGGTGGTGTACCTAATAAACTGGTGAATATATAAGAGAAACATGTTCATGACTGAAAAGTCTCATTTGTTTGTGATGGAAATCGTGATGAATTAACTGTTCGGTATGATTTCTCAATGAATTAGACAATATTCAAAAGGTTACAATAAGTTTATACAGTGGGGCAAAACAGTATTTAGTCAGCCACCAATTGTGCAAGTTCTCCCACTTAAAAAGATGAGAGAGGCCTGTAATTTTCATCATAGGTACACTTCAACTATGACAGACAAAATGAGAAAAAAAATCCAGAAAATCACATCGTAGGATTTTTTATTAATTTATTTGCAAATTATAGTGGAAAATAAGTATTTGGTCACCTCACAGACCTGTAACTTCTTCTTTAAGAGGCTCCTCTGTCCTCCACTCGTTACCTGTATTAATGGCACCTGTTTGAACTTGTTAGCAGTATAAAAGACACCTGTCCACAACCTCAAACAGTCACACTCCAAACTCCACTATGGCCAAGACCAAAGAGCCATCAAAGGACACCAGAAACAAAATTGGGAAGACTGAATCTGCAATAGGTAAGCAGCTTGGTTTGAAGAAATCAACTGTGGGAGCAATTATTAGGAAATGGAAGACATACAAGACCACTGATAATCTCCCTCAATCTGGGGCTCCACGCAAGATCTCACCCCGTGGGGTCAAAATGATCACAAGAACGGTGAGCAAAAATCCCAGAACCACACGGAGGGACCAAGTGAATGACCTGCAGAGAGCTGGGACCAAAGTAACAAAGCCTACCATCAGTAACACACTACGCCGCCAGGGACTCAAATCCTGCAGTGCCAGACGTGTCCCCCTGCTTAAGCCAGTACATGTCCAGGCCCGTCTGAAGTTTGCTAGAGAGCATTTGGATGATCCAGAAGAAGATTGGGAGAATGTCATATGGTCAGATGAAACCAAAATATAACTTTTTGGTAAAAACTCAACTCGTCGTGTTTGGAGGACAAAGAATGCTGAGTTGCATCCAAAGAACACCATACCTACTGTGAAGCATGGGGGTGGAAATCATGCTTTGGGGCTGTCTTTGGGGCAGTTTTTTTGCAAAGGTACCAGGACGACTGATCCGTGTAAAGGAAAGAATGAATGGCGCCATGTATCGTGAGATTTTGAGTGAAAACCTCCTTCCATCAGCAAGGGCAACGAAGGAGTGGCTTCGTAAGAAGCATTTCAAGGTCCTGGAGTGGCCTAGCCAGTCTCCAGATCTCAACCCCATAGAAAATCTTTAGAGGGAGTTGAAAGTCCGTGTTGCCCAGCAACAGCCCCAAAACATCACTTCTCTAGAGGAGATCTGCATGGAGGAATGGGCCAGCAACAGTGTGTGAAAACCTTGTGAAGACTTACAGAAAATGTTTGACCTCTGTCATTGCCAACAAAGGGTATATAACAAATTATTGAGATAAACTTTTGTTATTGACCAAATACTTATTTTCCATCATAATTTGCAAATAAATTCATAAAAAATCCTACAATGTCATTTTCTGGAGAAAACAAAATCTAATTTTGTCTGTCATAGTTGAAGTGTACCTATGATCAAAATTACAGGCCTCTCTCATCTTTTTAAGTGGGAGAACTTGCACAATTGGTGGCTTACTAAATACTTTTTTGCCCCACTGTACCTTTTTTGCCCATTATGTTTTAAGGTAATTTAATATAAGTTGTGTTGCTCTTTATATTTTTATTTCACCTTTTCATTAGAATTCATTCAAATATCGGTCAAATTATTTAGTTATTTATGATTATTATATTAACATATCAAAACCCTGACATTACAGGGGGATTACGGGAAGTGGTAAAGAATGTTGGATTGTGGGTAATTGCCAAACTAAAGACTTTCAACCAATCCTGGCAATTCTGAGAGGCGGAGGCTTGTGATGTATGCCGTGTTCACGTGCTAGTCGGAACTAGAAAATGATAATATTTCTGACATGCTAACTGGTTGAACACGACAAGTGTATAGCTACAATCAGTTAACAAGTCAGAACATTCAGAGTTTCCGAGTTCCGACTAGCACGTGATCGTAGCAATAGTCCATATATAAGTATAAAACGATTCAAATGAACATCTGTACATAAATGAATGTTTCCCTATGTAAATGTAATAACAATCAAATAACATATTAAGCAGATATACATTTTGTAATTAATATTATTGCACTGTTGATGTTATGTCACGTGTACGGAAATGTATCAGCATTAAAAACCTTAATGCCATCATCATACGCTATCCTATATGTGTTTATTGAAATGCAGGCTGCACATGTTTTCGCTTATAATATAATGAGGCAGATTTACAAATACTGAACAAAAATATAAATGCAACATGCAACAATTGCAAAGATTCTGCTGAGTTACAGTTCATATAAGGAAATCAGTCAAAGGCCCTAATCTATGGATTTCACATGACTGGGCAGGGGCGCAGCCATGGGTGTGCCTGGGAGGGCATAGGCCCACCCACTTGGCAGCCAGGCCGACCCACTGGGCAGCCAGGCCCAGCCAATCAGTATCAGAAATACTTCTCAGCACCCCCTGCATGTGAAGAAGCCGGATTTGGAGGTCCTGGTCTGGCGTGGTTACACGTGGTCTGTGGTTGTGAGGCCGGTTGGACGTACTGCAAAATTCTCTAATACAACGTTTGGAGGCGGCTTATGGCAGAGAAATAACATTCATTCTCTGGCAACAGCTCTGGTGCACATTCCTGCAGTCAGCATGCCAATTGCACGCTCCCTCAAATCTGTGTCATTGAGTTGTGTGGCAAAAATGCACATATTAGAGTAGCCTTTTATTGTCCCCAGCACAAGGTGCACCTGTGTAATGATCATGCTGTTTAATCAGAAGGGTCAGTAGGAGTCACCCTTTTCTCTGGTCAAAAAAAAATAATCCCAATGCCCCAGGGCAGTGATTAGGGACATTGCCCTGTGTAGGTTGCCGTCTTTCGGATGCGATGTTAAACGGGTGACCTGTCTCTCTCTGGTCACTAAAGATTCCATGGCACTTATTATAAGATTAGGGATGTTTAGCCCTGTGTCCTGGCTAAATTCCCAATCTGGCCTTTACAATTTACAATTGGCTCATTCATCTCCTCGCCCCTGTAACTATTCCCCGGGTTGTTGCTGTAAATGAGTCAACTTACCTGGTAAAATACCATGTCTTGTTTTGATTGATGTCATTTCTATGCTAATATCACTCAAATTCAGTAGCTAGCAAACCAACAACTGTAACAATGTATTTGAGAGACAGGTGGTCAGTGTGTATGTGTTTTCAGTAAACATTTGGAGACTAAATATAGTTTACATACGGTCAACAGTTTAAGCCAACCCTGTCTGTTTCAACCCATAGTTGCGCACATGTCCGTTATTGCTAAACAACCAACCCATCTATACTATAAAAGGCTGGTGCAGCATTTCCAAACCATCAGAAGAAAGGTATGCATGCAATGGTGATCGGTTCACTACTTTGACAAAGTCAATCTTGGAAGGGTCATTTGATCAGTCTAAAAGTCAGTTTAAGAACAAATTCTTATTTTCAATGACGGCCTAGGAACACTGGGTTAACTGCCTGTCCAGGGGCAGAACCCCAGATGTGTACCTTGTCAGCTCAGGGATATGAACTTGAAACCTTTCGGTTACTAGTCCAACACTCTAACCACTAGGTTACCCTGCCTAGTGGTTAAAGATTTTTCTCGTATGCATGTATCCTCAAAAGAACACAAATACCCAGGATCCACATGGTCTTACTTTGGGTCATATTGACTAGCCACCAAAACAAAAGAGAATGGACTACCTGAATTTATCCAATAAGAAACCTTGGTAAAGCTTTACCCTGACACCTAGCATCATAACCATGTGAAAATACGGTCATAACACTGTCATGACAGATATTTAGACATGTTGTGACATATATTGTGTTATTTTATGGCTGGTTGTGACACCTACATAAGATTGTCAAAAAGGCTAAACCTTCCATTACACCAGGCCTGGGCAAAGGCAGGCGGCCCTTGACCTGATTCAATATGGCCCACGGAATCATGCTCAGATCACATAAAGAATTTGCAATAGTAAAGTTTTGAAAAACGTATTTGTTAATCAAATTATAAGCCCAATGAATACTCACCATTGTGTAATGATTTAACTACCGCCGCTTGTGGGACATTTATTTTGAAGGCACGTATAAATGACAACTGCACGAGAACAGACAGTGACTGACAGGCTGACACACACGTCACAGTTACAAATAGTAGCTAGCTAGAAATTGAGTTATCCAAAGATTTCAAAGAAAAGGAAAGTAGACAATGAATGTAGGGTGTTCCAGTAAGAGTGGACATCGAAATATTTCTTTATTGAGGTTTCAGGGAAAGCTGTGTGCTTAGTGTGCAAAGTGAGCATCGCTGTCTTGAAAGACTACAACTTGTCCCGACACTTCCAGACGAAGCATGCAAAGAAATATAGGAATATGTCTTCTGAGCAGAGGGCAAGTGCATCGAAAGAGTTGCTTTCTCAGTTGCAAAAGCAGCTAGGACTTTTCACAAAACTGCATTCAGCAAACAACGGAATTGCAAGAGCTAGCTATGTACTGTCCCACAAAAGTTGCTAACCATAGTAAGCCATTCGCTGAGGGCTAATTCATTAAATAATGTTTAATTGACTCTGCAGCAATACTTTGGCTCGACAAGAAAGAGCTGTTTGAAAATGTTTCCCTGTCAAGATGAACAGTTGACATGGCGTGTTCAGGGCATTGCAGAGAATATGGAACAACAGTTGAAAGACAAGGTAAAGGATTTCATTTCTCCTTGGCCCTGGATGAGAGCAGTGATGCACGTGGCACAGCGCAGTTGTTGATATTCTTACGAGGCGTAACCCCAGACTTTGAAATGACAGAGGAGCTCGCTTCAGTGCAGTCAATGAAGAGCACAACCACAGGGAAAGATTTATTGGAGGAAGATCACAAGTGTGTGGCAAAGCTGGGACTGAGATTTGAAAAGTTATCCAGTCTGATCACTGCCGGGTGCCCAAACTTGACAGGAAAAAAACGTTTCCCTTTTGAAAAGGATACAAGATCAAGTAGCTGAGCTGAACCCAGATCAGACAATTATTCTCCCGCATTGCATTATTCATCTGGAGGTGCTCTGTAAATGTGTTCTGAAAATGAGCCACGTTGTGGATACAGTCACTAAAGTGGTAAACTTCATAAGAGAAAAATCTTTAAACCACAGGCAGTTTGTCTCACTGTTGGAAGAGACAGTCAGGTCATGCAGATCTCCCCTCCCACACAAACGTGAGATGGCTGAGTTTGGGGAAGGTGCTTAAAAGGATGTGAAAATGACATGCTGTTGGTTTCTTCTCCTTTCACCTGCAATGTGGATAACGCTCCCACTGACCTGCAACTTGAGCTTATCAATCTTCAGTCTGATGCAGTGATTGGAGAACTATTCAAAACACTGTCACTGACGAGGTTCTATGCATCTCTCGATGAACAAAACTTTCCAAAGATTATGAGTCATGCTCAGGAGATGTTTGCACCAACCTATGTATGTGAACAGACATTTTCAGGGATGAAATATAACAAGTCAAGGCACAGATCATCTCTTACTGACTCTCACCTCTCAGCAATCGTGCGCATAGCGACGTCAGAAACTATACCTGACTTCACTGCTCTAGTCAATGTCCATCAGACTTCACTCCTCACACTGATTGGATGTTTAAATGTAATGTTGAGCTCTCCCTTGTATTTTTGTAAATGCCCGTTAAGAGTTCTGTCCGTGGTGCTGAATGCACAGTGTACTTTTCCCTCCATGTAGTTCATTGCATGTTTAATAATGAAAATACCTACCAAAAGGAGAACATGGATGTGGTTTATTTCTGTGCATGTTAAAAAAGTAAAATAAGTAGCATATCTGGACATGATTTACAGTAGATATATCTGTCAACATAGTCATACACATGATGTATAATCCTGTAATATGATTCTGGCCCGCGATGTTAAAAATATATTCTAATGTGGCCCTCCATGGAAAATAATTGCCCAGGCCGGCATTACACCATAGCCTACGTGTCAACAGTATGTTTATGTTATATATACTGTATATATATTTTTATTGAGCATGTTACATTGTCATTGTAATTGCGCACACGTTGATGTCAGACATGCACCTACCCCAATGCTCTGTTGCTGATGACTAGGATGAATGCAGGAGCAGATTTCAGGAGCAGGACAAGACACCCTCTTTTTAACTGATGACTGACATAAGGGCATGTACATGATAGGCCAATCTGGCAGGGTCGTAAAGTGTATTTTCTTGTTTTGACCCTTTTTTCTCCCCAATTTCGTGATATCCAATTGGTAGTTACGGTCTTGCCCCATCGCTGCAACACCCGTATTGACTCGGGAGAGGCAAAGGTCGAGAGCCATGCGTCCTCCAAAACACGATCCCGCCAAACCGCAGTGCTTCTTGACACAATGTTCGCTTAAACCTGCAAGCCAAGCGGGACCAAGTTGGAGGAAACACCGTACAGCTGCCGACCGAAGTCAGCGTGCATGAGCTCGGCTACCACAAGGAGTCGCTAGAGTGCGATGGGACAAGGACAAAAAGCCGGCCAAACCCTCCCCTAACCTGGACGACGCTTGTCAAATTGTGCACCGCCTCATGGGTCTCCCGGTCGCGGCCGGCTGCGACACAGCCCGGGATCATACCCGGATCTGTAGTGATGCCTCTAGCACTGCGACACAGTACCTTAGAACTTCTTACTGGTTGGTAGGTGGTCAAATACTTATGTCATGCAATAAAATGCAAATGAATTACTTAAAAATCATACAATGTGATTTTCAGGATTTTTGTTTTAGATTCCGTCGCTCACAGTTGAAGTGTACCTATGATAAAAATGACAGACCTCTACATGCTTTGTAAGTAGGAAAACCTGCAAAATCAGCAGTGTATCAAATACTTGGTTCTCCCCACTGTATCTCAAAGTGCTCTATAGAAACCCAGCCTAAAACCCAAAACAGCAAGCAATGCAGGTGTAGAAGCACGGTGGCTAGGAAAAAATCCCTAGAAAGGCCAAAACCTAGGAAGAAACCTAGAGAGTAAACAGGCTATGAGGGGTGGCCTGTCTTCTTCTGGCTGTGCCGGGTGGAGATTATAACAGAACATGGCCAAGATGTTCTAATGTTCGTAAAATTACCAGCATGGTCAAATAATAATAATCACAGTAGCTGCCGAGGGTGCAGCAAGTCAGCACCTCAGGAGTAAATGTCATTTGGATATTCATAGCCGATCATTAAGAGTATCTCTAACCACCCCTGCAGTCTCTAGAGAGTTGAAAACAGCAGGCCTGGGACAGGTAGCACGTCCGGTGAAGAGGTCAGGATTCCATCGCCGCAGGCAGAACAGTTGAAACTGGAGCAGCAGCACGGCCAGGTGGACTGGAGACAGCAAGGAGTCATCATGCCAGGTAGTCCTGAGGCATGGTCCTAGGGCTCAGGTCCTCCGAGAGAAAGAGAGAATTAGTGAGAGCATACTTACACAGGACACCGGATAAGACAGGAGTACTCCAGATATAACAAACTGACCCTAGCCCCCCGATACAAACTACTGCAGCATAAATACTGGAGGCTGAGACAGGAGGGGTCAGGAGACACTGTGGCCCCATCCGATGACACCCCCGGACAGGGCCAAACAGGAAGGATATAACCCCACCCACTTTGCCAAAGCAAAGCCCCCAAACAACTAGAGGGATATCTTCAACCACCAACTTACCATCCTGAGACAAGGCAGAGTATAGCCCACAAAGATCTCCGCCACGGCACAACCCAAGGGGGGGCGCCAACCCAGACAGGAAGATCATGTCAGTGACTCAACCCTCCTAGGGATGGCATGAAAGAGCACCAGTAAGCCAGTGACTCAGCCCCTGTAATAGGGTTAGAGGCAGAGAATCCCAGTGGAGAGAGGGGAACCGGCCAGGTGGAGACAGCAAGGGTGCTCCAGAGCCTTTCCGTTCACCTTCACACTCCTGGGCCAGACTACACTCAATCATATGACCCACTGAAGAGATGAGTCTTCAGTAAAGACTTAAAGGTTGAGACCGACAGAGTCTGCGTCTCTCACATAAAAATGGAGCGCTATAGGAGAAAGCCCAGCCTCCAACTGTTTGCTAAGAAATTCTAGGGACAATTAGATGGCTTGCGTCTTGTGACCGTAGCGTACGTGTAGGTATGTACGGCAGGACCAAATCAGAAAGATAGGTAGGAGCAAGCCCATGTAATGCTTTGTACGTTAGCAGTAAAACCTTGAAATCAGCCCTTGCCTTAACAGGAACCATGTTTAGGGAGGCTAGCACTGGTGTAATATGATCAAATTTTGGGGTTCTAGTCAGGATTCTAGCAGCCATATTTAGCACTAACTGAAGTTTATTTAGTGCTTTATCCGGGTAGCCGGAAAGTAGAGCATTGCAGTAGTCTAACCTAGAAGTAACAAGTAAGCATGGATTCATTTTTCTGCATCATTTTTGGACAGATGGTTTCTGATTTTTGCAATGTTACGTAGATGGAAAAAAGCTGTCCTTGAAACAGTCTTGATATGTTCGTCAAAAGAGAGACCAGGGTCCAGAGTAACGCCGAGGCCCTTCACGGTTTGATTTGAGACGATTGTACAACCATCAAGATTAATTGTCAGATTAAACGTCTGCTGTTATCTCGTACTAATTTATACAGGATTATGCTAATGCCTTGGAGCTCTGATGAACCTATCACACACACACAGGAATGTCTCAGGATAGAATGACTCATGACACCGAGACAGAGAGCATGTAGAAACACAGGCACATGCACACACATCAAAGTGCTATTTCTGTCCTCTCCCTGCCTTTTTTTCTTGATGTAGCACTAATGTATGATTGATATCGCTATTCTACTGCTGTTACGTGATTCTAGTGGGCAATCGCCTGAGAAGATTCTTGATCCTTAGATGTAGTCAATGTGATCGAGTGTTCCAACAGTGAAACGGCAAGCGTAGTAGAAAACAACTATTTATTTAAATCCCATGTGTGACCCCTTATTTGTCACAAACATTGCACAGTATGAAAGGAAATCACATCATTGGGCGTCATGTCACAATCGCTGTACACAAACATGGTCCTTTTTTTGTACATAAAAATGCTTTTTGGTGATTTAGAAAATGCTATATTTTTTTCCGATGCTGGTGACTTCACAAATGAAAAACATCTTATTTAGTGTTGTTCTTCCAGTTAACTGGCCATCGCTACACAGGTTTGTGTCCCAAATTGGCACCCTATTCCCTATACAGTACACTACTTTTGAGCACTATATAGGGAATAGGGTGCCAATTTGGCAGCAGACACTATGTGAGGAGGGGAGGAAGGCTCAGACTAGGAACTTGCTACATTGTTCATCTGAATGATCCCTTCGTGTAGGAAAACGCTTAATCAAAACAAAGACGAGAGGTTTACTTTCTTATAAAATATCAAAAAGGTATAAAAACAAAAGGCAAAAGAAAACAAAAACTATACTCTTATGAAGAAAAAAAAACACAGAACCCTTTCTACAGTAGTGATAAAGTTCATCATAGATCCCAAGAGCAAAGTACGTTTTAAGACACTGAGATGAGAGATGGGGACCCTAACTCGGCCCTATTGTGCGAAAGGCCGAGTGGAAACCGTCGCAAACTGATCTCTGAAATGTAAAACGTGAAACACATCTGGAAACTACATATCCCATGGGGGATAGGTTTGTGAAACTACATACCCCATAATGGAGGAGAGGAGAACCACCCTCCCTCACCTGCAGAACACTTGTATGCCCTCATGCCTTGCTCTAGTAAAATACATAGGAAATGTTTTAAGACAGGCAGCGCTTTTTTTGTCCGTAAATCTTTTTGGTCCTGTGTGCAAAAAAGATGCACATAGATACATACATACACGCATATGACAAAATAAAAAAAGAACTAACAGCCAAGGCACCTTGATATAGTTTTGTACACCAATGTATACCAAAAATATAAGTTATCAGGCTTGTTGAGTTGTGTTTGTTCTTTGTTGCACAGTCACTGAACTCATGTGAGGAGTTCATTTAGAGACAACAACAACAACTGGGTTGTCATCTCTCTTTCCCTCCCCTTTAAGACACCAGTTGTTTAGCCTGCAGCTCCATCTCTGCCGCCCGCTTGAGGGCCACATCCACTAGGAGCTGGAAGCCACTGAAGTCCTGTGTGATGTCTGGGGGGGTGGGGGGAGGGGTGTTGAAGAGCCCACTCTGGGGGCTTAGGTTACACTCCATGGTAGTGTGGGTGGTGGTCACTGGTGGGGCACCCAGGCCCAACCCTTCCTCTCGGCATCTGAAGAGCCCCAGAGCCTCTGTGGTGGAATGCAGCAGCTCTGCGGCCCTACTGCCATCTGTGTTAATGCTGGAGAGGAAGCATGAGAGGTAGGAGGGGGGGCTCGAGCCCTGTTTCTGCATGGCCATGGTGGTAACAGTGGTGTGACAGATGACAGAGGGCCGGGGAGCCACGGTGGTGTCGGGCCCCAGGGAGGAGGAGGGGGACATCTTAGGGGACGATACGGCCTTCAGTAGGATGCCGGGGCTGGGGAGACCTGCCTCGAAGCTGGAGGGGTGCAGCGCCCGCTGGTCGTAGCTGTCCTCGGGGCCCGTGGCGTGCTTTGGTGACTGAGAGCTGGAATCAGAGAAGCCCCCGTCGCCTCCCTTGCTGCCTTTCCGGGAGAAGGTGAACCGGTTAGGGTCTTTACCGTCTTTACGCAGCATCTCCGGGAGGAGCCGCCGACGTGCGTTGATGAACCAGTTGCAAACCTGAAGGAGAGCAAATTGTAACATTTATTTCAGTATATAGTATAGTTTCAAGTTAAAACTTTTAAAAAAGTCAAGGGGGAAAAAAGGAAAGCACAAAATTATACTTTATCTCACACGATGACATAAAAACAGGTTACATACCGTTTACATATTTGCATGACATTGTATGCAAAACATGCATCATATCTGAAACATCTACGAGCATGTGTGATATGCACAACTTGCTCTTGATCGTATATATATATTCTGGCTTACCTATAGACAATGTTTAAAAGCTCTTGTTATGACAACCTAATTGCACATCAACTAATGTTATTTTGTTACTTACGTTAACGTCTTATAAAGCATAGTACGACAGACAAGAAAATATAAGGTTCTACTTCTGTGCTCATCAAGAAACTCAAACTAGGCCTTTGAAAAGCCATCATGGCAGGTAACAAGTATGCTGTAAGGTCTTGTTGCCCTCCCCAATTCTATTGCCCTCTCCTCCCCCCCCACCCCCTCTTCTCCCTCTCTGTCCCAGCCAATTATCAGCCACGGATGGCTCAAAGCCTAGAGCTCTCAGTATGTAAAGGACTCTGTATTGTTCCCAGACAGCTGGGCTTGAAGAGGGCTGGGGGGGAGGGAAATTCCTGTGTGATCGTTACAGCCAAGCCCACGCCAACCACCCAGCAGAGTGAGTGAGCCGAGTCAGAGTTCTTGGTTCCTCCTAGTCACTGTGTGTCAAATGGCACCCTATTATTACCTACAATGTGCATTACTTTTGACCAGAACACTAAGGGAAAAACCATGTGGGCACTTGTCAAAAGTAGTGCACGACATAGGGAATCAGGGAGCCATTTGGGACACAGGACAATGTCGTTTCACTTTCAGATGTGTCTCGTCTGACAGAACGTTGCAATATCAAGCTTCCTTGAAAGGTTGCTAGCTGTTCATTGTCCACGTGTCAATCATGCTCTCTTTGTTTACGTACGTGTCATAAAACCGCGATAGGACTTTACAACACAAGGTCCTTGTACATTGCGTTTCCGGCCAATCATTTGTTTTGCATGCCACAGACCTACTAGTCATCTGGTGGTAAACCTATGAACACTGAGGCCTGTCACTCTGGCCCTCTGATTCTATCCTTCCTTCCTCATTTCCTTGAGATCTGTAAGTGATAAGATAAGTGAAAGCAAGCAATTCAAGGAAGGTAAGAAGGAAGGATGCATTGCTGAAGTATTTGAACAGGGCCCCTTATGTAATCGATGAGGATCATTAGAGAGTTCAGCGTAGCCGGCAGGTAGCCTACTGTTTAGAGTGTTGGCCTAGTAACTGAAAGGTTGCTGGATTGAATCTCCAAGCTGACAAGGTAAAATTCTGTCATTCTGCCCCTTGAACAAGGCAGTTAACCCACTGTTCCCCGGTAGGCTGTCATTGTAAATAAGAATTTGTTCATAACTGACTTGCCTAGTTAAATGTAAAAAAAATGGTTAGCATACCTGTAGTGTGGAGAGCTGCGTCTGCTTGGAGAGCAGGGATTTCTCCTGTTCAGAGGGGTAGGCATTGTAGCGATGCTCATATAGCCAGTCCCTGAGGATCTGCACTGACTCCTTGGGTAGGTTCCCGCGCCGCTTCCTTTTCCCACTGCTCCCTCCCGTACTGGATGACAGGTCCAGGGGGGCGTCCATGCTGTCCTCCTCGTCCGTCTCACTGGCCGACAACGTCATCATGCCTGTGTGTGGAGAAGAGAAGAACGGATGTGTGAAAGAATGTCAGTCAGAATTCCCCCAGAATTCCCCCCCCCCCCCAAACACACCCTTGTCTGTATGTCTGTCTGGTCTGGTCTGTCAGCCACCCACCTTCCAACAGCCCAGTGCCAAAAGCTAGCTCTCTAGCGGAGGCAGCTGATGTGTCAGAAGCAAGCTGTCATGTTCAGCCATGTGATTCGTGGAACAGAGAGGGAGGAAGGGGGGGTGGAGAGGGCGGAGGGAGAGGGTGAAGAGGAGGGACATCACAAAGGCAGGCTGCTCCAATGCTGTGTCAGTTATAAAACCTGCCTCGACAAATACTGCAGGCCTACTGTACTGAGCAAACACCTCTTCATGTTGACACTGACACAGTGCAGGAAGCTACAGCAGGGCCCAAGACAGCTGAAATAGTTATTCCAGGGGGACAATTCCCAAGGCTGTAAAAACATCTGTAGTCCATTTGTTTCCTTCTTTTTTTTTTAAATAGCCTAATCAAACAGTTAATACAAAATAGTTTATTTACCACAAGCCTTGACAAAAACCTGAAAGTCAGGACAACAGATATATTATCTGGAAAATAAACACATTCCAAAATCAAACTTTTTTAGTTGCAACTTATGCAATTTTAGTTGCAATTTAAGTTTTAAATGGTAAAAATATGTCAACAAAACACTGTACCGGATGTCACTAGATCTGTCCTTGGCATAGGGGTGGGAAATCGATTTTTTTTTAAACTAAAAAACATTGAAGTTGGAATGAGGTAATTATGTAGGACTGTATGAGGAAGGGGGAGGGGTACTTGTTGCAAGTCAACGTCTCAAGACTAAACAAAAGAATCTTGTTCGTCGAACCATTATTTCACTACAATTTGAACATTTTTGAAAGAGTTACTCATTTCTTACTTAAAATTAAGTCTATTACTCATCCGGGGGGGATTGAGCGTTTTATAAGCTCTACTCTTAAGGAATTTCTAAGTTTAAAACAATGTGTAGAAGTTCGTGTAGTCTAACACGAGGTCGAAGAATGCGAGAGCAGCGTCGCAGAATGAAAGCCAACAGCAACTTCACAAAGGAGGTCAGGATTTGAACGCTGTGCCAATCGAAAAAAATATAAATAAATCAGGGCTCTGGAAGTCTGCTGCAAATTTCGCACAATCTAATTTCATTCAACAGTGTGGCACATAATACAACGTATACCGAGATAATGAAACCATGTTGCAGCTAAACTAGCAGAGAGAACTTACTCTGCATCGTCGGTGCTACACATTTGATACATTTTAATGAACTAAATGCGCGGTGACGTAAGGGTTTAGAGATGCCCTCTAATTTAGCCAATCCACCCAGATGTACCCTAAAGGAATTAGCTTGGAATTGGAAACTTGTTCATTATGAACTAAGTTTTCAGAGTAAGCTATTCAGTTAAAGGATCTAACACTATTGTATAACAAAATGGTTATGATTATTTACTCGATGCCTTTAACTAGTCAACCTTGAAAGATAACAATTCCTTGCATTTGAAACGGTTTAAATCAAAAGGCATATACGCAAAACAATTTTGACAGCCCGCCTGCACACAGGGGGGACCCTGTTTTGACTGGAGCAAACAATAGGCTGCGTTGCTTGCATTGAGAAATGCCTTATGCGCGATCTCCCTCAATATATCTTTGGATACACGCGTGTTATCGAAATCGGCACGCCGATGGAAAAAGGCGACCTACCCTTTTTTGTCTTCATATCCGTTAGAAATCCCCTTTTCACGTTGGTCACGAGAGGAGCGCAGTAATTTTTTTTCCTTCTTCTTCTCGAATTGTATTCGTTTAATTGGCAGATCCTTTTTCTCGGGATATTCCACACCTATACTCCAAATGGTTAAACGGCTTTGTTCATTGAAAATAAATCAAGTCATAGAACCGTTCCTCGGCTTCTTCAATTGTTTGAGGCGCAATGGGCTACTTATGCCAGGGGTAGGCTACCTGAAGTCCGCTGCTCGACTTAGCGAAGCCTTTCTCATTCAATGTGTGTTTGATCATGAAACTGGGTGACAGCTATCTTTGACAGCTGCGTGACTCGAACGCACAAAGATCCTCCCACTTTAGAAGGGAAGAGCTAAAAAAAAAAAGGCATCAGCATGGCTTTTGCAATGGCATATACACAATTTGACCGAACAACCGCTCGAATATATTCTACTATTTATGTTAACATACGTAGGGCTATACTTGAAATGCGTAGCTGTAGGTATGGAAGTTAAGGGCATTGGAGATCTTGCAGCAGTTTTCGTGCACAATGTTGAAAACAAACAACCGCAGCATGGCAGGGCTACTTCTCATCAGTATTTCGGACTGATTGGCTAGTCTATTCCTTGTATCAATTTCTATGCCCATGTTTATATAAATAGCAGAGCCCTATTAGCATATTCATTATTTCATTAGCTAATGTATTATGCAACAAATGGGATGGTTGTCAATTTGTCAACGGGGATAGGCTAATATCCAATGTCAGCCGTAAGGACTGTCAGCGATTTTATGCTTGCATTGATCAATTCAAATAGCATTTGGGAGTGGTTGCATAAATCTACTTCTGCATTGACGTGAACACAATCTCGCCGAACATCCGCTAGAATATATTCTACTTTTATGTTACAAATGTAGGGCTATAATTGAAATGCGTAGATGTGGGTATGGAAGCTAAGGGCATTGAAGATCTTGCAGCAGTTTTAGGGCACAATGTTGAACACAACAACCGCAGCATGGCAGGGCTACTTCTCATCAGTATTTCATACACGGCTTCTCTAATTGGCTAGTCTATTCCTGTATCAATTTCTGTGTCCATGTTTTCATAAATAGCCGAGCCTCATTAGCATATTCATTATTTCATTAGCTAATGCATTATGAAACAAATGTGATGGTTGTCAATTTGTCAACAGGGATAGGCTAATATCCAATGTCAGCCGTAAGGATTGATCTATTCAATACCATTTGAGAGTGATTGCACAAATAAATCAATACATGTTATGCTGCATTTCCAAACTGGGTTCCAAACTGGTTGAATCAACGTTGTTTCAACGTAATTTGTCAACATATTTTGTGTGACATTTATTGTGGAAAATAGTCTGGATTTTTAAAAAGACATCAACTTCAACTGTTTTGAGGGGGAGAGTTCAACCACAGGATTATGTCATCATGGTAACCAATTGTCAACATAGACAAACCTAAAATATGTTGAATTTGTACCTTTTAAACAACATCAGCATTTCAACATTATATCCACTATCAGAAAAAAACTATAGGCTGGGTATCACCTCCTACTGGAGAGTTGATCTATCTACAACTCTCCCTTTGGTCTCCTATCCAGGGTTTTGACCAAGCTTTGACATTTGTCACTGACGACTACCAATGCGCTATCGCGAGAATGATTATTGAGAGATCTCCACATAAAAACGAAATAAATTCACTGTTGCGTTTGAAGTCATCCCAAAAGGTTGGTTTAAGAAAGCAAATGAAATGTAACCATTCTTTATAAGTCATACAGTTATTAATTATACTATTTTGGCCTATTATAGCATTTGCAAAGTCATCAACAGCCATTGTTTCAATTCAACCCAGGGTTCAACTAAAACTAGACAGTACATATAGGACTAAGGTTTCAAGCTTTGGTGGATTTCAAATTTAATCTACAACTAAAATCATTCATATGTTGGGTTCACGTCTCCGTCTCAACCAAAAATCTAAGTTAAAGAATAGGACTAAATCAACTGTATTTAAAGAGCATTTAAAAGTTAGATTTGATTTCGTCCTATTCTTTAACTATGTAGGCCAACTGGATATTGAATTATGTTTGGTTGTCAACGCAACCAAATATAAATAGTTGAAGGTGCTGTATCAATGTATCCATGGCCATATTTTGAGGTTACTGTAACTATAAATATCTTCTTATGTAATCATACAAAGCCTGCATGTTCAAGATAGCATGCAAGGTCACAGGCCTGTGGAGATCTTCACAAATGCTGTAATAATCTGCACAGATTCTCAAACAGGATTGATCACTTTCACTATGTACTTTTAATGTAATCTCAACTGCAATCCCGGTCATTTGGTTGCGCTAATAGATAAAACACAGTGATAACACATAAATGTGCAATATGCAGATATCGCTCCTCCATTGCCTGGTGGCAAAAAAACTATATGTAGAGAATCATTGTACCTTCTATATTGCTGTGAAATCTCTTTTCTACTTCCCAACATATTGTATTGTCAGCTGTTTGAAGCTGTGTACAAAACCAAAAGTAAAAGACGCTTAAACAACATTAAATGAATGGGACGCGTAGAAATACCGCACATAGAACATATATATACCGCTTCTTAAACTTGCTTTCGATTAAAAATGACAGATCTATAACTCATATTTCTATGTAAATTTGATTGGGTTGCCCAAAAAAGTTACATGTTGTCGCTTTAAGTTGTTATAAAAAAAATACTAAATATCTGACATTATATTCCCATTTTAACATGCTGTTCTTTAAATGATTGAAAGTGCAGTGATAACACATTTAGATGACAACTAAACCAAAAATCAGACATGGTTTTCCATTGGAATTTGTGCTTTTAGATGGTTGAAGTCAGTGATAACACATTGGGAATTCAGCAAACTTCAGGCTCTCTTTTTGAATGGGTGAATAAAGGTTGAAATGTCATTGATCAACATCTCACAACAAATATGACCCAATTCTACCTCCAGCGTGGATATATTATAGCATATAGCTAGCCTACATTTGATAATAATTGATTATCCAGGAAACAATATACTCTGTAGGCATATTAGGCTCTTGGGGAGGGGCCATGGAAAGCAACACAGTGAAAAGGGATCACCCTTATTCCTATTCAACACAATCTGTTACTTTGTTGCTTTTCTTTCTGTAACTAGGGGTCAGATAGTGCTACGTCGTGTCCACTGGCCATGTGAGGACGGCACAATGTTTAAAGGGCCCGTGCCGCCACCCCCTATGGTATTAAAATCGGTACCTTACCAGAATACTGTGCACAAGATGACGTCATCGTGAAAAGCACAGACAAAGTACAGGGCTGCTCTCTGCTGGCGATAACTACACATTGCACTTTTCGTAAGAATACTATCAGAAATTAAGAGGCGAAGGGAGAGGGTCCACTCCCGTCAAAATCTGTCCACGCGGGAATATCGGTCTGCTTACGGCCTTCCCTCCTTTGGGAAAACTACTCACATTGTTCATGTGGAGACAAGACCATATCGTCATTATATACAGTATCTGATAATATTAAAAATGACTATTTCATTTGGTATAATGTTAATTTCGAAAAACGTAACTCTGAATATGATTACATCTCAGTGAATTAATAATATGAAGTGTTTTTCTAAATGAACAACATACCAAATTCTAAATTGGATGCAATTTGATGCAATTAGATGTTTAAAATAATTGTACATTGTAATTTTAAAAATACTGCCAGTATGTTTGCGCTATCATGTCAACTCCTTGTCATGCCCCAAAAAATGTTCACTTGACAACGACAACAATGGCGCAGGAAAGAGCATAAAAACAGGTAGCCTCAAAACTATACCTGCCATTTGCCATTTACCTAACAGGAAAGTTTAGGGGTAACAGTTTGATTAACCTATTTATACATATCAAATAGCTCGTTCACAAGCTTTCCCTTGAGTTGACATGCAATGACACATGTTAGCTGGTTGAAATGGAGATCTACCAATACGATCTCCGTGTGATGAGTAATGTCTATTTCAAGACCATGTGTAACGTGGTTTAATTCATGTTATACAATACAGGTCAGGTAGGCCTAATAGGGATCTATAACATATTGATGAAAGATTGTTGCACAACATTTTTATTTATTTATTTTATTTAACTAGGCAAGTCAGTTAAGAACAAATTATTATTTACAATGACGGCCTAGGAACAGTGGGTTAACTACCTTGTTCAGGGGCAGAACGACATATTTTCACCTTGTCAGCTCAGGGATTCAATCTAGCAACCTTTCATTTCCTAGCCCAACGCACGAACCACTAAGCTACCTGCCGCCCCTAATAATAGTGTAATAACAGATTGTCTAACATATATTTTCCCATACTATATTTTCCGTACTGTAAACGGACAAAAACAAATAATGACTGAAGTTTTTAAGCACAGTAGTCTACATTGGCAAATAACCACTTAAAAGCTAATGAATATAAAATGTATTAGGCTGTATTGAATAGAATTACAATCGGGATATTAAACAAAAATGGCATTTACAATCCTTTCAAGGACGGGACCTCGCTTGACTCTCAGGAAGTAATGAGGGTTGTGAGTCATTTTTCCGCATATCCGTGCGCTTAATAGTGATGTAGCTTTTGGCACGCTTTGCGCATTCCAGAGTGGCGACGCCGCCCTGACTCGGCCGACTGGAACTAGAGAACTTCCGAGAGTGTACTGTGACACATCAAAACATTTTAATTCCCTCGCTGTGGTCATTACTGCTCTACGTACAACTACTTCAACAGTTGGCTATGAGGGGAGACGAAGCGGAGAGTGTCCGGTTACACTTTACAGGTCTAAATTTAGGGAGACTACGCTGACGCAAGATGGCTAAAATCGGTCCTATGAGTGACAACGGGTACAAGACACTGGATCCATGGAAACGTATCCTACAACTTAGCTGTTATTGATGAGAGGGTGTATTTTGGGCCTTTGTTGTCATCTTTCCGTAACACTTGGGGCTCTAGCGTTTTGTATAAAGGCGAGTCTTCCAAAATGCAGTTGTACAGCAGTGCGTTGACACACTATCCCGGGTCCTCTCGCAAAGTTCCGATAACTATCACAAGTGGTACCATTACTGACCATTTGCCCAGGACAACAACGAACTCTGCAAATAATACACCGAGTGGGCTTACTCCAACAGTGACCAACGGGAATCCGGTAGGAGAGACTCAATCTACCGCAAACATGCCCGCTGCTTTTTCATGTTACGAGGCTGCTTCCATGAAGCCAGTCTACTACACTTCTACCGCAGAGATAATCATTCGTCGGCCTGACGGAGTTGAGAGATACGTACCAGTGCACATCATAAAGGAGACCCAGACAAAACGGGCTCCGTCGGACTCATATTCGCAAGATGTTGTGATTCAGGCGCGTGACCGAGATGATCATTTGGACACAGACTTGATTGTGGACTTCATTGATCACTTGAGAGGTAGAGAGGGTCTACTCAATGATAGTCAAAACGTGGAACGTGAAAATAACCTGATAAACGTCGACAAGAACGATGGACCAAGTTATAGAAAGTGTGGGGAGAGAATGAACATGGCAAATGGGAAGGGAAAAACCGCTACAAGTGACATTGTGAACCCAAAACGCCATCAGAACTTAGAGGCGCAGTCGACCCATTTAGGCCAGAACATCGTGGACTCCCGTGAAAGTAAAAATGACAGTGAATACTCAGACCTGGACTCTCCATCAGGCGAGGCGCAGCTCTTTGAGCTCCGTGTCCTACAGGAGCCGTCTCCGCGGAGAGATGCAAAAAGGGGCGACATCAACGACAAGGTGACGTGCTACATAGCGGAGGTGGAGAAACAGAACAAGTACCTTCAGGAGAGGGCACACAAGTACAGATTCCACATCATCCCCGACGGCAACTGTCTGTACAGGGCGGTGTGCAAAGCCGCCTACGGAGAGCAGTCTATGCACAGCGAGCTGAGAGAGCAGACAATGCACCATATCGCCGACCACCTGGATGAGTTTAACCCCATCATTGAGGGAGATGTCGGGGAGTTCTTGATCAATGCAGCTCAGGACGGCGCCTGGGCGGGCTATCCGGAGCTTCTGGCGATGAGTCAGATGTTGAATGTGAACATTTACCTAACCACAGGAGGTAGCTTGGAGAGTCCCACGGTTTCAACCATGGTGCACTACCTGGGGGAAGATGATTCGTCCAAACCCGCTGTCTGGTTGAGTTGGCTCAGCAACGGACACTATGATGTCTTGCTGGACAGGTGTGTGGCCAACCCAGAGTATGACGAGTGGTTTCATCACTCTCAGATGCAAAGGAAACGGGACGAAGAGCTGGCCAAGTCGATGGCAGCATCACTGTCTAAAATGTACATTGAGCAAAACGGTCACATTTGAAACCAATAGTTATTCAACTGCTGCATTCAAATGTTAATCAGCCTCTCTCTCTTTCTCTCTCACTCTCTCTCATTCTCTTTAAACCGATTGCACTTTGATTCTGTGTGTTTGTGACTTCAACATTGCCTTAATGACATTTTCTAAGTTTTGTATAGTACCCGAATTGAAGTGCAGTGCACGCACATGTTATATTTCAAAATGTTGTGTTGTAAATAGACTAAACAACAAAATGTTAGTTCCAAGTGATGCTTGAAGGAGCTTGTATTATTTCCCATACATTGATGTATTTTGTTTGAAGTGAATAGGTTGGAATTACTCTGTATCAAGCTAAAAAAAAAAATGGTGTCAACTGGTTAAATAGACATTTGTTGATACTAAATCTATACTGAACAAAATTATAAAAGCTACATGTAAAGTGTTGGTCCCATGTTTCATGAGCTGAAATAAAAGATCCCAGAAATGTTCCATAAGGACAAAAAGCTTATTTCTCTCCAGTTTTGTGCAAAAATGTGTTTACATCCTTTGCCAAAATAATATATCCACCTGACAGATATGGCATATCAAGAAGCTGATTAAACAGCATGATCATTACACAGGTGCACTTTGTGCTGGGGACAATAATGCCTTGATCACACCGACAGTGTCATTCCGCAAAATGTTACTCAACATCACCTGGATAGGTGTGTAACAAAAGTTCAACATTCACCGTCTGCTGCCGTTTCTGTCAGGCCGTCTACGCATACAGTTTGATGCATAGGTTCGATAAATCCAACGTATCCCCCACACAGAACACACTGCAACTGCCTCTGCAACGCAATGCTGCTGAGTATTTCTGTCTGCCCTTTTGTGTTTCTGTCTGCCCTTTCTGATTGGCTGGGCCTGGCTCCCCGGTGGGTGGACCTGGCTCCCAAGTGGGTGGGCCTATGCCGTCCCAGGTCCACCCATGGCTGCTCGCCTGCCCAGTCATGTGAGATCCATAGATTAGGGCCTAATTAATTAATTAATTTAAATTGACTGATTTCCTTTTATGAACTGTAACTCAGTAAAATCTTTGAAATTGTTGCATGTTGCGTTAATATTTTTGTTCAGTTTATGATTCAATGCCAACAGTTTTATTTGATTATTAACAACAATATTTGAAGTTGTAACCTATTTCATTCAACACTCAACTTACTTTTCCCCTTTAGTTAAACCTAATAAATACCATTAATTCAAATTAAACTCAGCAAAAAATAAATGTCCCTTTTTCAGGACCCTGTCTTTCAAAGATAATTCGTAAATATCCAAATAACTTCACAGATCATTGTAAAGGGTTGTTTCCCATGCTTGTTCAATGAACCATAAACAATTAATGAACATGCATCTGTTGAACAGTCGTTAAGGCACTAACAGCTTACAAACGGTAGCCAATTAAGGTCACAGTTATGAAAACTTAGGACACTAAAGAGGCCTTTCCACTGACTCTGAAAAACACAAAAAGAAAGATGCCCAGGGTCCCTGCTCATCTGCATGAACATGCCTTAGGCATGCTGCAAGGAGGCATGAGGACTGCAGATGTGGCCAGGGCAATAAATGACAATGTCCGTACTGTGAGACGCCTAAGACAGCGCTACAGGGAGATGAGACGGACAGCTGATCATCCTCGCAGTGGCAGATTACGTGTAACAACACCTGCACAGGACCGGTACATCCGAACATCACACCTGCGGGGCAGGTACAGGAATGGCAACAACAACTGCCCGAGTTACACCAGGAAGGCACAATCCCTCCATCAGTGCTCAGACTCTCCGCAATAGGCTGAGAGACGCTGGACTGAGGGCTTGTAGGCCTGTTATAAGGCAGGTCCTCACCAGACATCTCTGTCAACAACGTCACCTATGGGCACAAACCCACCGTCGCTGGACCAGACAGGTCTGGCAAAAAGCGCTCTTCACTGACATGTAGCGGTTTTGTCTCACCAGGGTGATGGTCGGATTTGCATTTATCGTTGAAGGAATGAGCGTTACACAGGCCTGTACTCTGGAGCGGGATCGATTTGGAGGTGGAGGGTCCGTCATGGTCTGGGGCGGTATGTCACAGCATCATCGGACTGAGCTTGTTGTCATTGCAGGCAATCTCAACACTGTGCGTTACAGAGAAGACATCTTCCTCCCTTATGTGGTACCCTTCCTGCAGGCTCATCCTGACATGACCCTCCAGCATGACACTGCCACCAGCCATACTGCTCGTTCTGTGCGTGAGTTCCTGCAAGACAGGAATGTCCGTGTTCTGCCATGGCCAGCGAAGAGCCCAGATCTCAATCCCATTGAGCATGTCTGGGACCTGTTGGATCGGAGGGTGAGGGCCTGGGCCATTCCCCCCAGAAATGTCCGGGAACTTGCAGGTTTTTTTTGGTGGATGAGTGGGGTAACATCTCACAGCAACTGGCAAAACTGGCAAATCTGGTGCAGTCCATGAGGAAGAGATGCACTGCAGTACTTAATGCAGCTGGTGGCCACACCAGATACTGACTAATCCTTTTGATTTTGACCCCCCTTTGTTCAGAAACACATTATTCCATTTCTGTTAGTCACATGTCTGTGGAACTTGTTCAGTTTACTGTATGTCTCAGTTGTTGAATCTTGTTATGGTCATACAAATATTTACACATGTTAAGTTTACTGAAAATAAACACAGTTGACAGTTAGAGGACACTTTTTTTTCAGAGTTTATATACAACCCATTTTTAATGTTGTACCAAGTTTAATTTTCACATTGGGATTAGCTATCCAAATTTCTTCAATTGGATACAAACAATTAAATAAATGTCCTCTTAACCAAGCTGGACTCCAAACACTTTATTTTCAGAAGACTTTCACATGCACTGTTTACAATATTGTAACCAAGTGGTGAACATCTCGTCAATGGAAACCTTGCCAGCCCCTTTAGTATCATAGTACTTACGCAAAATATCATTTAAGATTCAGTGCTGGCAGTGAACATGTAATTGTAACGGTGTGCGCTGAGAGGTGCGGAAAGCAAGTTCAGAATGTGAGTGTTTCAATGATTAAACAACATAATACAAAATAAGAAGCACGACCAATAATGACAATAATGATATATAAAAAAATCAACACATTACCTAGAATGACATTAACTCTCACAGGTGGCCCAAAAAAAACAACTGAAAGCCACGCCCCCAAATACGCCACGACTCCAACTCTTCTGCGACCACTACATTACACCCACTGCCATTGCAAGGCGAATTCACATGAGGTGCTGAAAGCAATTTAGAAGCTTTCATTCAATTAAAAAAAAAAATCTAATTGATCTGTCGAATTCGTTATTTGATTTCAGACAAATTTAATAGAACAGGTTGAACGAACCAAAGCCTAATTTTGGAATCATAACGATTAGAAAAGGCACTTTCAGATGAACAACAGTGCTGTCCCACTTTTTACAGTGTGCACTTAGGTCTACTCTTCTGGGGATGGTTTATTGGGTTTTAAGTTATAAGTGTTAAAGTTACTGTGTTGTTCAGCTTTAGGCCTTTGTAAGGTGTTGGAGCGCAAACAGAAAAATTGAAAAAAAAACACATTTGGTGTTCTATTTACACATTTTACTCTGTTTTACTGACGTTATTTTAATCCCCGTGCAAGTTCACACACACACTAGACATGGAATCGGGGTGACCTCGGCTTTTTCTATCTCCAGAAGTGACAATAAAAGTGGCTGGTTTTATAGTTTGCTTTATTCCCGTACATAACCATTAGATGGCGTTATAGACCCCTCAATTGACTTGTTTCATGGGGTTGATTGAAACGTTGCACAGTATAGAATCAAATTATCTTTAGATACTTTTGCCTTCACGTAGCATCAATACATAAACAGTAGGCCTAACTGTTATGTCCAAAGGAATGTTTGCTTTAGGTAGCCTTAACCCCAAAGTTAGGACACCCCGACACATAACGCTCACAGTCGTCCCCTTTAGGCACGCCTTGGATAAGTTACCTTGTGTCTACTTTTTCCCACATCGTTTGTAGGCTTCTTTTGCTATTGTAATACTTGTTTATATATATATTTATATATATATGTTTTTTCTTAACATGTACAGTCTGGTTTGACTTTGTGTATCTTTCGCTATTTTATGGCCGCATGTTTTATTTCCCCTGACTCCAAAATAATAAGAACAGCGGCTGTAAACTGTTATGATGTAATTCTGCAGTCATGTGGATACCAATGTTTTTTTAATGCACAAAAAACACAAGCTTTTCCTCTCTCTCTATATACCAGCAGGTATCTTTTCCTCTCTTCCTATCTATGAGCCGGTGCATTTTCCTCTCTTCCTATCTTCCAGCCGGTGCATTTTCCTCTTTTCCTATATACCAGCCGGTGCCTTTTCCTGTCTCCCTATATACCAGCAGGTATGTTTTCTTCTCTGCCTATATACCAGCCGGTGCCTTTTCCTCACTGCCTATATACCAGAAGGTATCTTTTCCTCACTGCCTATATACCAGCAGGTATCTTTTTCTCTCTGCGTATATAACAGCCGGTGCCTTTTCCTCATTGCCTATATACCAGCCGGTGCCTTTTCCTCACTGCCTATATACCAGCCGGTGCCTTTTCCTCACTGCCTATATACCAGCCTGTGCCTTTTCCTCTCTGCCTATATACCAGCCTGTGCCTTTTCCTCACTGCCTATATACCAGCCGGTGCCTTTTCCTCACTGCCTATATACCAGCCTGTGCCTTTTCCTCACTGCGTATATACCAGCCTGTGCCTTTTCCTCAATGCCTATATACCAGCCTGTGCCTTTTCCTCACTGCCTATATACCAGCAGGTGCCTTTTCCTCACTGCGTATATACCAGCCGGTGCCTTTTCCTCACTGCCTATATACCAACCTGTGCATTTTCCTCACTGCCTATATACCAGCCTGTGCCTTTTCCTCACTGCCTATATACCAGCCTGTGCCTTTTCCTCACTGCGTATATACCAGCCTGTGCCTTTTCCTCTCTGCGTATATACCAGCCTGTGCCTTTTCCTCTCTGCGTATATACCAGCCTGTGCCTTTTCCTCACTGCCTATATACCAGCCGGTGCCTTTTCCTCACTGCCTATATACCAGCCTGTGCCTTTTCCTCACTGCGTATATACCAGCCTGTGCCTTTTCCTCTCTGCGTATATACCAGCCGGTGCCTTTTCCTCTCTGCGTATATACCAGCCGGTGCCTTTTCCTCACTGCCTATATACCAGCTTGTGCCTTTTCCTCACTGCCTATATACCAGCCTGTGCCTTTTCCTCACTGCCTATATACCATCCTGTGCCTTTTCCTCTCTGCGTATATACCAGCCAGTGCCTTTCTGCTCTGCCTATATACTAGCCTTTGCCTCTCCCTCTCCTGCTCTATTTGCTATAATGAACCAGTGCTCCACACACAACCAGCTGTCAGTTAGTAAGTCAGGTGAGCGCGGTAGTAAAAGCAGATCCGGATCACAAGCTGCCTCGACCGCTTCTGCTGCAGTATTGGCATCTGTTGCCAGCAAATGGCATAGAGAGACGAAAGGCGAAACTGAATGACAATCTGAACAATATTTTATATTTGAGCTGTATGCACGTCCAAGGAGCAAGAGTTGCAAGATACGGTCACCCATGCGACATAACCATATCGGTGGAAGTTGTTGGATACTTTGAAACAAGCTGCGACGGTGGTGGTGCAACGTGCCCCTTGACTTGAGAGATAGCCTATCGAACATGTCGGGACATCGGGTGCAGTTCGCGGACCAGCTTCCTCCCAGTGACCGCAAAGCCAGCCCCAAATTACACAGTAAGCACTACTCTTGATTGCTTCTTGGTTTGTTGCTTTCAAGTTTCGAGCTTGTGTCCACACTGACCTTGGCTTGGATAATTAATATTTGGGAAAATAATGCTGATATAGCAGTCTATATATTTGGTAAATGACTGGCTTCTAATTGTCTTGTTTAGACGTATTTGATGCTACAATAAGGCTAGAGCTACATTTATACATTTACAATATTTTTTTAGTAGTCACAGTCCCTGCACCCATATTTCCCCCATGTGCTTATTAATTTGGCCAAGCTCCAAACCTCCTCAATAGCATTTTTACCTATCTAACCCTCTATTTTGGGATTGTAATATTATATTTTCCTTTACATACTGCTATGTTATGTTATAAAGACATTACAAGCAGTTAGGATATTCATGCATTCAGTCATGGATTCAAAGTCATTAAATCCATAAAATCATGTCAAGGACCATTAATTGCTTATGATTTTATAGGATTGCCATGAGAGTGTGGTTTAGTTGCTGTGTGTCACCGCAAGTGGCATCATCTGTCATAATGCTCATTTGTCACCTGGAGTCAATGATAGGGCCACTGGCAGGGGCCCCTGACAGTGATAAGGGCCACACTGATGCCTTATGGCACTTAACCTGGCAGGGTGCCTGGTCTCTGGGTTGGTATCAAGGCTGGCTACACACCAAAACATGAGGGTGGGAAGGGCGATGATGGTTCTTTGTAGAACCATACAGGGTTTTTTAATCTGGTTTAATTGCCATATTATATTTCTACAATTCCATTGGTTGTAATTTTGTTTTTTATTGAGAAGTTGAATCAGGTGTGCTAGCTCTGCAACATCTGAGGTTCATATATATACATCACAAAACAATTTCACTGCTCAACCATTCTCCATAAAGGTTCTATAAATAACCATTAAAATGGTCCTATGTAGCCTTCCGTGTGGCAGAGAGGTCTAAGGCACAGCATTGCAGTGCTAGAGGTGTCACTACAGATCCGGGTTCCATCCCGGGCTGTGTCGCGCCCGGGAGACCCATGAGGCGACACACAATTGGTCTAGTGTCGTCCGGGTTAGGGGAGGGTTTCGCCGGCTGGGATTTCCTTTTCCCATCGCGCTTTAGTGACTCCTTGTGGTGTATGGGCTACTTCAGTCGCCAGCGGTACGGTGTTTACTCCAACATATTGGTGCGGCTGGCTTGCAGTTTAAGCGAGCAGTGAGTCATGAAGCAGTGCGGCTTGGCGAAGTCGTGTTTCGGAGGATGCATGCTCTCAACCTTTGCCTCTCCTGAGTATGTACGGGAGTTGCAGCGATGGGACAAGACTGTAACTACCAATTGGGGAGAAAAAGGGGTAAAGAGGATCCTATGGAGCCCCAAAAATGTTGTAACCATAGCGGAACCCTTTTTTTGGTGCTGTAGATAACCTTTTTTTAATGGTTTTTATAGAACCATAGGAAAGGGTTCTTTATAGCACCAGACAGGTTCCAACTATAACCTTATGGGCATTGTTCTTTATTGCACCTTAAAAAAATGGTTCCATTTAGCACTAGAAGGGTTCCGGTTACAAGCCAAATAACCCTTATTTGGAACTATATAAAACCATTTGTTTTTAGTTTTTAGGCCACATCAAGCTCACTACCTTCGGAAAGTATTCAGACCACTTTTTGTTACGTTACAGCCTTATTCTAAAATGTATTAAATATTTATTTTCCTTCAGCAATCTACACACAATACCCCATAATGTGCAAGCAAAAACAGGTTTTTAGAAATTTTTAACAAATGTATTCAAAATAAAAAACAGAAATACCTTATTTACAGTTGTAGGTGGAAGTTTACACGCACTTTAGCCAAGTACATTTAAACTCAGTTTTTCACAATTCCTGACATTTAATCCTAGTAAAAACTCCCTTTCTTAGGTCAGTTATAATCACCATTTTATTTTAAGAATGTGAAATGTCAGAGTAATAGTAGATAGAATGATTTATTCAGCTTTTATTTCTTTCATCACATTCCCAGTGGGTCAGAAGTTTACATCCACTCCATTTTTATTGGTAGCATTGCCTTTAAATGGTTTGACTTGGGTCAAACGTTTTGGGTAGCCTTCCACAAGCTTCCCACAATAAGTTGGGTGAATTTTGGCCCATTCCTCCTGACAGAGCTGGTGTAACAGAGTCAGGGTTGTAGGCCTCCTTGCTCGCACATGCCTTTTCAGTTCTGCCCACAAGTTTTCTATAGGATTGAGGTCAGGGCTTTGTGATGGCCACTCCAATACCTTGATTTTGTTGTCTTTAAGCCACAATTTTGGAAGTATGCTTGGGGTCATTGTCCATTTGGAAGACCCATTTGCAACCAAGCTTTAAGTTCCTTAATGATGTATTGAGATGTTCCTTCAAAATCTCCACATAATTTTCCTCCTCATGATGCCATCTATTTTGTGAAGTGCACCAGTCCCTCCTGCAGCAAAGCATCCCCACAACATGATGCTGCCATCCAGGGCTGGGATGGTGTTCTTCGGCTTGCAAGCCTCCCCCTTTTTCCTCCAAACATAATGACCAAACAGTTCTATTTTTGTTTAATCAAAAACGATAGTTTGTTAACAAGAAATGTGTGGAGTGGTTGAAAAACGAGTTTTAATGACTCCAACCTAAGTGTATGTAAACTTCCCACTTCAACTACAGTGGGGCAAAAAAGTATTTAGTCAGCCACCAATTGTGCAAGTTCTCCCACTTAAAAAGATGAGAGAGGCCTGTCATTTTCATCATAGGTACACTTCAACTATGACAGACAAAATGAGGAAAAGAAATCCAGAAAATCACATTGTAGGATTTTTAATGAATTTATTAGCAAATTATGGTGGAAAATAAGTATTTGGTCAATAACAAAAGTTTATCTCAATACTTTGTTATATACCCTTTGTTGGCAATGACAGAGGTCAAACGTTTTCTGTAAGTCTTCACAAGGTTTTGCTGGTATTTTGGCACATTCCTCCATGCAGATCTCCTCTAGAGCAGTGATGTTTTGGGGCTGTTGCTGGGCAACACGGACTTTCAACTCCCTCCAAAGATTTTCTATGGGGTTGAGATCTGGAGACTGGCTAGGCCACTCCAGGACCTTGAATGCTTCTTACAAAGCCACTCCTTCGTTGCCCGGGTGGTGTGTTTGGGATCATTGTCATGCTGAAAGACCCAGCCACGTTTCATCTTCAATGCCCTTGCTGATGGAAGGAGGTTTTCACTCAAAATCTCACGATACATGGCCCCATTCATTCTTTCCTTTACATGGATCAGTCGTCCTGGTCCCTTTAGAGGAAAACAGCCCCAAAGCATGATGTTTCCACCCCTATGCTTCACAGTAGGTATGGTGTTCTTTGGATGCAACTCAGCATTCTTTGTCCTCCAAACATGACGAGTTGAGTTTTTACCAAAAAAGTTATGTTTTGGTTTCATCTGACCATATGCCATTCTCCCAATCTTCTTCTGGATCATCCAAATGCTCTCTAGCAAACTTCAGACGGGCCTGGACATGTACTGGCTTAAGCAGGGGGACACGTCTGGCACTGCAGGATTTGAGTCCCTTAATAAATTCGTTAAAAATCCTACAATGTCATTTTCTGGAGAAAAAAAATCTCATTTTGTCTGTCATAGTTGAAGTGTACCTATGATGAAAATTACAGGCCTCTCTCATCTTTTTAAGTGGGAGAACTTGCACAATTGGTGGCTGACTAAATACTTTTTTCCCCCACTGTATATATACTGTAAGTGCTTTTTTTTTTTACTCTTCTCTTTGAGGAATTTGTCCCGTGAAAGCAACAGAATGCCCCAGACCTGGGTTCAAATACTATTTGAAATTGTTCAAATACTTTCAGCATTTGCTTTAACCTGCCTGGAGTGCCAGATGAATGGGGTTAAGACTGGTTACATTTCGCCAGGCAAGCTCAATCAAACACAGTATTTGAAATTATTTCACATAATATTTGAACCCAGGCCTGATCTGCCTCAACTCAGAAGAGAGAGACTTATTATGCCTGCAACGGAACGACACATGTACTGTATACCATCATCCAAATGCATGACATGTCTGAAGCTAGATTAGTAGGATGTTTTGTATTGACCCTAACCTGTGATCTACACTGTAGGGCACATCAGTGGGACACCAGCCAAACACAGACGTCAATGTCAAGGGTCACTCTATTCTACGCTCACACATTGAATGTCTTCGGATATATCTTACCTTAGGTGACAGTTGCCCTTGCAATATACACTCAGTATACCAAACATTACGAACAATTCGCCGGGGCATGGATTCTACAAGATGTCGAAAGCGTTCCACAGGGATGATGGCCAATGTTGACTCCAATGCTTCCCACAGTTATGTCAAATTCGCTGGATGTTCTTTGGGTGGTGGACCATTCTTGATACCCACAGGAAACTGTTGAGTGTGAAAAGCCCAGCAGCGTTGTAGTTCTTGACGCAAACCGGTGCACTGGCACCTACTACCATGCCCCGTTCAAAGGCACTTAGTTGTTTTGTCTTGCCCATTCACCCTCTGAATGGCACACACACACAATCCATATCTCAATTGTCTCATGGCTTAAAAATCCTTCATTAACCTGTCTCCTCCCCTTCATCCACACTGATTGAAGTGGATTTAACAAGTGACATCAATAAGGGGATCACAGTTTTCACCTGGATTCATCTGGTCAGCCTATATCATGGAAAGAGCAGGTGTTCTTAATGTTTTGTATGCTCAGTGTGTTGATGCAATGCTCTCCATCTTGCCCATGCTGACCTGATGTCATCGCTAGATAGATGCAGTCTGTGTGTACAGGGGTTTGGTGATCACTGTGCGCTCTCTGTCTTGTCGAGGTGATGCTCACCTTGAGCCACTTATTTCTCCAGTGGTACCTCAGCCTCACCGTGCACCACAACACCACACAGTCACAGAGGACAGACACATGGTTATAAGCAGCCACTAAACGCACAATATTCATCAAGTGTCTCAGTGTAGGAGTGCTGATCTAGGATGACTAAGAATACATAGACAGGGGGACCTGATCCTAGGTCAGCGCTTCATGAAAATGCTTTTATAAATACGGGCCAATGTGTTTTTAATGTGGTGAATGCAATGATGGGATGATGATGCCTGATGATGCTTATTGCATGTGAGGCATATATGATAGTTGCAGCTGTGCCTCTCGTCTCCCCTTTCGCTGGTGCAGTGCAGGCACCCACTCTGGGACATCATCTCCACAGTGACAGGGTGATTGACAGGCCACGTGAGCACAGACACAATGGAATACTGCCAGTCTCTGCAAATCCCCTCCAGAGAGTAGGCTGCTACACACAGCCCTGTCAGGTCATCGAACCGGTGTGTGTGTACGTCAGCTGTAGAGGACGATACCTACTCCTTTTGGCACATGCACCAGTTTTCGGGCGTGTCTATTTGTGTCTCCGACTGTATGCGTGTGTGTGTGTGTGTGTGTGTGTGAGTCATGTGCGGAGAGTGAGAGGGATCTGCATCAGGGCAGCGCCAGGGTTGAAAAGTCGTCAGGAGGTTGTGTGTAGGGCAGGACTCAGATTGTATGCAGAATGGCTTGGGAGGGAAACACAAAATGGCCTCTTCAGCAGCAGTCCCCCTCCCCCACCCACATCCCCCATCCTGTGGTCCAGAGCCAGGTGACGAGAGTGTCAGGTTTCCCTCCGAAACATCCATCCATACTCTCTCTCGCTCTCTCTCTCTCTCTCTCTCTCTCTATATCCCAGGATTAAAAGACAGCTGCTGGGTTTAGCATCCAAGGCAGGCCTGTCTCTCTGGGATACCACAGGGCTGTGTGTGGTATCTCATATAATTTCACCAGATACATACAGGAGGACCATGTTGTTTATGTAGATACAAATGGCAGCTGGATTGAAGAAGGACCCCAAAATGAATCCATGACTTTAATCCAGGTATAACTGATATGTTAACTAATGATGCTGGAATGGCTGAAAGTCATTCTTAATTGAACTGACCAATAAGTTTTGGCCTCAACACTTTGTAATGAACAATGGAGAGGAAAGTCCTGCATTGGAATGGGAAAGTCCCATGCTGTGATTAGGGCTGCAAAATTCTGATCATTTCCACGAAATCCCCCGGTTTCCTGGAAAACCTGGGAATTTTGAGAAAGCTAGACAGACATTTGCTGTGAAGAACACATTGTTTTTCTCAGTGCAGTTATCACCTTATGTTCCCAATGCCATTGCGAGAATGTTATTGTGGATTATAGGGGTTAGTCAGAATCCCACAAGTTTGTATTAAACGGTTATAGAACGATAGCTATGGCCAAGGGGAGGCATGACCAGAGCAGGGCTCTATCACCAGGGGATTGCGTGAGCTTGGGTGTTGGTTTACACATAATATTGTGGCGAGGTCAAATACAATACAAATACACACATGCACACACACACATTCTATATTTTTTATTCGTTTACAGGCTGCCAGGTCAAATCTCTTACACATAGTCACTTATCACTTTCCATTTGTCACAATGTCCAGTGTTAACATTAGACATTGTAGCATGCTAGCTTAATGATAGGGAGTTGAAAAGTGCAGTGCTGGCATGAGGATCACACTGTGCTTCTTCACACAGGAATGCACCTGTGAAAATACAACTCATGGGTGTAAAGGTTACAGTAGATACAGCGGGACATCTTAAATACGCAGTGACCTCACAGAGATTCCCAGGTCGTTCCTTATCTAAACATTTCATTCCGTTAAATACAACCGGCACTAGTCACTGCGGTCCCTCTCTCCTAGTGGTGCGAAGGGACGAGTCAAATGTCCTGACTTCATTGGCCAGCTGTCCGTCCGTCTGTTTGTCTGTCCTTCCATCTGTACAGCTGTATCTCTGTCCATCTGTCTGTCCTTCTGTCTATATGTCTGCTTACTGTCCTTCCGCCCACCCCTCCGTCCGCCTGTTTGTCTGTCTGTCTTCCTGTCTGGGGAGGAGGCTGATTACATCGGTCGGGCACTTGGGCTGATCCACACTTCCCTCCCTGCTAGAAATAGCCTCTCCAGAGATGCTAAACAGCTGTTTTCAAGTTGGATTTAAAGCAGTCCTTCAAGGGCTCTTCAGTTACTGTGTCTGAAACCATAAGATTTAAGGGGCAGCCCATAGCCTCACCCTAAGAGTAACACTACACTAACATAGGGTCACGTTTTGTTAACTTTAACTAGGGCCACGGCTTTCAGATAAAAGCTAATGTACCCTTGAGTTAATGTCAAGTGTGTTTTTAGTGCCGAAGCACAAGGACTTGCAAGCACCTGTTTGTCTGCTTTTGTCCCATTCCAGCTTCACAATGTTTTAAAAAATGTATTAGTTTAAAACGATGTTCCGAACAAACTGCTGTAGACAGACGCACCGCTTTTCCACTTTTTTTGAACCACCTGCTGCAGAGATACTTTACCCAAATTACAAAATGACACATTGGTTTCCTTACCCTGTAGAGTCTATGGACAAGGTATGACAGCAATCCATGCTTTGGTTTAGTTTACCTGGCACTGTTTCCATATGCTAGTGTTTTAGCATTTGTGGCACAAATTAAAGTTATTAAACAGATATTAGCATTTTTCGCACATCATGTTCAAATGATCTAAAAGTGACTTTGTTGAGCTTCACAGTTAATTTGAGATACTTTTGGATGATTTAGTAATGATGAGCGAAAAATGCTAATATCGGTCCCATGACTTGAATGGGATTTGTGGCACAAATGCTAAAACATTAACATGTGGAAACAGTGTCAGGGAAACTAAACCAAAACATGAATTGCTGTCATACCTTGTCCATAGACTGCTTACGGTGTAAGGAAACTAAGGTGTCATTTTGTCATTCGTTTGAACTATCCCTTTAGGGGATTCTGAGAAAATCAATGGTTCCATGTTCACTCTCTTCTGGTCTATTGAATTTCTCATGTTTCTGCTGACCTCTCCATATCTGCGTCCTGATTTACTGAGATCAACCTCTTCAGTTACCCCTTCAACAAAGGACATCTATTCTCCCAGGATTTGCCTTTTACTGACCGCTGACAAATGCACTATGTTGTTTTTCTTGCCTCATTACATTTCAACCCAATTTGAAGCATTAAACCAACTGTTCAGTGTTTCCAGATTTGTATGAAATATTACCTGTAATTAAAGACAATATGAGTGAAATAGTTTTCCTTACAATTTTTTTAAACACGCATGTTAAAAAGCAACTTTGAATGGTGTGGGTGTACCCCAACAATAGAATGGTGTGGGCGTATACCGGTCATTAACAATATTCATGCAAGTACACCGCTGATTGGCCAGCTCAGCCAATGACCCAACATGACATCAAGTTTCAGGTGTGGTTTTGAAGTGTTTTTTTTCTTCTCCAAATTATGCTTTGGCAACAAATACGAGTATAGGACGAATCAACAACATTATTTGGGTATGAGTTACCAGAATAAGAACTTTTAAAAGTGAGACTAAACATTCAGGCCATTCTTACAAAATCAAGCCTGAATGAGAGTGGTTGAAGCACATGCACATACACACACGGACAAGCACCCCCCCCCACACACACACACAGTGTGTCTGGTATAGGTGTGTCTGGTATATCCGGACGGAATGTCTGGTGGATTGGGGGTGTTCTCCAGTAGGTGGAAAAAGTACCCAATTGTCATACTTGAGTAAAAGTAAAAGTGAAAGTCACCCAGTAAAATAATACTTGAGTAAAAGTCTAAAAGTATTTGGTTTTAAATATACTTAAGTATCAAAAGTAAATGTAATTGCTAAAATATACTTAAGTATCAAAATAAAAATATCAAATTCCTTATTTTAAGAAAACCAGACGGCAGCGTTCTTGTTAAAAAATAAAAAAATAAAAAACGAAAGTAGTACTTTAAAGTATTTTTACTTAAGTACTTTACACCACTGGTGTTCCCTCTATGAAAAGCCAATCATGTCTGAAGGAATCGGATTGGATCTTTGACACGCCACTCATGTCTGGGTGATTCTTATTGGATCAGACTGCTTTGCTTGTCTGTTGAATGCTCCATCCACTCTCTCTTGTGTTCTCCATTCTCTCTTCTGCTGTGTTCTGGGTTGGGTTGCAAAGCTACTGGGAATTTAACAAAGTTACCGAAATCTCCAGTAATTTTGAAATTCACAGTTTCACATGTGAAAATCGCACTTTAATAGATATTTTCACATGTTGAGCTGAGGTCAGTTGTTCCACAAGTATTTGGACAGTGACACAATTTGCATCATTTTGGCTCTGTATGCCACCACAATGGATTTGAAAGGAAACAATCATGATGTGCTTTAAGTGTAGACTTTCATCTTTCATTTAACGGTTTTGTCCAAATTATTGTATGAACCGTATAGGAAGTACAACCATTTTTATACATAACCCCCCCAATTTTAGGGGCTCAAAAGTAATTGGACATATATTTAATCATAAATGAAATTATGAGTTTTAATACTTGGTTGCAAATCCTTTGCGGTCAATGACTGCCTGAAATCTGGAACCCATAGACATCACCAGATGCTGGGTTTCTTCCCTGGTGATGCTTTGCCAGGCCTTTATTGCAGCTGTCTTCAGTTCCTGCTTATTCTTGGGGCGTTTTGCCTTCAGTTTTGCCTTCAGCAAGTGAAATAACATGCTCAATTGGATTCAGGTCAGGTGATTGACTTGGCCATTGCAGAACATTCCACTTCTTTGCCTTAAAAAAAGTATTGGGTTGCTTTCGCCGTAGGCTTCGGGTCATTGTCCATTTGCATTGTAGAGCGCCGTCCAATGAGTTTTGAAGCATTTGGCTGAATCTGAGCAGATAATATAGCACCAAACACCTCCGAATTCGCCCTGCTTCTTTTGTCAGCAGTCACATCATCAATAAATACAAGGGAACCAGTTCCATTGGCAGCCATACATGCCCACGCCATAACACCACTTCCACCATGCTTCACAGATGAGGTGGTATGCTTAGGATCATAAGCAGTTCCTTCCCTTCTTCATACTCTTCTCTTCCAAGATGATCTTTGTCTCATCTGTCCATAGGATGTTTTTCCAGACCTGTAAAGGCGTAATATTGTCACATTTATGTGTTCTTTCATGTTATCATGATATTCTGCCGATATTCTGAAAGTGTCTCAGATTAGGATTGCTGATCTGGGATCAGGGGCCGTATCCACAAAGTGCTGAGAATAGAGTCATTTTTACTCCTACTCTTATGGGTAAAGATAAAAGCTATGCAATGAAGCCTCTTTAGTCATAAGAGTCCCACCTATTCAACAGATATTTAGGAGACCTTGTGAGCTGTCCTAACGAGTTAAGAGCTACCAGCAGGATTCTTGATGACAGAAAAAGGCAGCGAGTCAGTGGTTCCTGCGCCACAGACAGGCAAGTGCTTTGGAGTTGAAAGAACGTTTCGATGATCAACCCATAAATAATCTAGGCCTACTTGCGCTTTTGACAAGGATTTTACATGAGGCCTAATTCACAAGATATGCCTACGTAATTATAACCACTAGGCAAAAAAAAATCATCACATCTTTTTTGTTTGATTATTTCATTAACCTACGTCATGTTATTTCCAACCCAACTGGTTATTTGAAGTTCATCCGTTTGATGCACAATATCACATTGTTTAATAAAAAAAAAAAAGTATTATAAATTTGGCAATTGACAGCATCTATGGCGTATGTGTTTGTGATTAATGATAAAACATTGCAATATGCACACATCACATTATCCAAAATATCAGAATTTCTTAAAAAATGGTTATGCCATGACAACATAATAGGCAAGAATTAGTAGTAGGCTGGCTAAGTGATGTGTCAGGCGAAAATGATATGAAATGCTTTACCATTGCGACATTTGATGTACAGTCTCATTCACCGTGGTTGTCTGAAGCATGCTGTAGAGTTTGCAGTTGGCAATGCCTCATCACAATTCTTCATTATTATATATATTTTTTAACTAGGCAAGTCAGTTAAGAACAAATTCATATTTACAATAACGGCCTACACCGCCCAAACCCAGACAACACTGGGCCAATTGTGCGCCGCCCTATGGGACACCCAAACATGGCCAGTTGTGATCCAGCCTGGAATGGAACCAGGGTGTCTGTGGTGACGCCTCAAGCACTGAGATGCAGTGCCTTAGACCTCTGCACCACTCGGGAGGCCAAGTTATTCCCCATCATTTGCAACAATGGCAATGAGCGTCATCGCTATCTTTCCATTGTGGTACCTCAAACTGTCGTGATTACCAGCTGAGATAAACTTTTATCAGATGATTTTACTCCTGGCTCAGAGTTTGTATGGGCAATGTCTTAACATCATCCTAAAACCTACTCTGAGCTAGGTTTTCTTTTGGTCTTAAAACAGGTTTCTAACAGGGTTCTTAGGACCTTTTCTGAGATGCTTTGTGGATATGGGCCCCGGTCTTCCCTGTCCATGTAACCTTTTTCATTGTGCTCTAAGTGGCTAAACTGATCCTACATCAGCACTCCTACTCTAAGACTCTTGATACATGTGATCCCTGGTCTGTTTACATAGAGTTTATGAGGTCTAGACATGCTTTGACTTTAATCAGCGTCAAATGCACAAATGAAGAAGCAGATTGAGGTCTTGGAAGTAATGCTGGCCATCTGCTCGGAAACATATGCCACGTGTATCTGTCAGCACTCAACACTTGGCACTTAATGACTCCTACTGGCTGTTTCACTAGGCAAGAACACACAATTCTCCTACAGACACAACAACCATCTCACAGCCCTGTTTAGCCTGTGGATACTGGCGATTAAACAAACAACTCCCCCATCATTGTAGTGATTAGAGAACTTGATGTAAACCACTCCTCTGTAAAATAGTATAAAGAGCTAGGCTACGTCCCAAATGGAACCCTAGTTCCCTATATAGTGCACTTCTTTTGACCAGGGCCCATGTGCTATTTGGTATGCACCCATAACTCCCATGGAGGTCTCAATTGACCACCCAATTTGTTGTGTTCCTTAGACCCTCTGAGCTGTGCTTTGAGAATGTCCACTTTGCTCTTTTGGTGATTAGTGCTGATCTGCCTTATTCGGGGGTTTCTCTAGGATGTGCTATGTGTAATAACATTCTCTGTGTGTCGCCCCAAAGCTCTAATATCCATGATATGCCAGTCCTGATGATGACAGTGTTTTTGAAGGGGGCTCTGGGAATGGAAATTGCTTTCTGACACAGATGATTGTGAAGCAGCTGTGTATGCACGAGTGGGCCACCCACTGGTGAGCCAGGCACAACCAATCAGATTGAGCAATAAGTTGTCAGTGTTCCAAACGGGACAATATTTACATTTTTGCCTGAAGACAGTGCTTGACTTGGGCAGGAGCTCACCGGAACCTCCCATAGAATATTAGCACAAAAGTATTGAGGAGTTCCTGCACCTAAACGGTCCAAGTCATGCACTGGCCTAAAGATACACCAGCTGATATAATTCATAGAATACAGCCGAGAGGGGTGGGAAGGGAAAAGCGCTATACAGTATATTGACAACCATGATAAAAATACATTATATTTGGCAGATTCCTTTCAAGACACTCAAGGAACTCTTTCATTAATTAAAGGTAGGCCCAGATAAAATCTAGTGCTGTACATAAAATCTATTTCATGTAGGCCTATTTAATGAAATTGAAGTAGACTTGATTATTTGCCAGGAAAAACAATAAAAACAAAATGAGAGGAAAAAAGGAACTACCAGCTTGTCAATTTCAAAATAATGGACTGGTTCTGGCACGCGTCACTTCGCACTGATACCCATGTGCAGTAAACAGCTAGGTAAGCTAGGCTACACTGTGTAGGCTACTCACCGTTAGCTAGCAAAAACAAGTAAATGACCAAACAAAGCTCACTGTTACATTTTTTTTCAAGAGACCTCGTATAGAAGAGGATGTTAGAGCATTTGCTAAGTTATTTTATATCAGTGATTTTGCTGCCAAGGGTCTCCAGTCCCAATCTATATCAATCACTGATTGCATCAATCTAATTGAGGGCCTTAAAGATAATTTCAGTACATTCAGAGACAATTCTAAAGGTGAATTCAATAAAATCATTAACCTTACAAATGATGGCCAAAAATGAAATCCACTACTGGGATGTCAGCTACCAGTTCCCGAAACAGAAAACTGCCAACAAGGTTTGGGGACTCGCTCGCTTGTTACAGTGGGGAAAAGCATCATGGAATGAGATATTGGACAGACAATTTATTGATCTCAAACAGTCGTTTTTAGAACGATTCATATGGGACAATGAAGGCCGCAGCTGTCTGCCTGTCCCGATCAGACTAATTTGGTCTAATGATATAGCCACCCAGTACCCATGGCATTTCTGTGGAGGACACAGAACTGTTTTTGTACAGCAGTTTAAACGAAAGGTACAAGAGGGTCGGTCCTATCCATCACTCCATCAAGGTGCTTGACACCTGTCCCAAAGACATTTTTCCAACCATGAACAGGCTTCTTCGAGCCATCATCACTCTGCCTATCACCAGCTGCACTGTATAACTTCTATTATAAACTGAGGTGTTTGAGACCCCGAATGCTGATAGGCTGTCAGCCGTGGTATATCAGACCGTATACCACGAGTATGACAAGACATGTATTTTTACTGCTCTAATTACATGGGTAACTAGTTTATAATAGCAATATGTCACCTCAGGGGTTTGTGGTATATGGCCAGTATACCACAACTATGGGCTGTGTCCAGGCACTCCTCGTTTGGTCAAGAACAGCCCTTAGCCGTGGTATATTGGCCATATACCACAAACCCCAAGGTGACTTATTGCTTGTACTGCTTTACTGTGCTCTACATTATAGCCTATTGTTATTATTTCCATAACCTTTGTTTGGTGTAAGAGCGTGTAGGCCTAATCTAATGTAAACAAATCTGATCTGACTGGCCTCCAGATTGCTGGGCCTCATTTCAGCCTTTGAAACAGTAAACTCAAAATGTGCTATTCTGTTGATTTGAAATAAATAGAAAATTCCTCCATCATAGACCTGCCTACGCACTCTTTTTTTTGTGATTGTGCTATTTATACAACAGGTGGGTCTAATCCTGAATGCTGATTGGTTAAAACCTCATTCCAGCCGGTGTCTATTCCACAAGTTACCACCAACTAAATATATGATGTTAAAATGACGAAATGACTGCGCAATCCACTGTCTCATCAGCCCAGCCAGGGAATTTATAAACTTGATCTCCACTATAAAATGCATCTAGAAATTATCTCACATTTCTTTTAGACTAAAACTTTTGCAACATTTGCAACATTGTTTCATTATTCAAATTCCATCTCAAGCTGTCCCATAGTAACGAGCATGTTGGGACGAGACAGACAGGCAGGCAGCTCTTCTCCGCCAGTTGAAATCATGAATCACCTGGCATAATCTTTTTGGATATATACAAAGAAATGTCAATTGAAAAAGGTAAAAACGAAACAAAGTGCAGCTAGTTTTCAGTCTTTCCACCTTCAATTTGAAGTGATTGTGTTAGCTGTGTTGTTGGCTAGTTCCTCTGAACAACAGTGTCTTGACCAGACAGCGCAATTTCTATGCCAGGATAAATCGCACCTCAATAGCTCATTGTTATGGATGCATCCAAATAAATGTCACTAGAAACAGCTTAAACAAATGCAGCTACTGTTGTTATTCTGGCTGCACTGTTTAATGTGAGTTAGCCGTAGTTGGTTAGCTGGCAAGCAAGGGATAAGAACGTTGCCAGCCAGATGATACCGAACAACAAGTCTTAACGACTGAGTCTCGTCTCTGGCAACCGAACATATAGTACGAACGACCAGCCGGCTTGGGTAGCAACCCTAGATTTGTGTCGGGACCATATCTTGTGGAAGGATGAAATAGTATTAATAAATTCATCAAAATAACGTTTTTAGTGAAAATATGTCAATCATTATTTGAATATGTTGGTAACCCATTGTATAAAAGTGATAATGTGTCACGCCATGACCTTAGAGATCCTTTATTCTCTATTTTGGTTAGTTCGGGGTGTGACTAGGGTGGACATTCTAGTTTCTTTATTTCTAGGTTGGCGTGGTATGGTTCCCAATCAGAGGAAGCTGTCTACCGTTGTCTCTGATTGGGGATCATATTTAGGCAGCCTTTTCCCACCTGTTTGTTGTGGGATCTTGTCTATGTATAGTTGCCTCGAGCACTGCATAGCTTCACGTTCATTTTGTTCTTTATTGTTTTTTGCCGGTTCACGTAATAAAGATGATGAACCCAAACAACGCTGCATTTTGGTCTGATTCTTACAACAATGTTCTTGACAGAAGATCCTACCACCCACAGACCAAGCAGCGTACCCAGGAGGAGCAGACATCCTGGACGTGGGAGGATATATTGGACAGGCAGGGATTCTGGACGTGGGAGGAAATCCTGTCCGGAAAGGATCGCCTTACATGGGAGCAGGCGGAAGCAGCGAAGGAGGGACAGCGACGACACTGGGGTTCCCATGACGTAGGCCCAAGAAGCAGCCTCAAAAATGTTTTTTTTAGGGGGGCACATGGGGTGGTCGGCGATGCTGAGGGGTGATTCAGAGACCGAGGAGGAATGTTGGGATAGATTGAGCGTGGAGTAGTATGCGAAAGATGAGGAGAGTGATGAGAGAGAGCTGTTGGTTTGGCTGGAGAGGCAAGACAGTCGCCCTGAGGAGCGTGTTAGCCGTCCGATGCCACCTGTGCCAGCTCTCCGCACTTGCTTTGAGGAGAGTGTCAGTGTTCCGGTACAATGTGTGCCGATTCTACGCACCATGTCTCCAGTGCGCCTCCACAGCCCAGTGTGTTCTGTGCCAGCTCCCTGCACTTGCCGTGCAGGTAGGTTGTCATCTGTCCAGGACACGTTGTGCCAGCTCTACGCTCCAGATCTCCAGTGCGCCTTCACAGCCCAGTACGTCCTGTCCCGGCTGCACGCACCAGGCCTCCAGTGCGTCTCCCCAGCCTAGTACGCCCTGTGCCAGCTCCATGCACCAGGCCTCCAGTGACGGTCTGCAGTCCAGAGCCTGCAGCGCCGGTCTGCAGTCCAGAGCCTCCAGCAACGGTTCCCAGTCCGGAGCCTCCAGCGACGGTTCCCAGTTCGGAGCCTCCAGTGATGATCCATAGCCCGGAGTCTCCAGTTATGATCCATGGCCCGGAACCTCCAGTGATCGCCCAAGCCTTCACCATTTCTCCTTCCCCCAAATCCAGTCAGCTGATGTTCTGAAAGAGCTGCAAAATCTGGACCCCTACAAATCAGCCGGGCTAGACAATCTGGACCCTTTCTTTCCAAAATGATCTGCTGAAATTGTTGCAACCCCTATTACTAGCCTGTTCAACCTCTCTTTCGTGTCGTCTGAGATTCCCAAAGACTGGAAAGCAGCTGTGGTCAAAGGGGGGATACTCTTGACCCAAACTGCTACAGACCAATATCTATCCTACCCTGCCTTTCTAATGTCTTCAAAAGCCAAGTCAACAAACAGATTACCGACCATTTAGAATCGGATATACGGATACGGATATGTTATCGAATATATATGTTAAAAACACCTTGAGGATGGCGAAGTAAATACAATATAGCAAGTAAAAAACTGGAATGGTAGATTTGCAGTGGAAGAATGTGCAAAGTAGAGATAGAAATAATGGGGTGCAAAGGAGCAAAAATAAATAAATGAATACAGTAGGGGGAGAGGTAGTTGTTTGGGCTAAATTATAGATGGGCTATGTACAGGTGCAGTAATCTGTGAGCTGCTCTGACAGCTGGTGCTTAAAGCTAGTGAGGGAGATAAGTGTTTCCAGTTTCAGAGATTTTTGTAGTTCGTTCCAGTCATTGGCAGCAGAGAACTGGAAGGAGAGGTGGCCAAAGGAAGAATTGGTTTTGGGGATGGCCAGAGAGATATACCTGCTGGAGCGTGTGCTACAGGTGGGTGCTGCTATGGTGACCAGCGAGCTGAGATAAGGGGGGACTTTACCTAGCAGGGTCTTGTAGATGACCTGGAGCCAGTGGGGTTGGCGACGAGTATGAAGCGAGGGCCAGCCAACGAGAGCGTACAGATCGCAGTGGTGGGTAGTGTTTGGGGCTTTGGTGACAAAACGGATGGCACTGTGATAGACTGCATCCAATTTATTGAGTAGAGTGTTGGAGGTTATTCTAGATTTAACTTTGGATTGGAGATGTTTGATGTGAGTCTGGAAGGAGAGTTTACAGTCTAACCAGACACCTAGGTATTTGTAGTTGTCCCCATATTCTAAGTCAGAACCGTCCAGAGTAGTGATGTTGGACAGGCAGGCAGGTGCAGGCAGTGATGGGTTGAGGATCATGCTGTAGTAGTTCCTCAATGGAGGAACATAGTCAGAGAAATGCTGATGAATGTCTTGCTTGAGCTGTGTATGCAACTGGTTCACCTCTGATGCTCACAGGCAGTGTTGGAAGTTCTTTGCCCAGCATACACCCATCCAACTAGACATGCTTTATCTACTCATTTGCTGGATGCAGTTCAAGTGAAGGTCAAGCAAATCATTGAGAAAGCAGACTATATTAGAATCATCTCTGATGGGTAGTTGAATGGTTGTGGGCAAGGAATAATTAACTACATCATCTCCACCCCCCAACCAGTATTTTACAAGAGCACAGACACAAGGGACAACAGACACACCGGTCTGTACATTGCAGATGAGCTGAAGGCAGTCATCAATGACCTTGGACCACAGAAGGTATTTGCACTGGTGACAGACAATGCTGCGAACATGAAGGCTGCTTGGCCTAAAGTGGAGGAGTCCTACCCTCACATCACACCCATTGGCTATGCTGCTCATGCATTGAATCTGCTCAAGGACATCATGGCACTGAAAACAATGGATACACTCTAAAAGAGAGCCAAGGAAATGGTTAGGTATGTGAAGGGTCATCAAGTTATAGCACCAATCTACCTCACCAAGCACTGTGAGAAGAATAAGAGCACCACATTGAAGCTGCCCAGCAACACCCGTTGCGGTGGTGTCGTCATCATGTTTGACAGTCTCCTGGAGTGGAAGGAGTCTCTCCAAGAAATGGCCATATCACTGTTTGACGATATGGACAGCCCCATCAAGAGGATCCTCCTGGATTATGTATTTTGGGAGAGAGTGGTAAGCAGCCTGAAACTCCTGAAACCTATAGCAGTAGCCATTGCACAGATTGAGGGAGACAATTCCATCGTGTCTGATGTTCAGACTCTGCTTGCAGATGTAAGAGAAGAAATACATACTGCCCTGCCCACTTCACTGTTGCTCCAAGCAGAGTAATCTGCAGTTCTGAAATACATCAATACCATGTCTCGCCACCTTGGCCTGGATGAGGTCAAGGTTCTTGGCAGTCTGGCGAAGTACACTTCCAAGCAAGGGCTTTGGGATGGAGTTGCAATATGGCAGTCGTACCAACATATCTCATCAGCCACCTGGTAGAAGGGACATTGTGGATCTGAGATTATTCTTCCTGTTGCCTCCACCATCCTCCAAATCCCACCAACATCAGCCGCCTCAGAGCGCAACTGGTTCTTGTTTGGGAACACACACACACACACCAAAGCGCGCAACAGGCTGACCAATACAAGGGTTGACAAATTTGAGGCCATCTGGGCAAATTTGAGTCTTGTTGAGCCTGACAACGAGCCATCCTTTTGATACCGAAATATATTGAAAACTAAATACTTTTAGTCTTTTACTCAAGTAGTATTTACGGGGTGACTTTCACTTTTACTTGAGTAATTTTCTATTAAAGTATCTCTACTTTTACTTAAGCATGACAATTGGGTACTTTTTCCACCACTGCTTTGTCAAAAGATTAGCCAGCTAGGCTATAGCTGGTCCTCGAGCTGGATTCCTCATAAGCATGTAAGGAAAGGGTCCTATTTTGTTAGACAGACTAGCAAAAAAATATTTGAAACTTGGATTATGATCATTTGCTGGTATAGAAAAAAGTTTGCTTCATGGCTCAGGCAGCCAGGTGTCGGCTAGAACGAAAAGCAGTTTTTTTTCTGGTTCAATGAAAGTCAATGAACTAAGTAGACCAAACCCAGCTGCAATTGCATTGGTGTCTATGGGAGACTCCTCCTGGCAATTTTTTGGGGGGTAAACAGCCTGAGTGAACTATCTTAATTTATCCACCATCTTTACTGTAGACAAAGATAATCTATTATGTTGCTCATCTCAGTCGTGATTTGCGGACTTTACAGGTGTTTTTGATTATTTAACAATGCAATGCTGGTGGGTGGTACAGTACCTTTCAAATAAAACCCAGCCCTGAAACAAACCATAGGCAAAAAAATATTTACATATCATTTCATAGGAAAAGACACATCATTGGCATGAATCTGCACAAAGCGGTCTTTTCGGGATTTGTCACTTCAAGTCCAAATTATTATAATATTTTAAAAACCTTTATTTAACTAAGCAAGTCAGTTAAGAACAAATTCTTATTTACAATGACGGCCATGCCGGGCCAATTGTGCACCGCCCTATGGGACTCTCAATCATAGCCGGATTTGAACCAAGGGCTGTAGTGACACCTCTTACACTGTGATGCAGTGCCTTAGACCACCGTGCCCCTCGAGAGTCCAAATATATCATACTTTGACCAAAATGATGACTTATTGACTTACATTGTTGTGCAACATCATGGGTAAGCTCTGACTATTGTCTTTCAGCTCAAAAAAAGTGTATTTTTACTGGCGTGGGCATTTAATTTTACATGTACGGTATAAATGTGTGCACTGCAATTAGTTCCTGCCGAAAGTCGCTTGTGAACTGCAAGAGCCATGAATTTACATTGGAAATAAATGACCGCTTGGTCTGGGAAACACAATTGCATTTTATCGGTGGCAATTTGAATGCACAGAGATACCGTGATGGCATACTGAGGCCCATTGTCGTGCTGTACATCCGCCGCCATCATCTCATGTTTCAGCATGATAATGCACAGCCTCATCTCGCAAGGATCTGTACACAATTCCTGGAAGCTGACAATGTCCCAGTTCTTCCATGTCCTGCATACTCACCAGACAAGTCACCCATTGAGGCTGTTTTGGGATGCTCTGGATTGACATTTATAGACAGGGTGTTCCAGTTCCTGCCAATATCCAGCAACTTCACACTGCCATTGAAGATGGAGTGAAGTGTTTCCAGTGATATCATCGCTGTGCATTATCGGTGTGCATTGTCTACACATTGTCTACTAATTTGTTGATGATGTCATTGGAAACACTTATATTCCTCTATATTTTTTACTACAAAACATAGAAAGGCCCTATTTTCATATATGTTGATGTTGGGGTGGTGCCAGAGATGATGAATATGAAGTTTAACATTTAAAAAAAATCCCTTTAACAACTCTTGACTCTACACTCTTAAAGCCAAATGTACACGTTGGTGCCAAATAAGGTTCTTGAGTCCATACAAACATCCAAAAATCTGAAATGTTTTGGCCCTCCAGAAATTAATAGTCCTGCTGTAGGATTTTAACCCTTATTTGCATATTTCCCAGGGTGCCTATTGAGTGAATTTTAGAGTTACCAATACCACTCATGACTGTGTTTGCTAGTGACAGAGACATGATTGTTGCATTCATTCATTTTCAGCCCTGTGGCCTCCCTGAGTAAGATATGAGGTTAATATGCTTGTAACTATGATTCTCAACATCATGTAATTAGTTCTGTTTCTTTGTATAAAAGTTTATTTTGCTTGTGCTGTAGTGTAATCTGTGACTTGATCCTCCAATATGTGTGTGTTGTGGTTGTTGGAAAATAAATGAAAATGTTTATAACAATGAAATAATGAAATTACACTATTATGATCACTGGATAAACAATTAAATTACATTTGTAAAACTTGGTTCATCCCCAAGGGGAAATTACTTGACTTTACTAAACATTAACAAACATTTAACTAAACGACAAAGCAAGTTTTGCTCTGTAGAAGCACTAGATGTGGAATGTTTAGGGTGTGTTCTGTTATATATATTGTAGCATGGATGAAGAGGAATCCACTCCCAGTCAATAACCACAAGTTGTTCATCTCATTGTAATTCATTTGAGGTTTGGAGCTGGGATACAAGTGGGCTTGCACTGCAGGAATGGACACCACTGATTGGTTGGGGTCATTATGACAGTAGTTTGAGGGAGAGATGGAGGGAAGGATTTTCAGGATCTGATGAGAAGCACATTTGAAAGTATAGTTCCAAACTTTATCCCACAAAAACTCACCCACACCCACACTTACCCACTTTACTTCAAAAGTTATTTCCAATTCCATGGTTTTTGCATAAAAAGACACATCTATTTTCTATCAGTAAATACAGTGCCTTGCGAAAGTATTCATCCCCCTTGGCATTTTTCGTATTTTGTTTTCATACAACCAGGAATTATAATATATTTTTGGATGTTTGTATCATTTGATTTACACAACACACTTTGAAAATGAAAAGTATTTTTTATTGTGAAAAACAAGAAATAAGACAGAAAAACAGAAAATTTGAGTGTGCATAACTATTCACCAACACAAAATTCAATACTGTAAGGTCTTTCTTTAGGTGAAAGAGAGTCAGACCAAAATGAGGCGTGGCTATTGCGATCCATGTTTAATTAAACAAAGTAAACACGAATCAAATACAAAAACAATAAACGTAACACGAAAACCGAAACAGCCTAATACTGGTGCAAAGTAACACAGAGACAGAACAAGGACAATCACCCACAAAACCCAACACCAAACAGGCTACCTAAATATGGTTCCCAATCAGAGACAATGACGAACACCTGCCTCTGATTGAGAACCATATCAAGCCAAACATAGAACTAGACAAACTAGACATGTAACATAGAATGCCCACTCAGCTCACACCCTGACCAACCAAAACATAGAAACATACGAAGCAAACTATGGTCAGGGTGTGACAAATACGTTGTATACACAATTGTCTCTATGTCTCTATAAGCTTGGCACATCTAGCCACTGGGAGTTTTGTCCATTCTTCAAGGCAAAACTGCTCCAGCTCCTTAAAGTTGGATGGGTTCTGCTGGTGTAAAGCAATCTTTAAGTCATACCACAGATTGGTCTGGGCTTTGACTAAGCCATTGCAAAACATTTAAATGTTTTCCCTTAAACAACTCGAGTGTTGCTTTAGCAGTATGCTTAGGGTCATTGTTCTGCTTAGGGTCATTTCTCAGTCCCTGCCGATGAAAAGCATCCCCACAGCATGATGCTGCCACCACCATGCTTCACTGTGGGGATGGTGTTTTCGGGGTGATGAGAGGTGTTGAGTTTGCGCCAGACGTAGCATTTTCCTTGATGGCCAAAAAGCTCAATTTTAGTCTCATCTGACCAGAGTACCTTCTTCCATATGTTTAGGGAGTCTCCCACACACCTTTTGGCGAACACCAAACGTGTTTGCTTATTTTTTTCTTTAAGCAATGACTTTTGTCAGGCCACTCTTCTGTAAAGCCCAGCTCTGAGCAGTGTACGGCTTAAAGTTGTCCTATGGACAGATACTCCAATCTTCACTGTGGAGCTTTGCAGCTCCTTCAGGGTTGTCTTTGGTCTCTTTGTTGCCTCTCTGATTAATGCCCTCCTTGCCTGGTCCATGAGTTTTGGTGGGCGGTGCTCTCTTGGCAGGTTTGTTCTGGTACCATATTCTTTCAATTTTTTAATAATGGATTTAATGGTGCTCTGTGGGATGTTCAAACTTTTTTTATTTTAATAAACCAACCCTGATCTGTACTTCTCCACAACCTTGTCCCTCCCCCTTACTTAGTGGTGTTACAGACTCTGGGGCCTTTCAAAACAGGTGTATATATATTGAGATCATGTGACAGATCATGTGACACTTAGATTGCACACAGGTGGACTTTAGTTAACTAATTATGTGACTTCTGAAGGTAATTGGTTGCACCAGATCTTATTTAGGGGCTTCATAGCAAAGGGTGTGAATACATATGTGTCACACCCTGGTCTTAGTATTTTGTGTATTCTTTATTATTTTGGTCAGGCCAGGGTGTGACATGGGTATTTATGTGGTGTGTTTTGTCTAGGGGTTTGTTGTAGGTTATGGGATAGTGGTTAGTGGGGTTGTCTAGAAAAGTCTATGGCTGCCTGGAGTGATTCTCAATCAGAGGCAGGTGTTTATCGTTGTCTCTGATTGGGAACCATATTTAGGCAGCCATATTCTTTGAGTGTTTCGTGGGTGATTGTTCCTGTCTCAGTGTTTGTTTGCACCAGATAAGGCTGGTTAGGTTTTCACGGTACGGTAATTGTTCGTGTTTATCTTTTTATTAAACATGAATCGAAATAACCACGCTGCATTTTGGTCCTCCTCTCCTTCACCGCAAGAAAACCGTAACAATATGCAAGCACCACTTTTTTATTTTTTATTTTTTTTAAATACATTTTTTAAAACAAGTTCTTTTTCTCATTTCACTTAACCAATTTGGACTATTTTATGTATGTCCATTACATGAAATCCAAATAAAAATCCATTAAAATTACACCTTATAATGCAACAAAAAAGGAAAAATGCCAAGAGGGATGAATATTTTTGCAAGGCACTAAAGTCTTTGGTACAGCCACTGCTACCATCAAAAACTTTGTGGGAAAAAGAGGATGTGCTGTTAATCTCAGTATTTGGGTTTTTGGGTGCCCCTGGGCTCTCTCTGTGACTTTCCAGTGCAGAGCTGTCACTTTTCTAATCCCGTTAACTCCACAACTATCCATAAAGTACCAGCATGCCAAGTGGCTAAGTGAGGCTTTCCGGCCAAGCCTTTGATCCTATTCAAGAACCTGATCTGAAGACAAAGAGAACTTTAATCAAGTGGCACTTTATGAAAATCATCCCTCATGATCAGGGTCCCGAGTTTGTCCAGATCACTTGAGAAGGCGGGGAGTAACTCAAGGATCTATGATAGTCACAAGATCGAATGCTTGTCGCAAAGGTTCTCATGTCTAATGGAATGGGGCCCTAGATCCAGTGTGAATTGTCAGTGTCTGCGCTTTGGTTGGTGTAATTGAGTTATTATTACGAATGATTAGAGTTCTGAGAATGGGCTTTAGTTTTCTTACCGTTTATTTATACAGGTAAGTTCATTAAGAGCAACTTCTTATTTACAATAACGATCTGTCAAACACATCAATGAACAACACATCAATAAACAATGAGTAAATATTTACATAAAAAAACATTTTGCAGGTCATGATGGACTTGAACAACAGAGGGAATTGAAAAGATCAGCAGCATTATTTACAGACAAATGCTGGGCAGACAGCCAAGGGACTGGGTGAAATGTCACTGAACACAGCACCGGAAAGTCATTATTCCATTTTGCCAAGTGAGGTGTGAATTTATTCGTTACGCAACGTAACATGTTTATTTCATAACTGCCTCCTTTTTCAGTGTAATCCTTGCCCTTGATGTTTGCTGTGGTAGAGTCATTCAGAACTAGCGAGACAGATTTAACGATGTCTAACAAACAACATTTGATTTATTTCTCATCTATGAAGGGCTCAGTACAGCTCAAATTCACGTGTTTGTTCTTGAGCTAAATAACTCCCAGTAATAGCACTGTGATCAGAGATGGGCAAAATTTCTGTTGCATGTATTTGAAATATGTATTTCAATTACTTCTGAGTATTTTTGCCATTTGTATTACACTGGGCTGAACAATGTATGCATTCTTTAACAAGATACTTTCAAGAGCTGTAATTTGTATTTTCAAAATAGAAAATGTTTTTCTATACAGTTTGTTTTATAGCTGTTCACCATTTTGTGGCCTCCTGTCAACCTTCATTGGTATCAGAAGTCTAATGGCACTATAGTGTGATAAGAGCGTCTGCTAAATTAACTAAATATAAATGTGCATATAAAAATGGACAATTGCAAAGCATGCTGAGTATTATTCGAATCGTTACTGAGAACGTTGTTGTTGTTGTTCGTGCCAGCTACTTGAAAAATATATATTTCAAACTGTATTCATATATATTATTCCTTTTTTATATCTTTGTCCATATTGTCCATGAGTTTCTAGTAGATAACCATATGGTTCCATAGAAAATGGCCTAATTAATGAAAACAGCATCCTATCAACAATGGCGTTATTTTCAATGAACTCTGCAACTCTTCCAACTTTTCTTCCCAACTTCTACCAGTTTGACACCAAAATATTTACAACAAATACATACTGATGACGTAGCGTTGACTATCATTAAATGTGAAGACTGTGTTTTATCAAATCAATTCTCTATGTGTAATCTAATTACGCAATTAAACTAATCATGTAACTTTAATTAACTAGGAAGTCGGGGCACCACGGTAACATGTTGTTTATAGAGTTTCTGTTTACTGAATATATTTTATTTCCTTATGGACTACAGTCTTCTATTAATGTATTATTACCTCATCTTTCTCATTCCTGAACATCGCAAACCCTTGGATATCTGCATGAACCCTAACATAAATCATGAATCAGCAATATACAAATTGGCTTAATTATTTATTTACTAACTAACTTAAATCAATCACAGAATTACAGAAACACACACAACCAATAGGTCATACATTGGTTACTGACATGATTGAAAAGTCCCTAGTGGGCTAAGCTGATATGACAGCTTTGTAGACAAAGGAAAGGGGTGGGGACAGTTCAAAAGCAGGAAACTCAGAGAGGATTCACTGTAATACAGTTGTTAACTACACTCATGAAATGCTAATACTTTTAACATGAACACCTGCTCAAGTTACATATTTACGAGTGTATGCCTTTGTTGTCCCTCTCTGATCATCGGTCCGTCTGCTGGATATTCAGTCAACAGAAAATCTCTGGTTTGTCCACCAGAGATCAAAGTCCGTCGTAGTTGTTAATATGGATACTTCAAAGTACCATTCGGAAATATTCTTGGATCGGATGCGTTTACTAGATTAAAGTATTTCAACAGCTGCAGCCTGAATAATTGGTCTTTAGTTTGTAGATTTCTTCACCATTTCAGCGTGGGAATTATCTCCACGTTCTCTGGTCTTGTCCTTTGGTGGAGTTGTAGTTTGAACCACTTCACACACCAGCTTCACCCGGCATGTTTTGGTCTCTTGAGTGATAGCCATTCCAATGGGGAGACCTCGGCCCGGCATTATCTTGACTATAGTCTTTAAATTGCCAACCATTTCAACATGTAGCGACAGCCCTATATTTTCTGGTCTAATGTACATTTTGTTGGAAGTGGCTATTATACTATAGTAATAAAGGAGGCGTTCCATGACGCCGATGTCTCTATTCACGAGATTTGGTCACTGACTAGTTAAAACTTTATATGAAAACCCATACTCTCATCTTTTCAAAAGTACTTCTATACTCAATCATTTATTTTATACAACATTCAGATGCAGACCCCAAAACTGGGAAGTGTATACAACCAAAGAAACAGTCATGTGTGTGTCCCCTGTCCTTCATGAGGTCACCAAATGAAACAAACTCGACATGACTGTTCCTTAAGTGTCCACGGACCATTTCAACTGCTTGAAACACATAAATACTGTTCGATTATTCAAACTTTTGATGTCCAAGTGTCTCTCTGTGTTCCACAGTTTTACATTCCAACCTTGAACACTACAGAGCATAGAGGCGGTGTATATTACGACTGCCATTAAGCGGCCCCCTCCATCTCTCCCTCTGCGGAAGAGAGAGAGGGGGCGCTGTTGAGCAGACCCACTGCAACCTGATCCTTCAGATCTTCACCGGAGGGTCATGACACTGACATCGTAAAATAAATAACTGTCAAAATAAATATAAAGAATAGTTGATGGTTTATATTTAGGATCATGTTTTACAGCTTTGTCATTCTATTTTTTTGGTTTAAAATCATCTTATTTCATTATCTCATGTATTTTACATGTGATAAGGCCACACAGATAATTACAGACACCTGTGATAATCTGAAGTACCCCAAAAGGGCCACTAGACATCTTGTGATAGATTACATAAAATCCTTAGAAAGTTTACTGTACAGCCATCCCTTTGCAATCCTAGACACTGTTGATCATTGAAGATAGTGGTGTCAAAGCCTTCGTAGTGATACATTTCATGAGCCTTTGTTAGGTATTCTTTATGTATTGACATTTATATGGATTTGGAATTCTGTTTTGAGTCACATTGTATTTCAAATGTGTTGCCTGTGTCTGAGGACAGAGACAATGATAACCAGATGGAAGGAGGTCTCTGTGTTTTGCCTTTGGAGGCTTGGAGCTCTCTTTTGGGTCAAGTCTCTACAATGCCAAGAGAAGGAGTTGACAGTATGTGTGCGTGTGTGTGTGTGCGTATATGCTTGCTTGCTTGTGTGTGTGTGTGTGTGTGTGTGTGTGTGTGTGTGCTTCTTGCTTGCGATGTCTAGTAATAGAAGTGGCTCCCTCTATGAAGGAAGCTCTATCTCGCTCTGCTACGGTGACCTGAGTAATCTACCCTGAACAGTTGGCTGTGTATGTGTGTGTGTGTGTGTGTGTGCGTGCGTGCGTGTGTGTGTGTATGCATGGTGTGTGCGTGGAGGGTGTCCTGTGCTCTGTTTCTTCCTGGTTAATATTTCCTTGTTCCATTCAAATGCAGGGTAATTGTGTGAGTGAGTGGTGTGATGGCTGCAGGTCTGGACCCTTCTCTGTTACTCACTCATTGGTAATAAAGGGAACAGAAACATGGATGCCCCCCTTTTCCAAATGTCTGTCTTCCCAGCCCACCTGCTTATAACTAAGCGAAGAGAATCTTTGTCAAACTTTCCACGACCTTCAGGACCTTAAATCCCGCCGCTCCCTGAGTTACTGAGTTAGCCCCAGAGCTCCACGGTGAATTGCAACGCTTCAGACTTTTAATATCAGGAGGATTCCAGGTGATGCTTCGTGATAAAACTTTTTAGGCTGTCTGCTCTTTGATGTTCCTGTGTGCTTTTAATAAGGATCAGACTCAGGGGTGTTTGGCCGAACCCCACTACGGTGATGGCTCGGGTACAGCAGAGGGGGAGGGGGTCCCATCAGCCACCATAAAATTATAATTTTTTAAAATTCCCCCTCCTCTCTACTGCTCTCTCACCCTATCTCCCTCTCTTTCTTTCTTCTCCCACTCTTCTCTTTAATCATAGTAGCCTCAACACCCTCCTCCTCACTGGTGAGTTCATCAGTTCATTAAGGAGGACTTAGCCCAGTTGAATTAGCCTTGTGAAGGACGACTCTCTCTGAAGTCCGAAGTTTTCACGAGCACCTTTGGGAATGGGGGTGGAGGGGGATAGGATGGGTCAGAGGGGTGTGGGGGTGGTGGAGCTGACTGAGAGGGATGTATGACACAGGAAGCACACTGAGCGGGGGTGCGTGCTCCAGGAGAGCCCAGAAACACGTGTGTACACACGTTGGGGACTTTGGGGAGAGGGACGAGCCAGTCTGAACTCTGACCCTACATTTGAAATATAAGGCCAATCAAAAACATGTGTGATGCCGTGGCTATTGTAGGCCTAAATGAACATTTCTGAACCCTCGTGCATTTTTTACAAAATCATAGAGTATTTTCGTTGAAAGGAAAGGGGGATACAGACCTAGTCAGTTGTACAACTGAATGCCTTCAACTGAAATGTGTGTTCCTCATTTAACCAAACCCCTCTGAATCAGAGAGGGGCAGGGGGTTGCCATAATCGACATCCACATCTTCAGTGCCCAGGGAACAGTGGGTTAACTGCCTTGGTCAGGGACAGAACAACAGATTTTTACCTTGTCAGCTCAGGGATTCAATCCAGCAACCTTTCGGTTACTGACAATCACTTCCTGTCCAAGCCAGTTGTGATAGAAACCCTGATGTTTGTAGTGCACTCCTTTTAAACAGGGCCCATAAGGCTTTGGTCAGAAGTAGTGCACTATATAGGGAATAGGGTGCCATTTGGGGTGCACCCCCTGTCACCATAAGCCAATAACAGACAAGCAGGATAGGCTATACAAGGTTATTAGTTCTGTCCAATTCAAAGATTCCCATATTTATCTCCAAAGAAAGATTTTTGGGGGTCATTTGTATTAATTTTGTATTTGTATTTTTTAAGGATCCCCATTAGCTGCTGCTAAGGCAGCAGTCATTAAGAAATATATAAATATTAGATCGAGCAATGTCAGAGTGGCATTGACTAAAATAGAGTGCCTTGCGAAAGTATTCATCCCCCTTGGCGTTTTTCCTATTTTGTTGAATTACAACCTGTAATTTAAATAGATTTTTATTTGGATTTCAAGTAATGGACATACACACAAAATAGTCCAAATTGGTGAAGTGAAAAAAAAGAAGACTTGTTTCAATTTTTTTTTTTTTGAATTAAAAACTGAAAAGTGGTGCATGCATATGTATTCACCCCCTTTGCTATGAAGACCCTAAATAAGATCTGGTGCAACCAATTACCTTCAGAAGTCACATAATTAGTTAAATCTAGTCCACCTCATGTGCAATCTAAGTGTCACATGATCTCAGTATATATACACCTGTTCTGAAAGGCCTCAGAGTCTGCAACACCACTAAGCAAGCGGAACCATCAAGTGGCACCATAAAGACCAAGGAGCTCTCCAAACAGGTCAGGGACAAAGTTGTGGAGAAGTATAGATCAGGGTTGGGTTATTTAAAAAAATATCTGGAAATTTGAACATCCCACGGAGCACCAATAAATCCATTATTAAACAATTGAAAGAATATGGCACCACAGCAAACCTGCCAAGAGAGCACCGCCCACCAAAACTCACAGACCAGGCAAGGAGGGCGTTGCTCAGAGAGGCAACAAAGAAACCAAAGATAACCCTGAAGGTGCTGCAAAGCTCCACAGTGGAAATCGAAGTATCTGTCCATAGGACCACTTTAAGCCGTACACTCCACAGAACTGGGCTTTGCAGAAGAGTGGCCTGAAAAAAGCCATTGCTTAAAGAAAAAAATAAGCAAATATGTTTGGTGTTCGCCAAAAGGCATGTGGGAGACTCCCCAAACATATGGAAGAAGGTACTCTGGTAAGATGAGACTAAAATTGAGCTTTTGGGCCATCAAGGAAAACGCTATGTCTGGCGCAAACCCAACACCTCTCAACACCCCGAGAACACCATCCCCACAGTGAAGCATGATGGTGGCAGCATCATGCTGTGAGGATGTTTTTCATTGGCAGGGACTGGGAAACTGGTCAGGATTGAAGGAATGATGGATGGCACTAAATACAGGGAAATTCTTGAGGGAAACCTGTTTCAGGTTATATAAAACTAAGATGGCGTAGCAGTAAGTCGTCCTGTCCTGTCGTGTCCCCGTATATATTGTTTCTTTTTCGTTTTTTACATATTTTCTCCGCATATCTCTTTAAAAAAAATTTGCTAAACCCTAAGCTTCCAAATACTCTCCTGCAACCCGACTCACCCAATGTAGCTATTTTTCCTAAAGTATTTATATTTACTTCGGAACCCCTCAACTGAAGCTAGCCAGCTAACCAGCGGGTATGCTAGCGGTCTTCAGCTAACCGGTCATCAGCTAACCTGTAGTTCGGAAAGCTCTCGCCTGTTCGTACAACGCGACTCTAACCAGAGCATAACGGACCTATTTATTTTTCATCCCCGGATTCATCCCCAGATTCCCACCGCAAACGGAACATCTTTCAGCTGGATTTTTCAGCAACTAGCTATCTAGCTAAACCGCAACCCCGGATGATTACTCCTGGCTAGCGTTTCCACCCACTTAGCTTGAAGCTAGCCCGGCCGTCGCACCTGTGCTACCACCGTAGCATACTCCTGGGCTACAATACCCGGGCCCACGACCGGTCTATCGATGTCACCGCATGAAGAGGAATAAACAGACTCACCCCATCGTGACGTCCCCCAAAGGCTAACTCTCTAGCCCTCGCTATCTCCCTGCTTGCTAATTCGGCCTGCTAACTGCTAGCTTGTCCAGCTCCGGTCCGCTAACTGCTATCTTGTCTAGCCCGGGCCTACAAACTGTTAGCTTGTTAGCACAGGCCTGCTAACCGCCTGAATCGCCGCGTCCCAAACGCTCACCGGACCCATATTTACTTCTATCTCTTTTGACTTTTAATTTGTTTATACCTTCCGGAAACCTGCCTCACCCAATGTGATACGGAATCGCTATTATTTTTTTATTTTTAGAACACACTCAAGAACCTCCAGAAGCTAACCAGCTAACTAGCTACAAGCTATTTAGTCATTGTTATTTTTTTTTTACCTGGATAACACTCGCCAGTCCAGCTTCCCTGCCCCATCCACCCCTGCCCCCTGGACACTGATCTCTTGGCTACATAGCTGATGCACGCTGGACTGTCCATTAATCACGGTACTCCATTCTGCTTGTTTGTTTTATCTGTTGGCCCCGTTGCCTAGTCTACGCCATTTTACCTGCTGTTGTTGTGCTAGCTGATTAGCTGTTGTCTCACCTACTGTTTTAGCTAGCTTTCCCAATTCAACACCTGTGATTACTGTATGCCTCGCTGTATGTCTCTCTCAAATGTCAATATGCCTTGTATACTGTTGTTCAGGTTAGTTATCATTGTTTTAGTTCACAATGGAGCCCCTAGTTCCACTCTTCATACCCCTGATAACTCCTTTGTCCCACCTCCCACACATGCGGTGACCTCACCCATTACTACCAGCATGTCCAGAGATACAACCTCTCTCATCATCACCCAGTGCCTGGGCTTACCTCCGCTGTACCCGCACCCCACCATACCCCTGTCTGCGCATTATGACCTGAATATATTCTACCATGCCCAGAAACCTGCTCCTCTTATTCTCTGTCCCCAACGCTCTAGGCGACCAGTTTTGATAGCCTTTAGCCGCACCCTCATACTACTCCTTCTCTGTTCCGCGGGTGATGTGGAGGTAAACCCAGGCCCTGCATGTCCCCAGGCACCCTCATTTGTTGACTTCTGTGATCGAAAAAGCCTTGGTTTCATGCATGTCAACATCAGAAGCCTCCTCCCTAAGTTTGTTTTACTCACTGCTTTAGCACACTCTGCTAACCCTGATGTCCTTGCTGTGTCTGAATCCTGGCTCAGGAAGGCCACCAAAAATTCAGAGATTTCCATACCCAACTATAACATCTTCCGTCAAGATAGAACTGCCAAAGGGGGAGGAGTTGCAGTTTACTGCAGAGAGAGCCTGCAAAGTAATGTCATACTTTCCAGGTCCATACCCAAACAGTTCGAACTACTAATTTTGAAAATTACTCTCTCCAGAAATAAGTCTCTCATGGTTGCCGCCTGCTACCGACCCCCCTCAGCTCCCAGCTGTGCCCTGGACACCATTTGTGAATTGATCGCCCCCCATCTAGCTTCAGAGTTTGTTCTGTTAGGTGACCTAAACTGGGATATGCTTAACACCCCGCCAGTCCTACAATCTAAGCTAGATGCCCTCAATCTCACGCAAATCATCAAGGAACCCACCAGGTACAACCCTAACTCTGTAAACAAGGGCACCCTCATAGACGTCATCCTGACCAACTGGCCCTCCAAATTCACCTCCGCTGTCTTCAACCAGGATCTCAGCGATCACTGCCTCATTGCCTGTATCCGCTACGGAGCCGCAGTCAAACGACCACCCCTCATCACTGTCAAACGCTCCCTAAAACACTTCTGTGAGCAGGCCTTTCTAATCGACCTGGCCCGGGTATCCTGGAAGGACATTGACCTCATCCCGTCAGTTGAGGATGCCTGGTCATTCTTTAAAAGTAACTTCCTCACCATTTTAGATAAGCATGCTCGGTTCAAAAAATGCAGAACTAAGAACAGATACAGCCCTTGGTTCACCCCAGACCTGACTGCCCTCGACCAGCACAAAAACATCCTGTGGCGGACTGCAATAGCATCGAATAGTCCCCGTGATATGCAACTGTTCAGGGAAGTCCGGAACCAATACACGCAGTCAGTCAGGAAAGCTAAGGCCAGCTTCTTCAGGCAGAAGTTTGCATCCTGTAGCTCCGACTCCAAAAAGTTCTGGGACACTGTGAAGTCCATGGAGAACAAGAGCACCTCCTCCCAGCTGCCCACTGCACTGAGGCTAGGTAACACGGTCACCACTGATAAATCCATGATTATCGAAAACTTCAATAAGCATTTCTCAACGGCTGGCCATGCCTTCCGCCTGGCTACTTCAACCTCGGCCAACAGCTCCGCCCCCCCCGCAGCTCCTCGCCCAAGCCTCTCCAGGTTCTCCTTTACCCAAATCCAGATAGCAGATGTTCTGAAAGAGCTGCAAAACCTGGACCCGTACAAATCAGCTGGGCTTGACAATCTGGACCCTCTATTTCTGAAACTATCTGCCACCATTGTCGCAACCCCTATTACCAGCCTGTTCAACCTCTCTTTCATATCGTCTGAGATCCCCAAGGATTGGAAAGCTGCCGCAGTCATCCCCCTCTTCAAAGGGGGAGACACCCTGGACCCAAACTGTTACAGACCTATATCCATCCTGCCCTGCCTATCTAAGGTCTTCGAAAGCCAAGTCAACAAACAGGTCACTGACCATCTCGAATCCCACCTTACCTTCTCCGCTGTGCAATCTGGTTTCCGAGCCGGTCATGGGTGCACCTCAGCCACACTCAAGGTACTCAACGATATCATAACCGCCATCGATAAAAGACAGTACTGTGCAGCCGTCTTCATCGACCTTGCCAAGGCTTTCGACTCTGTCAATCACCATATTCTTATCGGCAGACTCAGGAGCCTCTTTTCTCTGTGTATATCAATGATGTTGCTCTTGCTGCGGGCGATTCCCTGATCCACCTCTATGCAGACGACACCATTCTATAGACTTTCGGCCCGTCTTTGGACACTGTGCTATCTAAACAAGCTTCAATGCCATACAACACTCCTTCCGTGGCCTCCAACTGCTCTTAAACGCTAGTAAAACCAAATGCATGCTTTTCAACTGGTCGCTGCCTGCACCCGCATGCCCGACTAGCATCACCACCCTGGATGGTTCCGACCTAGAATATGTGGACGTCTATAAGTACCTAGGTGTCTGGCTAGACTGCAAACTCTCCTTCCAGACTCATATCAAACATCTCCAATCGAAAATCAAATCAAGAGTCGGCTTTCTATTCCGCAACAAAGCCTCCTTCACTCACGCCGCCAAGCTTACCCTAGTAAAACTGACTATCCTACCGATCCTCGACTTCGGCGATGTCATCTACAAAATGGCTTCCAACACTCTACTCAGCAAACTGGATGCAGTCTATCACAGTGCCATCCGTTTTGTCACTAAAGCACCTTATACCACCCACCACTGCGACTTGCATGCTCTAGTCGGCTGGCCCTCGCTACATATTCGTCGCCAGACCCACTGGCTCCAGGTCATCTACCATGCTAGGTAAAGCTCCACCTTATCTCAGCTCACTGGTCACGATGGCAACACCCATCCGTAGCACGCGCTCCAGCAGGTGTATCTCACTGATCATCCCTAAAGCCAACACCTCATTTGGCCGCCTTTCGTTCCAGTACTCTGCTGCCTGTGACTGGAACGAATTGCAAAAATCGCTGAAGTTGGAGACTCTTATCTCCCTCACCAACTTCAAACATCAGCTATCAGAGCAGCTAACCGATCGCTGCAGCTGTACATAGTCAGAGAGATTAAAGTAGATGTCACGTGTCAAAATTTTGATTGATGACCCTATGTGAACCTATGTGAACGCTATGTGAACCCTATGTAGTGATGACGTGTGCATGTCTTCTGGTCAGGCAAGCCTGGTTAGGTGGGGGCTATGGGGTGAGTAAGGGTCCATTTGACAGGCCGTTAATGATTGATGACCCAAGCCTGATAGGCAAGCCTGGTTAGGTGGGGGCTATGGGGTGAGTAAGGGTCCATTTGACAGGCCGTTAATGATTGATGACCCAAGCCTGATTTATGACCCTATGTAATGATTTATGACCCTATGTCATGTAGAAGGGTGCATGCCCCGGGTTGAGTAAGTGACCATGTGTCAGGTCAACCGGTTACTGTTTCTCACGGTTTGGGTTGGTTAATGCCCCTTATAAAGCGCCTGAACAATTCCTGTTTAAGAGTGCACATGATAACCCCCCTGAATATTAAACAAAAATGACACCTATGCCAATTTTAGGGCTGTTATGCTCGGCTTGTCATGAACCCAGTGACCAAAGCCTTGAAGAAGTTCTGTGTGAAGCTCCAGAATGTTTTAAAGGATTTTTGGGTACGAGTGAGGGCCACATGTCTTACATATTCCACCCGGAGGATTCTACGGTAAAGATATTCACAGACCGTGGACCCAAACCCCTTTATCCTGCAAAACCTGGGAGTTTTCCCCCGGCTCTGGGGATGAGAGAATGGCTAAACATCAGGCTGGCTCTTTGTAAAATTGAACAGGTCCTGAGTGTTACAAATGTGCCAGGATATGCGTTGGAAGAACAGGTCTGCGGCCGCAGTGATCTCAAGGCTCTAAGAATTGCTTCAATGGACTATAGCCCTGACAACAAAGTGACAATTTTAGCCTGTGACCTTTATGATAAGGCTAATGCTACAAAGTCTGTCAATTCTCCTGTAGCTTCCAGAGCACGCAAACATGTAAACTTTTTTATTCCTGTGTTTAGTTTTAAATGGGTGGATTATCCAATTTTCATAACACTTATGAATAAGCTGGACATTCTCTTCCAAAATGGGGAACAGTTAAAGCGCTGGGCGAGGCTTTCCTTGAGACAGAGTCAAGACCAAAAGGCCCGACGGAGGATCTACCCCTGGAGTGAAAACTTACCAAGTGTTGATGGACCTAGCAAGAGAGCCTTGCCTTTTGAGGGCGAACTCGACACGGACAATGGCGGTTGGTTGCATAAGCTCCCAGGATCTGTAAGAAAGGCATCGTAAAATACCTTAAGAATGTAAGGATATAAAATGTATGTACTAAATATTTTGAATGAAATAAATGGTTTTAAAATCAGAATCTCACCACGTTATGAACTCTCGCGTTTGTTCACTCTTAGCGCCGTCTGTCCCTGAGAAAAAACTTGCGGAAAAAGCCATGTGCGCGCGTATGTGCGTGAGGGAGTTTTCTGTAGTGGCTGTGTGTGTGTGTGTGTGTGTGTGTGTGTGTGTGTGTGTGTGTGTGTGTGTGTGTGTGTGTGTGTGTGTTTCAAAAACAGAAAAAGGGGGGGCGGGTTGTTTGTTAAAAAAATACCCTTGCAGTCGTTTGAAACCAAGGTTTACACTAGCCTGCAAAACAGATGCCTACCCCCCAACAATAATATTGTGTCTTACGACTCCTAATCTTAAAGGCCTTTCATAAAACAATTTTTTTAGGTGGGCTAAAAAGTCATTCATCCCAGCGATGTCGAGACCAACCCACCCCCCATGCATCTAGGTGCTAGCACCCCGGAGATTTTAGAAGATCCAAAAGGATCCTAATGTTTAGACACACCCAATACCATGTGTTTGAAATGTGTCAAATATACCATGGGCGGGGGTATAGCCCGAAAAAAACGACAAACCCCAAATGCTATGTAAAAAATCATTCAGGGGTTTTTCTCTAGGTCGTAGGGTACAAAAGCGCTAGAAACCATGGGCAATGTTAGCAGCGTTTTAGTTCCGATGCAAACAGCACCTCCAGAAACTCCAAGAATCGTTATCGGACTGAAGCGTTAAAAAAGATAATCGGGGAAAACAGTCTAATGGATCTATCGCAAGGTGAGTTCTTGAAATAAATCTTTATTAGATTTGGTTGTTGTGGGGAATTGTTTGAAAAGCGTGGGATGTTATAGAAATATTAAACAATCATTAGGATCAGTATGCTTACCGTATAACAAGGCAATATTAGCTAAAGTGATTATAGCTTTAATATTGTCGAATGTTTTATAGATTCTGAAGCATTCACGCAGATACTCCGAGGTATAACTGAGCTCGAACCATCCAATGGGGCTCCGGAACAAAGTGCAGACAAACAAACGCCTGCCCTGAATTGTAAACGTAAGTAAGCTCCAAGAATTCCATACATAAAAATATTTATACCTTAAAAACAAAAAGTGTGGGCATCTTATATTAAAAGTTATTTTATATGTTTACAGAGGACCTAAAGCCTAGAAGGTTAAACGAGGCCCTATGGAGCCTGAACGGTTTCTGCGAAGCATATGACTACGAGACAATTCTGCCCTACTCCCAGGATGTATTTACACAAAAGCAGCGAACAGAGACTTTAAACGGCAGGTCAACTCCCCTTGGCCAGGACAACGTTGTCCCCCATATTTCTAAACACCAAAGGATAATTAGTGCTCAGATCCACAGTTCCGCTTCACCCGAACAATTCTACTTGGCCGATATTCACGAGACGTCGTTCCAAGGACTAGGTATGAATCAATTATATATTATTATTTATATATATTATTATTTTAATATTTATATATTTTTTTTATGCCGGAATATGTTAAAACAAGGCCTAATGCTTTTTTTTTTTTTTTTTTTTTTTTTTTTCAGGCTCACCATCTACCGAACCTGCAGATGCTGTAATACAGGTTGAACAAAGACATCAGCCCCTGGTTTCAGAGCTTCTTCAGAACAGCCCTCGTCAAAAAAGCCGAGGTATTTAATTAATGTATTGTTAATATATAGGCTTATATCTGAAATGTATTTGGCATTTTTAACATATTTTAGGGTTAATAACCTATTTTTGTATGTATTATTTTTATTTCAGACTCCTCACCGGCTTATAAAGATAACGCACAAACATCGGAGGATGCCCAGACAAGCATCCCCGAGGAGGCTCCAAAGACACCAGTCAAGAAAACAGCGAAACCTGATGATGTCAAAGATTTAAATGACATTTCTGAGGTAGACGATTTGATGTTCTGTGAAGCTGCCAACCTTCTTGAATCGGCCAATTCTGTGGGGGAAACAGCAGATTCTGAAATAGACCAAGAACGTTTTTTCAAAGCGTTTACCCTGGGTTTAAAATCACGAAAGGCTCTACTCCAGAGGCGCATGTGTATTCTACTCGAGCATCAATACAATCAGGATGTGTCATTCTGGCGTAGCGAGCTACCCCGTATGTTAAAAAACATTAGGGCTAAAACAAGCAAATACCGCCGTTAAAAAACACACATGTAAACACACACACACACACACATCCTTAATTAGACAGATGGCGCCCCCTATAGACCCAAGTGAGACAATTGAAACCCTCTTAGCCAGGATCCCTACAGAGCTCCAAGATATAGTTAACCATATGAATGATTCGGGGGTAATTGACATAATGACAATAGATGAAAATCTATTATCCCAGATTCCCTCCGAACTCATAGACATTATTACACGTATGAATGAGTCAGGGCCTTCCGAGGAAAACATGTTAACACAGATTCCCGAAACCATCATATCTCTAATTACCCAGCTTAACGCGAGCCCTAGGTTTAATTCGGCCCCACAGACACCTCTAAGACAGCCTTTAACAACATTGTCCGAAGAGTCTGAAAGTCAATATGATGTTTTTGAACAGTTGGACAAATGTCTAGCAAATCTGGAGGGGGGCGGTCTTGAGATCAGTGTACAGAACGAGAGCGCTAGGTTTAATTCGGCACCCCAGACACCTATAAATCAGCCTTTAACACCAATGTCCGAAGAGTCTGAAACCCAATACGATGTTTTTGAACAGTTGGACAATTGCCTAGCAAATCTGGAGGGGGGAGGTCTTGATCGAAGTGTACATGTTTTGCGTCGAAATAAATTCAACAATATTGAGGTTCGCCAGTTTTTCAATTTCGCATGGGGGGGTCAGATTCGGGAATATGCTGTGTTTTACGTAATGCTTATGGACACTTTGAATGAACTGTTAGCGAGGATTAGAGATTATAGCGAACCTAGGGATCTCTTACAGTTGGAAATTTGTGGAGACAGTCTACAGAGCAAGGTATCGCTTATTTTACAGAATGGTGAAGCAGAGCTTGAACAATTTGTTAAACTGCTAGAACGCCTTGTTCAGTCAAATTTAAACGTGCTAGCAGATAGGACCCTCGAACTTGTAGTACAATTAGTACGACAACCACAAGGGGGCGGGGGTCAGAGACGAAAGCTCGAGAGTTTAATGCAGTCCGAAATCATAAGCAATAAAAGGGCCTATCTCATAAACGTTCACAATCCAGGTAATAAGCTATGTTTTGCCATAGGTTTGGCCCACTTACTCAGCCCAGGATGTACTGATCAAGCCGCGTTACAAAAAGCTCGAGAGCTACAAACTGCGGTGGGTCTCGGTATACAGGATGCTGTGGCTTTCTCAGACATAGTCAAATTTGAAAACTTTCTGAACATCAAGATTGTGGTTTTGTACCACAGTAGGGCTAATGACGCTCTCCTCAAGTTCCAAAATATACCCGAACCACATCCTAAGACTATGTACTTTTATGTGCAAAATGAGCATTACTATGCCGTAACTAACATCACAGCCTTTTTAGGCGCGCCATATGTCTGTCCAGCCTGTCATACCGGCTACACACGCATGGGGGGGCACTCGTGCCGTTACAACTGTTCAGTATGTCTGGATAAACATTGCCCTATGCAGCCGCTAAACTTGACCCCCTGTGCGGATTGTCACCGCACATGTCGTTCGGCCTACTGTTACGAAAAACACAAAACTGAAACATGGCATCCCAAGGCATGTAAATCTGTAAGCAGTTGTGACATTAACAAGAAATGTCCAAAATGTCATTGCAATTACAACCTTAAAATAGATAGCCCTAAACCTCATGTTTGTGGAATTATACACTGCCCAATCTGTAAAGGTCCTTTGAAAAGCAGAGACGCGGAAGCGGTTCAAGAAGTAACACATGAGTGTTACATTCAGCCCTTGGCTGAAGATGAACATACAGAGAAATATGTGTTTTATGATTTTGAGACAAATCAGCAATCAGGGGTTCATTTGCCTATTTTTGTGTCAACCATGACTTTCAAGGGTGAAAAATGGTCGGCCGAGGGACCCAATTGTGCCCGGCTCTTTCTAAAACATTTTAGAAAAGCCCAGTACAGAAACTTCACGTTTATAGCTCACAATGCTAGGGCCTATGACGCCTATCTGCTTCTGAACCCTTTGATACAGCAAGGCGTGGCCCCCAGTGTCATAGCTCAAGGGAGTAAAATATTATGCTTTGTTGACCCCGCCTTCAAACAGAGATACATTGACAGCTTAAGCTTCTTACCCATGAGATTGGCTCAAATGCCAGAGGCCTTGGGTTTTGAAAACTCTGTCAAAGGCTATTTCCCTCATTTCTTCACATCTGAGGAGAATCTACATTATATAGGATCTTATCCAGCCCCCGAAATGTACGGGTGTGATCAAATGTCTCCCAAAGAGCGTGAGAGATTCATGACATGGTACGAGACCGTAAGACATGGCACTTTTGATTTCCATAAAGAGATGGAATCATACTGTGACAATGACGTTGTTATACTTCGTGAAGGATGCCTCAGATTCAGAGAAGAGGTAATCAAAGATGCGGGCATTGACCCCTGGAGCTGTACAACTATTGCATCAGCGTGCATGAAAACCTATCGTACACACTATCTAACTCCTGAATCTATAGCTATCCCATCGCCAGACAACTACCGACGCCAATTCAAGGCCTACTCTAGTGGTTCCATTCAATGGTTGGAGTACTTGGCCCAGGATAAAGATATTTTTATCCAACATGCTTTGAATCGGGGGGAGAAGGCTTTTGGGCCTTACCATGTAGATGGATACACACAGATTGAAGGGGTTGAGACAGTGTATGAGTACAACGGTTGTTTCTTCCACGGTTGTAAATTATGCTTTGTCCCCCACACCTTGTGTGTCCTAACCCAAAAGACTTTTGGGGAAATGTACCAAGAGTTTCAAGACAAACTGAATTCTTTAAAGGCTACTTACGGGTTAAAAGTTGTGGTTTTGTGGGAGCACGAATGGACAGCCCTCAAAAAGGCAGATCCTAGTGTTAAGGCCTTCCTTACCCATTATGACCCTCCAGAGCCCCTGGAACCGCGACAGGCCTTGTTTGGAGGCCGGACCAATGCTTTGACATTGCGTTATGTAGCTCAACCCGACGAGACAATAGGCTATGTAGATTTTACATCCCTATATCCTCATGTAATGAGTTCCTCATTCTATCCTATAGGGCATCCTGAAATTATTCACAGCGACTTTGACGAACCCCAAAATTATTTTGGTTTAATCAAAGCGACTGTCTACCCTCCTAGGGGGCTGTTTATACCTGTGTTGCCTTACAAGGGTCCTAAAGGAAAACTTTTCTTTCCCCTTTGTCGCACATGCTGTGAAAACCACAACCAGGAAAACCCCTGTGATCACACAGATCAAGAAAGAGCCCTGACCGGTGTATGGGTCACTGTAGAATTCTCTAAGGCTTTAGAGAAGGGGTATCGTGTGGCCAAAATCTTTGAAGTGTGGAACTTTTCCAGGAAATCAGACACACTTTTTAAAGAGTACATCAAAACCTTCTTGAGATGCAAGCAGATGGCTTCAGGCTATCCTGCATCGGTCACAGATCAAGAAAGTAAAGACCAGTACATTCAAGACTACCATGACAGAGAAGGCATACTTCTTGACCCTGACAGAATAGAGGTCAACAAAACCAAAAGAAATGTGTCGAAATTGTACTTGAACTCCCTTTGGGGGAAATTAGCGCAGAGATGCAATATGCTAACAACTTCGATCATTAAAGACCCCGAAGAATTTTTGGAATTTGTTTTTTCGGACCAATACGAAATTTCACATTTTTCCTTCTTGAGTCAAGACATTGCCTTGGTGCAATGGAGGCGCCACCAAAAGTGGGTTCTACCCCCGGGTAATGTAAATGTGTTTCTTGCAGCATTTACCACAGCCTATGGCCGCCTTGAACTGTACACCCTCATGGAACAGCTTCAGAGGCGGGTTCTTTACCACGACACAGACTCTGTGGTCTATGTAAGCAAACCGGGGGATTGGACCCCCCCACTTAGCAACTATCTTGGGGGTTTAACGAGTGAACTCGAAGAGGGTGACCATATTACAGAATGGTCCTCATGTGGTCCAAAAAGCTATGCTTTTAGGACTAAAGCCAATCACGTGGTGTTGAAAGCCAAAGGCGTGACTCAAAACTATGAAAATGCACCGCGTGTAAACTTGGAATCAATCACGCGCTTGGTCGAGGGGTTCGTAAAGGACAAGAATAGTGACTTGGAGATTTTGAGCTCCTACAACAAAATAGTGAGGGATAAAAAGGGGTTCCATCTAAGAAACGCACCACTCACTAAAAGATTCAGGGTAGTCTATGACAAGAGACAGCTATTGCCTGACGGTACCACATTGCCCTTTGGCTACTGACTTATGCTACAAGCCCCAGTGTGTCTTAAAGCTTAAGATATTATGACTGCTGTCGAGGGTTTTGACCCCCGTCTACAATTGCCTTTTTCAGCATTAATTGCAGGCCCTTCAAACAGTGGTAAAACTTTTTTTGTAAAAAGTATTTTAGAGAATTCTGAACATGTGTTATCTCAAAAGCCTGACAATATTGTATGGTGTTATTCATGTTACCAACCTCTGTATGATGAATTATTGAAGACAATAAAAATCAAGTTTGTTGAAGGAATACCCGATTCTCTGTCTGATGATGAACTTCTCCCCCCACATGTAAATAATCTGCTGGTTTTGGACGATATGCTATTTGCTGGTAGCGAACACCCTGAAATTGCACGAGCTTTTACCCAATATACTCATCATAGAAACCTGTCCGTGCTTTACTTGGTCCAGAATGTGTTTCACCAAGGTAAAAATAGTCGGACCATTAGCTTGAATGCCAACTACATGGTATTGTTTAAAAATCCTAGAGACAAACTGCAAATTAGCACTCTAGTTCAGCAGATGTACCCTGGACGGAAATCATACTTTATGGAGAGCTATGAGGACGCTACCAAAGAGCCATTTTCTTATTTAATTGTGGATTTAAAAGCAAATACTCCAGAACACCTTAGGCTACGTACAGGGCTGTTTCCGGGGGAGAGGCCTGCTGCATACCTTCCTAAAAAGTAAACGCTATGTCTCTGCGTTTAAAAAGAAACCTCCCCCTCTTGAGAAGGCTAGTGGGTTCTACAGCTAAAGAACGGAAGGCCATCTTGGGTCGCTGTTCTTCAGATCTCATATTAGCCCTATGTGAGATTGCTTTGAATCTTCTCAAAGGACGCATTCCACTCACCCTGAACCAATTGAAAAAATTAAGGAGACAAAAGACAGCGATCAAACTCTTTGCCAATAAAAGGGCCAGTCTTCAAAAGAAAAGACATAGTATACAACAGTCTGGGGGTTTTCTTCTACCTTTACTCAGTATAGCCGTTATTGCGGCCAGACGTGGGGGTTGAACACGTGGTGTGATGGCCACTAAAATGTACTTGGTGCCTCAACAAGAGTTGGATAGACTTAAAAAACAAATGCAGGGTCCTGAAGATATCAGACAAACAGCGGAAAATGATTTGGATACGGCCATGAAGGATGTTTTGAACCGAAAAGGATTGAACCCCTATGATAAGATTCAAAAATACACAAACCTAATGCAAAGGTATTTGACTCGGGTAAAGCAAGGGGAGAGAGAGACTAACCATTTAACCCTTTCCCTACCGGACCCTTTAACAGATGTCGAACCTAACGATAGCCATGCCCCTGTAAGGCCTGTACCGTCGATCTTACCTAGTGGAGATAATATGTCGGGTGAAGCTCAAATGCCATTTGAAGATAAAGTTATGCATGACCTACTGACACATGTGCCTTTACGTAACAGGAAGAATGTTAAATACATTATGAACAAGATAAAAGACTCAAAGGGGATAGCTGCTTGGAACGACTCTGGAGAGTTTATCCTTCAGGGCTCTGTGGTTAGGGGGTCCCATATGCAGGACTTGCTTAAAAGTACCACGGCTGCCCACAAGGTTGCTGATGACCGAAGGCCTCCCGGCTGGCGTCAGTTTCTTAAGGCCCTGGCAATCCTCAACATCCCCCTCTCCGGTGTACCCAACCATAAGCTTTGTCAACAGATTCAAGCTTTAAAACAAAAGCCTTCAACGAGATACAGCACCCCTAAAGATGCCCCAACGACACCGGCCCCATATGAAAGCGATGATGCTAACTCATTTACTCCCATGAACGTCTCAGGACCTTTTCCTAAACCCGATCTCTCGGCGTGGTTAGACTTTTGAAAATGACTTTTGAATGACTATGATTAAATTCAATAAATTTTTTATTTGAAAAATAAGCAAGTTAACATTTGTGGCATTCTTGAAACATATGACGTGAGCATACGCCTTGATTACGCGTTCTTAAAGGACACACATTTGAACACTTTTGATATTTTCTAACAAAACAAGATACAAGGTTATCATTACTTCTTAAATCATCCTTATAAAGAGACATAACATCTTCAAAAGAAACTCCCCGGGCTCTTTGGCACAGGTAAAATACACAGTGGTGACCGCATGTAGTGGAAAGGTTATCTTGCACTTGTTTGATGTTGTAGTAGATCTTTGTACCGTTTAGGGTCAAAAAATCTTTAATAGATTTAGGGAAATGTGAAAAACCGGGGGGAAAGCCATAGGAATCAAAAAAAGTTGAGATTTTTCGTCCACCTTCCTGTTCTAATGTCATAGCTAGCCAATGTTCACCAGGCATGTGTTTAGGATGGGTATTGACAATAAACATTGCAGGCCTCTCAGACCATATCTCAATAGGTAATTCATCACAAGCCAACACTCCACAAAATTGTTTTCCAATCAAGCGGCTCATGAGCCCGTCCAACTCTTGGGTATTCATGTCTTTGTTCAAAGGTCTTTAATAATAATCCACTAAGACCTGTCTTCGGGCATTCACTTCCAAGATTGAATCAGAGCATGCGTAAACAATCATGCTAACTGTACAGGCTAAAGGTGTACGGAAACGCATTTCCAGCCTGAGGTTACCTTGGGACACCACAGACAGATTTCCTGAGGTGTCATCATCAGGTGATAAATTGAAAGCATACAATGTGTAACCCTCTGCAAAATCATTTCTGTCAATAGGTAAAGAGAGATCTTTTAGATGTCGCCCTGTAGCCAGGAATAGATTGTAAAATTCTCGCACAGATATGTTGTTATTAAATTGTGGTTTGAAAGCCTTCGCCGGAACCTGACGTCCGTCCTGACAGAGCGCTACATACTCTGCATTGAAGTGCTGAAAATTAAAGTTTTTTTTATCTAAACTGCCCGTATTAGAGGCGTGATCAACCAGACCTATAACCACATATCTAGGTAAAGGGCCTAGAAATAGGTTTTCTTGACTGCAGATTCTACTGCCCACAGGTATGCTAAAGGTTTTCATGGTAATTCTTTGGAGAGGGTAAAGGGCATTTCCTTTCATCAAAGCATGTGAGTGACCCAGGCGCACGGCCGGAGATACAGATACTTTTTTAATAAAAAGGGTTGCCCCCAACACTTTCAAACTAAAATCCCCGTCTTGGGGAGACATCAGGCAAAAATCATCCTTGGCCCTGGTTAATTTTAATCTTAAATCAACCGAATTTAAGAGTAACCGTTCTTGAAAGAAAATGTCAGAGTGTATAGGGCCTAGCAAATGAAACTCTCGAGATTCGGCGCAGTAGCGAGCTCGTGCCGCTAGTCCTTTGTTTGCACCGGTGGAAGGGTCTGTCGATTCCATAGAGGCTCCTGCAGTATCCTTGCTAAACAGCCCGGCGCTAAATTGGGTTTTGAGAGTGTCTTCGGAGTAGTTTAGTAAACACTCCATGATGGCTCTATAAGGGTATGTAGCGCTGCTTTGACTGATTAGGCGTTCACCCAAAGTCACATCAACTTGGGAGAAAATGGTGGCCAAGGGGTAATTAATGAGACTCACTTTGGCATCGTCTGCAATATTAGACCCATCTCTTTTGGTCACTTTTAGACGTAAATGCACCAAGGTGTTGTTGAGGTCCAGATAGTTGTCACCATGGCCTGGTATGAAAAATTCGATAGGCCCGTTATCGGTAATAGCAGAGAGAGGGGCTATCTCCACATAACTGGATCTATCTATTGAATGCTGCGTTAACGGTGCCGTGAAAAGATCAAGTTCTGTCTTTATAGCTTCAGAGGACATTCGATGTAAAAGAGCCATGTCACTTATTCTTTTAGAAAATACTTCCTAGTATTCTTTTAGCCTGTTTTGGTACAGACCTCCTCACTTTACCCCGTCTTTGACTTACTGAGGTTCTTTTAACAGTTAACCGTCGCTTTTTAGGTGCCGGCCTACGCCTTAAACCAGGGGGTCTCTTTTTTGGCCTTCGAGACAATATCATAAGCCCCGAGCCTTCTTGATGCTCCACCTCTGGTGACGCCCTTCGGGTCATAGCATTGGCTACAACCTCACTTACTATATTTTTAGCCGCTGATTTTAAATGTGGTTTGGCTATGCTGAAGCCTCTCTTCATAAACGGTAAAACCATCCTGAAGAGGTTACGGAATATACCTCCTATCCCCGAACCATACATTGTCGGCGCTCCATGATATCCTGGTAGTCCATTACCCACTTGATCCACATAGTATGAAACATAACGGTTAGGGTCGAGCTGATGGTGCTCCATAACACTTTTATTTGTATTATGTTTATAAATATAATACAGCTATTATATATGTAGAGAGGTTTTGGTGGGTCTAAAGTGGAGTTTTACAATCGTTTTACCATAAGTAAATTCAATGTTTTCGTTCTGATCCGTTTTAAGCTCAACCAGAATGTTTTCAATATAGTTCTTGCTGACATGTACGTAGTGCGGCTTGTCATAATTGACAGTGACGATGTCCCCATCCTTGCCGTCTATATGAACTGTTCGCAGGAGGGGCACACAGCTGTCTCCGACCCTTTGATAGGTTATGATGTCGGTATAGACAAATATGTTGTAAAAGCCTGCATGTATATCCGCAGGGAATGGGAATAATTTATCGTTCACATACGTCCATTTATTGGGACCCATCCCCAACATGTAGGATAAATTACCGCTGGTCTTTATACCTCCGTTAGCAGGCCCTGAGATTTGTATCCTTTTATGGATTGGATTGTAGAATAGGAATATTTCCATCTTGTTCAGGGTTAGGTGTTCATTCAACTCTGAGACGATCCTGTCGACGGTTCTATAGAAACCTTTTTTAAGCTTAATAAGTATCGCAGGTTCCGAGAACCTTTTGCAATAAAAATCACGGTCCTTAGCTTTGATATTATACCAACTATGGGGGTATGTAATCTCGCTGAGACCTACTTCCCAAGCCTCTGATAACTCTATAGGCTTTGGAAAATTGGTTGTATACTTCGAACTCTGATTATTACGATATATCTGTGCCGACGCATTACTGGGGAGAGTCAGGTAGAAGCCGCTGTGTTCCATGATGCCCAACTGTGTACACGCGAATGATGCGCTAGTTATCATGACTAGGGGTTTAAATTAACCCCCGTTGCCTCCACCACATCCTGCTCCAATACCCAACTGTTGAACTTTTGAGGCCAGTTTTTCCAGCGGACCAGTAACCATTTTTTACCCTTTTCTCTCTTCTGATCTAGAATCTCCTCCACGTGAAAGACTTTGTCTTTACCCAACTGGACCTTCTGTAATTCCTTCTCATAAAAAGATCCCTCTATAAGATCCCCGTCATAATCTTTTAATTTGTAGACCGGCGGAATGCGTGGCAGACATTCGGTAACGGTAAACAACTCCGAGCTAAAGCCTTGTTCGTATTTTTTGTCGAAAACACCCCTCAACTTTGATATACGCACCAAGTCACCCACTAGGAATTTAAAAGTCATTTTTTTCTTACGGCGAAGTGGGAACAAACCATACATATTTTTAAAGACTTGAAAAGAGTTTTCCGAAGAGACCTCCGAGGGCTTCATACGTATAGTCTTATGGTAGCTGTGGTTGTACCCGTTTACTAAATCCTGAACTATGTCTGTATATCGGTTGGTGTTGTGAGCTGTAAAATAGCGCCACATCCGCTCTTTCAAAGTCCTATTAAAGCGTTCCACAACCGAAGCTTTCAAATCAGAGCCTGTAGCAAAATGTACTATATTATACTTATTCATTAGCTTCTGAAATGTTTTATTAAAAAATTCTTTTCCGCCATCCGTCTGCACTTTCTTGGGGGCGCCTCCTGCCTTCAAGATCGATTCAAAGGCCCTGGTCACCTCTGCCCCGCTCTTATTTTTTAACACCCTTACATAGGCTAATTTAGAGAAAATATCTATAACCGTTAGCATGTAGCGATTTCCATCATTTTTATCGGCAAGGGACTGCATGTCACATAGATCCGCCTGAAATTGGGATAATGGATGCGTAGAAAAAACTCTATTTCTTGGAAAATGTTTTCTTACAGGTTTATGTAGAGTGTAGGCATCTTGCTCTGATAACCATTCATTCACTTTAGCATCGCTTAACAGACTACCTGTTTCTTCGACTATAGCTCTCTGTAAACGCTCTTTACCCCCATAAGACCCGGGGTTAGAGGGATTATAATATATGTTTTTCAACAGCTGCTCAGCCATCCTTCTTGCCTCTCTGAGGTACAATAACTGTAATGAGCCACTTTCATATAACGACAACATTTCAGTTTGTGAATTTTTATTTTAAGAATGCAACAATTATTACGTATACAGACAATTCAGGATTTGTTGCAAGATACAAGTCCCCGTTTTCTCAACAATCACAGCATGCAACACCCTGTATATATTGTTTAGATTTACAGGTTTGTTTCGCTGAATTTTTAAAACACACACGTCTGATATATAAGTATATAAACAACAAATATGATACACATTCACATTAAAGGGTGGTTCAAACAAATAATGTAAAATCTTAGCCAAAGTTATTTCTAGTTCTTCAGAATCCTCAACAAGCCTTGATACCATATGTGACCATTGTAAACTCTCGCCCGTATGTCGGACATGTTTCATGATTTGCTCCATTTTTAACACACGCTCTACAATAACCCCTGTATTGTGGGTTGTGTAGAACTTTACATTGTTCACTTTATTTTCAATAATCTGATGCATAACATTTGTAAGGTCTCTCAAAAGAAAAAATGTATTTATTCGCTCAAACATCGTAGACACATAGTTACCCATAGCTCTAAATAAACAAAATGTCACTCGGTCTCTTGGGATTTATTGAGCCAGAAAAGCATCACATCAGCCACCACAGCTTCCCTGTATTTGTTGTCGTCCACCAGGGTGTGTCGGATTTCTTTGAGTTTCTCATGGATGAAGATGGCCTCCTTCAGTTCATGTAGGAAGGCTTCGGTTACCCCGTAAACTCTAGGGATAGACGGCGCAATACCCATAGACTCCAGGGCGATGACCAGCGCTGGTATAAAACGGCAGGACCACAGTCTTTTCACCAGCTCCTCAAAATGATTGAAAAAGTAGTATCTAGGAGGGTCGTAGAGGCAAGGATGACGACGCTGGCTGGGATGATTGATCTCACAGCCGATGCATTTTTCTCGTATATATTCGCCAATCACCACGTTTAAAAGTGTAGCTACAGAGGCCTTGATTGTATCCACAAAAATAGTACTGGCCACCCCATCAAACACATCCTCAGGCTGGGTAAATGTCGGGGGTGTCACGGGTCTTGCCAGGGGTGCGTAGAGTGTAGGGCTTCGTGGCATAGAGTCTTTAGTGTCGGGCCCCCATGACGTAGTGGCTTCCTCGTAGATGGTCTGGAGATCCATGGTGTATGCTGAAATGAAGAACTGGCTGCTTTTTTCTTTTTATTGTAGAACAAGGCCATTGGGTATCTGGGGGGCGGGGTTAAAGCATCCGCTTACTTAGTTTTCTTCTGACGCTGTATCTTCTTGAGGCTCTTTTGCATCGTAATCTTTACGATTCGTATATATTATGCACTTCTTTAAATGAACAAGGCTCTGACGCTGTTGGCTCTGTACAAAGAGAGCATCCAACGGTTGCAACATTTTCAATTCCAGTACATCCCAACTCTTAAAAGGAATAAGCAGACGCAGTCGGGTATCCCCAGTCAGGCCACCACCCCTAAGGTTGTGGTTTCGGATTGCCTCGGTGCCGATATAGAACTCCACGCTGCCGCACGGTCGGCCATTCTTTCTTTGTATTTTCACCCTGTGAAATATTTGTCCTGAGGAGTCCGGGGTACCTTCCCAACGGGTCTCGTGGCCCGTGAACACACTATACCCCTTGGTGATAAGGCTCAGTTCAGGACACACAACCTTGCGAAAAACCGACCAGTCTTCAACACCATATTCCAAGCCTACAGTCTGGTCTGTATATTCTTCTCCTTCATCTACCGTATAGAGGGTCACTCTACAGGCCAGGTAATCAAACCGATACCCCCACTGCTGGCCATTAGACATCAACACTTGATCTGTCAGAGCATTTGCTGGCGGTATTTGGGTTCTATACACATTTAAAAAACGTTTTTTTGGCGCATCATATATTGCTGGTTGATACTTTGCCCTTGCTCTATGGGCAACCCGAGGGCCTGCTTCAGTTGTTACCGTCATCACTTGTTTGGTACCGATCCCAAATTCCATGGTTATTCTTAAGATCTTGTGCACTCTTAAACAGGTATTGTTCAGGCGCTTTATAAGGGGCCTTAACCACCCCAAACCGTGAGAAACAGTAACAGGTTGACCTGACACATGGTCACTTACTCAACCCCAACAACACCCCTGGGCATGCACCCTTCTACATGACATAGGGTCATAAATCATTACATAGGGTCATAAATCAGGCTTGGGTCATCAATCATTAACGGCCTGTCAAATGGACCCTTACTCACCCCATAGCCCCCACCTAACCAGGCTTGCCTATCAGGCTTGGGTCATCAATCATTAACGGCCTGTCAAATGGACCCTTACTCACCCCATAGCCCCCACCTAACCAGGCTTGCCTGACCAGAAGACATGCACACGTCATCACTACATAGGGTTCACATAGCGTTCACATAGGTTCACATAGGGTCATCAATCAAAATTTTGACACGTGACATCTACTTTAATCTCTCTATAGTCTATTGGTAAATAGCCCACCCTTTTTCACCTACCTCATCCCCATACTGTTTTTATTTATTTACTTTTCTGCTCTTTTGCACATCAATATCTCTACCTGTACATGACCATCTGATCATTCATCACTCCAGTGTTAATCTGCAAAATTGTAATTATTTGCCTACCTCCTCATGCCTTTTGCACACATTGTATATAGACTCCCCCTTTGTTTTCTACTGTGTTATTGACTTGTTAATTGTTTACTCCATGTGTAACTCTTTGTTGTCTGCTCACACTGCTATGCTTTATCTTGGCCAGGTCGCAGTTGCAAATGAGAACTTGTTCTCAACTAGCCTACCTGGTTAAATAAAGGTGAAATAAAAAAATAAAACATTTAAAAAAGTATTCCAGAGATTTAAGACTGGGACAGAGGTTCACCTTCCAGCAGGACAATAACACTAAGCATACTGCTAAAGCAACACTCAAGTGGTTTAAGGGGAAACATTTAAATGTCTTGTAATGGCCTAGTCAAAGCCCAGACCTCAATCCAATTGAGAATCTGTGGTATGACTTAAAGATTGCTTTACACCAGCAGAACCCATCCAACTTGAAGGAGCTGGAGCAGTTTTGCCTTGGAAAATGGGAAAATATCCCAGTGGCTAGATATGCCAAGCTTATAGAGACATACCCCAAGAGACTTACAGCTGTAATTGCTGTAAAAGGTGGCTCTACAATGTATTGACTTTGGGGGGTGAATAGTTATGCACGCTCAAGTATTCTGTTTTTTTGTTTCGCAATATAAAATATTTTGCATCTTCAAAGTGGTAGGCATGTTGTGCAAATCAAATGATACAAACTCCCCAAAAATCCATTTTAATTCCAGGTTATAAGACAACAAAATAGGAAAAATGCCAAGGGGGTGAATACTTTCACAAGCCACTGTACAGTAGAATAGAATACAGTAGATACATATCAGATGAGTAAAGCAGTATCTAAACAGAATTTAAACATTATTAAAGTGACTAGTGTTCCATTATTAAAGTGGCCAGTGATTCCAAGTCTATGTACAGGTATATAGGACAGCAGCCTCTAGGGTGCAGGATTGTGTAACTGGGTGGAAGCCGGCTAGTGATGGCTATTTAACAGATAGAAGATAGAATCTGATTCTCAGTCTCTCGGCCCCAGCTTTGATGCACCTGTATTTACCCCGCCTTCTGGATAATAGCGGGGTGAACAGGCAATGGCTCGGGTGCTTGATGTCCTTGGTGATCTTTTTTGCCTTCCTGTGACATCACCCTCTGGAGAGCCCTGCGGTTGCGGGCAGTGCAGTTGCCATACAGGGGGATGAAACAGCCCGACAGGATGCTCTCAATTGTTATCTGTAAAATATTGTGAGGGTTTTAGGTGCCAATCCAAATTTCTTCAGTCTCCTATGATGTTGAATGCCTAGCAATAGTCAATGAACAGCATTCTTACATAGGTTTTCCTCTTATCCAGATGGGATAAGGGAGTGTGCAGTGCGATGGCGATTGCATCGTCTGTGGATCTATTGGTGCGGTAAGCAAATTGAAGTGGGACTAGGGTGTCAGGTAAGGTAGAGATTATATGATCCTTAACTAGCCTGTCATAGCACTTCATGATTACATAAGTGAGTCCGACGGGGCGATAGCCATTTAGTTCAGTTACCTTTGCTTTTTTGGGTACAGGAACAATGGTGGAAATCTTGAAGCAAGTGTGGACAGCAGACTGGGATAGGGACAGATTGAATATGTCCGTAAACACTCCAGCTAGCTGGTCTGCACATGCTCTGAGGACGTGACTAAGGATGCCGTCTGGGTTGTCAGCTTTGTGAGGGTTAACACGCTTAAATGTCTTACTCACGTCGGCCACGGAGAAGGAGAGCCCACTGTCCTTGGTAGCGGGCCGCGTCTGTGGCACTGTGTTATCCTCAAAGCGGGCGAAGAAGGTGTTTAGCTGTTTGTAACTACCCTTGTAGGTTGACTGATAACCTAAACCAGTTTGCAGGCACTAGCTTTTTCTTGAGTGGTCAGCTTGATGAAAGCCAGTCAATATTTAAATCACCCAGAAAATATACCTCTCTGTTGATATCACATACATTATCAAGCATTTCACACATGTTAACCAGATACTGACTGTTAGCAGATGGTGGTCTATAGCAGCTTCCCACAAGAATGGGCTTTAGGTGAGGCAGAGTAACCTGTAGCCATATTACTTCAACAGTATTTAACATGAGATTGTCTCTAAGCTTTACTGGAATGTGGTTCTGAATATAAACGACAACACCTCCAACATTGGCATTTCTGTTTTTCTGTTTTTCTGTAGATATTATAACCATGTACTGCTACCACTGTATCATCCAATGTATTATCTAAGTGAGATTGTCAGACTATGAATGTCATCTGTTACTATAAAACTATTGATTTCATGAGCCTTGTCTCTTAAGCTACATATATTTGAAGTCAAAGGTTTACATACACCTTAGCCAAATACATTTAAACTAAGTTTTTCACAATTCCTGACATTTAATCCTAGTATAGATTCACTGTCTTAGGTCAGTTAGGATCACCAATTTATTTTAAGAATGTGAAATGTCAGAATAATAGTAGAGATAATAATTTATTTCAGCTTAGATTTTTTTCATCACATTCCCAGTGGGCCAGAAGTTTGCATACACTCAATTAGTATTTGGTAGCATTGCCTTTAAATTGTTTAACTTGGGTCAAACATTTTAGGTAGCCTTCCACAAACTTCCCACAATAAGTTGGGTGAATTTTGGCCCATTCCTCTTGACAGAGCTGGTGTAACTGAGTCAGGTTTGTAGGCCTCCTTGCTTGAACACACTTTTTCAGTTCTGCCCACACATTTTCTATAGGCTTTGTGATGGCCACTCCAATACCTTGACTTAGTTATCCTTTAGCCATTTTGCCACAACTTTGGAAGTATGCTTGGGGTCATTGTCCATTTGGAAGACTCATTTGAGACAAAGCTTTAACTTCCTTGCTGATGTCTTGAAATGTTGCTACAATATATTCACATAATTTTCCTGCCTAATGATGCTATCTATTTTGTGAAGTGCACCAGTCCCTCCTGCAGCAAAGCTCCCCCACAACATGATGCTGCCACCCCCGTGCTTCACGGTTGGGGTTTTTTGGCTTGCAAGCCTCCCCCTTTTTCCTCCAAACATAACGATGTTCATTATGGCTGAACAGTTCTATTTTTGTTTCATCAAACCAGAGGACATTTCTCCAAAAAGTACAATCTTTGTCCCCATGTGCGGTTAGAAACCGTAGTCTGGCTTTTTTATTACGGTTTTGGAGCAGTGGCTTCTTCCTTGCTGAGCGGCATTTCAGGTTATGTCGATATAGGACTCGTTTTACTATAGATACCTCACACGGTCCTTTGCAGTTGTTCTGGGATTGATTTGCACTTTTCGCACCAAAGTACGTTCATCTCTAGGGGACAGAACGCATCTCCTTCCTGAGCATTTGGAAATTGCTCCCAAGGATGAAAGGATTTTCCCATGATGTCAAGGAAAGAGGCACTGAGTTTGAAGGTAGGCCTTGAAATACATCCACAGGTATACCTCCAATTGAGTCAAATGATGTCAATTAGCCTATCAGAAGCTTCTAAACCATGACATCATTTTCTGGAATTTTCCAAGCTGTTTAAAGGCTTGTTTAAAGTCAACTTAATGTATGTAAACTTCTGACCCACTGGAATTGTGATACAGTGAATTATATGTGAAATAATCTGTCTGTAAACAATTGTTGGAAAAATGACTTGTGTCATGCACAAATTAGATGTCCTAACCGACTTGCCAAACTATAGTTTGTAATCAAGAAATGTGTGGAGTGGTTGAAAAACGAGTTTTAATGACTACAACCTAAGTGTATGTAAACTTCCCACTTCAACTGTATGTTAACGTGGCCTATTTTCTGGGATGCTTGATTGTTTTCATTGCTTTACTGGGAAGCTTAGCAGCTTAGCAAACGTAGACATGCTCGTGTAATTTTCAGTAATGCAGCTCGGTTTTATTCTGAGCTTTGTGACGAGTCTGGACAGACCATCCCCAATAAGATCCCCAAAGATATGTGAGCTCATTACCCCTGTCAGAACCTGCAGTTCATTGTTCCATTACTTAATGGAGGGAATGTATCAACTCAACCCAAATATGTTCCCCATTGCTGGGCCTGGGCCTGAGTCTGATGTCCAGTCCCCCCTCAAGTATCGCTCCACAGCTCAGCCTAGCCAAGCCTGTAGTACATTTGCTCTCTTTATCTCCTCTCTCTCTCTCGCTCTCTCTCTCTCTCTCTTTCTACTTTGCTAATGACTGAGCCACACTCAGAAAGCTTTAATGGCTTTCTGGCTAATGCTCTGATTTGATTTTCCACCAAACCTATTTCTAGATGAGAGCTCCATCTCTACTTTACTGCCCTCTGCCTTCGTTCTTTCTCCAGTGCACCCTCTCGTCCTCCTCTCTATCACTTAACCCAGAAATCTATAAGGCTATACGCTACAGTACGTGTGTGTGGATGTGTGTGTATGTGCTTTTCCAACGTTTCTGTGTTTGTGGGTGCGCATGCTTTTCCAACATTTCTTTGTTTGTGGGTTCGCATGTGTGTGATATGTTAGCTGGGATGTGTGTACTCAGCGTGCTCCATGCTTTGGTTCCTCTGTGCGTGTTAGAGATCTGGAAATCTGGGATGCTGATTGCAGGCTTGTTGAGGACTGGAGGCTATGCTGCTGTTTCCCGTGAAATGTTTTGTGGGAGAGAGAGGTAACTTCCTGGTTCTGATTGTATTGAGGATGCTGGATTTCATCACCCAAAGAATAGCCCGCATTTAGGCTATTCTGTGGAGATTTTAATAAAAACGTAATTTTATATGACGTCGGAGCTCCAGTCCACCCACACTAGTCACCGCTTAACTCCATCGTAAATCATGGAGTTGAGTTTAGTCGGCTAACTTGGCACCAAATGGAAGCAAACAAACTGAAAGAGGGAATGACTACCTGAAACATTTGTTTCATGTTGTGAAGTGTTTTGCTACGGTGTGCACTGACTACGACCCTGCTGTCACTACAGCTCGCTGGAAAATACTGTATGCCACAACCCATTAATGGTCTCTTTCTTTCTTTCTTTTTCTCTGTCTCTATCTCTCTCTCCTCCATCTTTCTCTCTGTCTCCCTCTATATCTCTCTCTCCCTCTATCTCTCTCTCCCTCTATCTCTCTATCTCTCTCTGTCACCCTCTATCTCTCTGTCACCCTATCTATCACTCTGTCACCCTATCTATCACTCTGTCACCCTATCTATCACTCTGTCACCCTATCTATCACTCTATCTCTGTCGCTTCTCTCTCTCTCAAATTCAAATGGCTTTATTGGCATCACATACATTGCCAAAGCAAACACCAGGTCAGGTTACAGGAGACCACAACCCTACAGATTATCTCTCAACCCCATCAGAGGAGGAGAGATCTAGGGGTCTGAAGATATGGGGGTTTTATGACCCCTCACGACCCTGGTAAATCTCAGGCCACAGACAAATTCCTTTGTCCTGTTACTATGGAGAACCAGCCTCAGAACATTAAACATGAAATAAAGGGACTTTGGAACAATGGTTTCCGTCAGGCACAATGGTGGTCATGAAGATAGATGGAATATGAAAATGTATGTCATTTTTGTTTTGTTATTAAAGGTTAATAGATGACGTTATTACGAAAACATTGTAACGTGAAGAGTTTTCCTAGTATATGTTTGATGTTTATACATTGTACGTTGTGTGGAATATGTCCAAATCAAAGGGAATGTTTTGGCAAAGATGAAATGTTAAGTTAGTTGTCTAAAATTGTATTTGAGTGAAATCTAGACCTTGCCCTCAATAACTTGGTACGTCCAGAGAATTGCCCTAAAGGCGGTCACGCCCACTTCTGACCCAAGGGTATAAAACCTGTGAGTAAATAATTCACAGAGATGACTACATGACCCAAGCTGCAGCCAAAGTATAAAAAGTCAACAAACCCAGAACGCAACACAAGTTTGAAGACAAATAAATAATTTTCTATCCAAGCTACTGATGAGTAGCTGTGTCTAAGCGGGTGAATTCAAGCTGGACCCCCTTAGCATCCAATCCCAGTGAATCGTGGTATCTAAAGGGTTTCATTCTTATGCCGTGAGCTCTGAGCTACAGAGCTGTCTGTCCTCAGAAGACCCCTTCCATAGCAAGGGTGGGGGAACAGACTCCTAAGCCAAAAGGACACTGACAATCGGGAGGACGATCAGAGAGGTGCGCAGGAGAAGTGCGTCATTGAGCAGCTGAACGGTCCCCTGAACGGTCCACGTAGAGAATCCTCGGAGATCATCCCCACGTAATTAATCTTTCTCCTTAGCTAGCCTGTCATAGCACTTCATGATGACAGAAGTGATAGTCATTTAGTTAAGTTACCGTTGCTTTTTGGGTACAGGAACAATGATGGACATCTTGAAGCAAGTGTGGACCGCAGACTGGAATAGGGAGAGGTTGAATATATCCGTAAACACTCCAGCCAGCTGGTCTGCGCATGCTCTGAAGACGTGGCTAGGGATGCCGTCGGGGCTGGCAGCCTTGTGAGGGTTAACACGCTTAAATGTCGGCCACAGAGAAGGAGAGCCCAATGTCCTTGGTAGCGGACCATGTCTGTGGCACTGTGTTATCCTCAAAGCGGGCGAAGAAGGTGTTTAGCTTGTCCGAATGCAAGACGTTGGTGTCCATGACGTGGCTGGTGGCTTGTAGTCTGTGATTGTCTGTAGACCCTGCCACGTGCGGGCTCCCAAGTGGCGCACCGGTCTAAGGCACTGCTTCTCAGTGCAAGAGATATCACTACAGACCCTGGTTAGATTCTAGGCTGTATCACAGCCGGCCGTGATTGGGAGTTCTATAGGGCGGCGCACAATTGCCCCGGGGGGTACAAACAAGGGATCCAATTTGGGAAGTCGTATTCATGGTCGTAATGCTGCTGAGTTACCGACGCTCTGATATCCAAAAGTTATTTCCGGCTGTATGTAATAATATTTAAAAAAATGTACTAGGAGAAATTAATTAAGAGGACAATAATGAAATAGTGAGAAAGACATAGGTAGCAATGTTATTACTCTGGTTGGTCTCTCTCTCTCTCTCTCTCTCTCTCTCAATTATCAATTATCAATTCAAGGGCTTTATTGGCATGGGAAACATGTGTTAACATTGCCAAAGCAAATGAGGTAGACAACATACAAAGTATGTATATGAATATGAATATATAAAGTGAAAAACAACTAAAATTAACAGTAAACATTACACATACAGAAGTTTCAAAACAGTAAAGACATTACAAATGTCATATTATATATATATACAGTGTTTTAACAATGTACAAATGGTTAAAGGACACAAGATAAAATAAATAAGCATAAATATGGGTTGTATTTACAATGGTGTTTTTTCTTCACTGGTTGCCCTTTTCTCGTGGCAACAGGTCACAAATCTTGCTGCTGTGATGGCACACTGTGGAATTTCACCCAGTAGATATGGGAGTTTTTCAAAATTGGATTTGTTTTCGAATTCTTTGTGGATCTGTGTAATCTGAGGGAAATATGTCTCTCTAATATGGTCATACATTGGGCAGGAGGTTAGGAAGTGCAGCTCAGTTTCCACCTCATTTTGTGGGCAGTGAGCACATAGCCTGTCTTCTCTTGAGAGCCATGTCTGCCTACGGCGGCCTTTCTCATTAGCAAGGCTATGCTCACTGAGTCTGTACATAGTCAAGGCTTTCCTTAATTTTGGGTCAGTCACAGTGGTCAGGTATTCTGCCGCTGTGTACTCTCTGTGTAGGGCCAAATAGCATTCTAGTTTGCTCTGTTTTTTTGTTAATTCTTTCCAATGTGTTAAGTAGTTATCTTTTTGTTTTCTCATGATTTGGTTGGGTCTAATTGTGCTGCTGTCCTGGGGCTCTGTAGTGTGTGTTTGTGTTTGTGAACAGAGCCCCAGGACCAGCTTGCTTAGGGGACTCTTCTCCAGGTTCATCTCTCTGTAGGTGATGGCTTTGTTATGGAAGGTTTGTGAATCGCTTCCTTTTAGGTGGTTGTAGAATTTAACAGCTCTTTTCTGGATTTTGATAATTAGTGGGTATCGGCCTAATTCTGCTCTGCATGCATTATTTGGTGTTCTACGTTGTACACGGAGGATATTTTTGCAGAATTCTGCGTGCAGAGTCTCAATTTGGTGTTTGTCCCATTTTGTGAAGTCTTGGTTGGTGAGCGGACCCCAGACCTCACAACCATAAAGGGCAATGGGCTCTATGACTGATTCAAGTCTTTTTTGCCAAATCCTAATTGGTATGTTGAAATTTATGTTTCTTTTGATGGCATAGAATGCCCTTCTTGCCTTGTCTCTCAGATCGTTTACAGCTTTGTGGAAGTTACCTGTGGTGCTGATGTTTAGGCCAAGGTATGTATAGTTTTTTGTGTGCTCTAGGGCAACAGTGTCTAGATGGAATTTGTATTTGTGGTCCTGGTGACTGGACCTTTTTTGGAACACCATTATTTTGGTCTTACTGAGATTTACTGTCAGGGCCCAGGTCTGACAGAATCTGTGCATAAGATCTAGGTGCTGCTGTAGGCCCTCCTTGGTTAGTGACAGAAGCACCAGATCATCAGCAAACAGCAGACATTTGACTTCGGATTCTAGCAGGGGGAGGCCGGGTGCTGCAGACTTTTCTAGTGCCCGCGCCAATTCGTTGATATATATGTTGAAGAGGGTGGGGCTTAAACAGCATCCCTGTCTAACCCCACGACCCTGTGTGAAGAAATGTGTGTGTTTTTTGCCAATTTTAACCGCACACTTGTTGTTTATGTACATGGATTTTATAATGTCGTATGTTTTACCCCCAACACCACTTTCCATCAGTTTGTATAGCAGACCCTCATGCCAGATTGAGTCGAAGGCTTTTTTTAAATCAACAAAGCATGAGAAGACTTTGCCTTTGTTTTGGTTTGTTTGGTTGTCAATTAGGGTGTGCAGGGTGAATACATGGTCTGTTGTACGGTAATTTGGTAAAAAGCCAATTTGACATTTGCTCAGTACATTGTTTTCATTGAGGAAATGTACGAGTCTGCCGTTAATAATAATGCAGAGGATTTTCCCAAGGTTACTGTTGACACATATTCCACGGTAGTTATTGGGGTCAAATTTGTCTCCACTTTTGTGGATTGGGGTGATCAGTCCTTGGTTCCAAATATTGGGGAAGATGCCAGAGCTAAGTATGATGTTAAAGAGTTTTAGTATAGCCAATTGGAATTTGTTGTCTGTATATTTGATCATTTCATTGAGGATACCATCAACACCACAGGCCTTTTTGGGTTGGAGGGTTTTTATTTTGTCCTGTAACTCTTTCAATGTAATTGGAGAATCCAGTGGGTTCTGGTAGTCTTTAATAGTTGATTCTAAGATCTGTATTTGATCATGTATATGTTTTTGCTCTTTATTCTTTGTTATAGAGCCAAAAAGATTGGAGAAGTGGTTTACCCATACATCTCCATTTTGGATAGATAATTCTTCGTGTTGTTGTTTGTTTAGTGTTTTCCAATTTTCCCAGAAGTGGTTAGAGTCTATGGATTCTTCAATTGCATTGAGCTGATTTCTGACATCCTGTTCCTTCTTTTTCCGTAGTGTATTTCTGTATTGTTTTAGTGATTCACCATAGTAAAGGCGTAGACTCAGGTTTTCCGGGTCTCTATGTTTTTGGTTGGACAGGTTTCTCAATTTCTTTCTTAGATTTTTGCATTCTTCATCAAACCATTTGTCATTATTGTTAATTTTCTTCAGTTTTCTATTTGAGATTTTTAGATTTGATAGGGAAGCTGAGAGGTCAAATATACTGTTAAGATTTTCTACTGCCAAGTTTACACCTTCACTATTACAGTGGAACGTTTTACCCAGGAAATTGTCTAAAAGGGATTGAATTTGTTGTTGCCTAATTGTTTTTTGGTAGGTTTCCAAACTGCATTCCTTCCATCTATAGCATTTCTTAATGTTACTCAGTTCCTTTGGCTTTGATGCCTCATGATTGGGTATTGCTCTGTTTAAGTAGACTGTGATTTTGCTGTGGTCTGATAGGGGTGTCAGTGGGCTGACTGTGAACGCTCTGAGAGACTCTGGGTTGAGGTCAGTGATAAAGTAGTCTACAGTACTACTGCCAAGAGATGAGCTATAGGTGTACCTACCATAGGAGTCCCCTCGAAGCCTACCGTTGACTATGTACATACCCAGCGTGCGACAGAGCTGCAGGAGTTGTGACCCGTTTTTGTTGGTTATGTTGTCATAGTTGTGCCTAGGGGGGCATATGTGGGAGGGAATTCTCTCTCTCTCTCTCTCTCTCTCTCTCTCTCTCTCTCTCTCTCTCTCTCTCTCTCTCTTTATTTCATGTGTAATGTTCTGAGGCTGGTTCTCCATAGTAACAGGACAAAGGAATTTGTCTGTGACCTGAGATTTACCAGGGTCGTGAGGGGTCATAAAACCCCTAGATCTCTCCTCCTCTGATGGGGTTGAGAGATAATCTGTAGGGTTGTGGTCTCCTGTAACCTGACCTGGTCAGGACAGTCATGACATGTGTCTATGTGTTTGCTTTGGCAATGTATGTGATGCCAATAAAGCCATTTGAATTTGAGAGAGAGAGAAGCGACAGAGATAGAGTGATAGATAGGGTGACAGAGAGATAGAGGGTAACAGAGAGAGATAGAGAGATAGAGGGAGAGATAGAGGGAGAGAGAGATAAAGGGAGACAGAGAGATAGAGGGAGACAGAGAGAAAGATGGAGGAGAGAGAGAGAGAGATAGAGACAGAGAAAAAGAAAGAAAGAAAGAGACCAGTAATGGGTTGTGGCATACAGTATTTTCCAGCATACAGTATATCCCAGTCCATGTGATCAAAACAATCTTGAAGCATGGATTCTGATTGGTCAGACCAGAGTTGAATAGACCTTAGCACGGGTACTTTCTGTTTGAGTTACTGCCTATAGGAAGACAGGAGCAAAATGGAGTCATGATCAGATTTGCTGAAGGAAGGGTGGGGAGGGCCTTGTAGGCTTTTAGAAAAGTTGAGTACCAGTGGTCCAATGTTTTTCCTGCACGATTTGGTGATCTCTCACTTTCTTATCCCTGACTCCCTAATCACTCGCTTTGTTATACTTCTGCCACCACACTGAAACACACGTTTTCAACTCATCAGAACAATTTATGTTTCCCCTATTGGCATGGAACACGTATTAATATTAATATTCATGTAAGTGTTGAATAAACATGAAACAGAAGGGGGCAGAAATGTTCACCTAGGCATGAACACACAGCAGCTTCCCTGGGTCCACATTATGAAGATCGACGGATATCTATGGTGTGTGTGTGTGTGTGTGTGTGTGTGTGTGTGTGTGTGTGTGTGTGTGTGTGAATATCTGTCTTCCCTGTACAGACCTTCTCTTAAATTATGCAGATTAAACTCATTAGCAGGGTTAATTAAAGGTGCTTTTTTAAGCCCGTATTCACAAAGAATATCAAGCAGGAATCCTAAGATCAATTTGGTATTTTAGATCACAATGAATAAGATGATGACAGGGAGGACCTGATCCTAGTTCAGGACACTTATTCCACTCAATGCAGACCATTTGGCAATGCCCTTTAGGGAGATAGCATTACTGTTATATGGTGTAACTTTTGAAGTTATGATGAGGAGAGGGAATGTAACTTCAAACATTTCTGTGTGTAAGAAATATTTCAGTGGAAGTCTGATATCCTTTTGGAGGGTTAGACACAAACGCGTGTACACACACAAACACACACACACACACACACACACACACACACACACACACACACACACACACACACACACACACACACACACACACACACACACACACACACACACACACACACACACACACACACACACACACACAGACAAACCCTGGACACACAGATTCCTCCCATCTCTCATGAGACTTCTTAAGCTAGCAGCCTTTTCTCATGTTAAAGGTCATAAGTGGAAAATGGCAGGTAAAAGCAAGTTATAGATAAGTTATAGATGCTAAATGGGTTTAAAGTACACATCGATATGAAACGCTACATCCCAGGTACCATTGTTTGAGAAGATGAACGATGTACAGTAACTGCCAAAATGAAGGAAAGACCAACATAGTGTCTTAATAGGGCATTGGGCCACCACAAGCTTCCAGAACAGCTTCAATGCACCTTGGCATAGATTCTACAAGTGCCTGGAACTCTATTGGAGGGATGCAACACTGTTTTTCTCACACAAGTGCTAAATTGGGTTGAGATCTGGCCGCTGATTGACACACACACACATGCACTTTAAACCCCCCATGCTCCTCTGAGACCCCTCTTTCAAAGTCTAAGCATGATGGGATGTTAATTGCTTAATTAACTCAGGGACCACACCTGTGTGGAAGCATCTGCTTTCAATATACTTTGCATTCCTAATTTCCTCGTGTTTCCTTTATTTTGGCAGTTACCTGTAGTTCACACAGAGATCCTATACTTCATGCGCATATGTAATTTTATGGTAGTTCATGTCTGTGGATTCATAGCCTATATCAAATGCTCCATATTGCATGATTTCACATGTGGAAAATCACGTGAAAACGTACAGTATCAGTCAAAAGTTTGGACACCCCATCTCATTCAAAGGTTTTTCTTTATTTTACTATCTTCTACATTGTAAAATAATAGTGAAGACATCAAAACTATGAAATAACTCATATGGAATCATGTAGTAACCTAAAAAGTGTTAACCAAATCAAAATATATTTTAGATATTAGATTCTTCAAAGTAGGCACCCATTGCCTTGATGACAGCTTTGCAAACTTTTGGCATTCTCTCAACCAGCTTCACCTAGAATGCTTTTCCAACAGTCTTGAATGAGTTCCCACATATGCTGAGAAATTGTTGGCTGCTTTTCCTTCACTCTGTGGTCCAATTTATCTCAAATCATTGCGGTTTGGTGATTGTGGAGGCCTCGTCATCTGATGCGGCACCATCACTCTCCTTCTAGGTCAAATATCCCTTACACGGCCTGGAGATGTAAGGAAAATTACCAGAATTCTGCAACCCTAGTACTGACAGAAGTGCCTCGAGACTGCAGCTGTCTCAGTGTAAAAGGAGCATTTTCCCTCCATAATGTATGAGTGTGGGATGAAAAGGACTGTGTTTTAGCTCCTCGAGCTGTTTACATGATTCTCCCAGCATGGAGCCAACAGGCACCGGGAATGATTGGGGGGGAGACTAACTCTAATGAAACACACAGCACCCACTAGAGATGTAGATAATAGGCTTTATTATGGGGACATTTTGTGTGTATGTTCCCTCTCAATTTTTTCAAGTGTTTGTCCTAAATTACCTGGACTTTGAGTTTTCCCTGCTCAGGTCATCAGGTCAGGAAGAACTCTAGGGAACTCTGGCTCTGCATGACCCAATACAGTTACTGCCTTGTCTCCTTACACCAGGGTGAGGCTTGTCCAAATAACCTAGGAGTTGGATGGGACTCCACTTTCAGAATGACTGTATCCTTCATGTCTTATCCAGCCTTGTGTTTCAGTCTTCTGGTGTCATTTTGTGTCCATTTTTGTGTCCTGCTATTGAGGATCGTAAGTAAAACTTCTTTTACATTTTTTTTTTTTTTTACAAATTAAGTATTTCACTTAGCCCTCTTGCCAGGTTTGTAGCTACGGAATATGTAGGAGATAATGTTGACTTTCGAAAGTTATTTGATGAATATCTTCGATAAACATTTGGAATGCATGCTGGCTGTTCTGTTTCTTTCTCCTGACTTTTAGTTTTCCCTCAAGCTGAAGAGGAGGTCACTGTACAAATAACACATACAGTACACCCACAAACCTACCAGAACTGATTCTTCAGAAACATCATCTCCTTGATGTGGCAGAGTAATAGAAAAGTGTTCACTGAGCAGCTGAATACCTTTGTGTCTACTAAACCCATTTCTAAATCCTAGAGTGCATCCCAAATGGCATACCAAATGGCACCATATTCCCTACATAGTGCACTACTTTTGAGCAGAGCCCTGTGTATGCACACTTAGAAAAAAAAGTGTTCAAAAGGGTTCTTTGCGGAGGGATAGGGTTCTACCAAGAAACATGTTGATCAGAAGACAAGAGTTCTTTGTAAAGTTCTTTGTAACGCAAAGAGTTCTACCTAGAACCTTCAACGTCCTATGATCCATTTTTGGTAGAAAGGGTCCTCTGATGATTCTTTGGATTGCGTGAAGGATTCTTTGGAAGGCAAGAAGGGTTCGACATAGAACCATATCTAATATTTCCCAGCATGCTCTATTGATTTTCAGAATTGTTTGTTTTACTATAATATCTGTGTTTTTACAAGAACTTTGATTGGTTGATTCATTTGATGTTACACAAAGATAAATAACATACAGTTCTCTAAACTAATCCAATCTGTTGGACTAATTGCACCCATTAGTAAGATGGTTGTTCCAATTTAGATGATTGAGGAAGTCTCAGTATTAATTATTCACTACCCTGGTAGTCGATCTGAATGCAAGTTGCGGGTGATTAACGATTCTACTTGTTTGATAACCCTGGATGGATTCCAATAGGAATTACACATTACTTTGCAGCCAGCATAATATGATTTGCAGGCCTGATGTGTCCTGTAAACCAGGAGATTCCTAACACCACTGTGTTAGGGTATAACTAGGCCCTCAGTGAAAGACCTTAAGCTATACAGTACCAGTCAAAAGTTTAGACACACCAACTCATTAAAGGGTTTTTCTTTACTATTACTATTTTCTACATTGTAGAATAATAGTGAAGACATCAAAAAATTATGAAATAAATATACAGAATCATGTCGTAACCAAAAAAAGTGTTCAACAAATCAAAATATATTTTATATTTGAGATTCTTCAGGGTAGCCACCCTTTGCCTTGATGACAGCTTTTCACACTCTTGGCATTCTCTCAATGATTCCATGTGTACTTTCATAGTTGTGATGTCTTCACTATTATTCTACAATGTAGAACATTTAGAAAAGCCCTTGAATGAGTAGGTGTGTCCACATTTTTTACTGGTACTTTGTGTATTGTCATAAATAATATCATTTTAAAGGCTAATAAGGCTGGTGGAATCCTTCATAGAGGGGTTCTAGGAAGAACTCTCTAAAGATAAAAGGATTCTCGGTAGAACCCTTCATAGACGGCTCTAGGAAGAACCTTTAGATGATAAAATTGTTTGTGGTAGAACCCTTCGTAGAGGGGTTCTAGGAAGAACTCTCCAAAGATAAAAGGATTCTCGGTAGAACCCTTCATAGACGGCTCTAGGAAGAACCTTTAGATGATAAAATGGTTTGTGGTAGAACCCTTCGTAGAGGGATTCTAGGAAAAACTCTCCAAAGATAAAAAGATTCTCGGTAGAACCCTTCATAGATGGTTCTAGGAAGAACCTTTAGATGATACAATGGTTTGTGGTAGAACCCTCCATAGAGGGTTCTATATATAACCCTCTGAAAAGGGTTCTACCTAGCACCAAAAAGGGTGGACAAAACCAAAGAACCCAGTATGGTTCAACTTAGCTACTTTTTTTTAGAAGAGTGTATATATAGTGACGAGGGTACCATTTGGGACACTCCAGGTCCTGATTAACTGATTCCTTTCAGACGGTCACTCCGATCACTCCTTTAGTTGTCCTGCCTGAACAACAACAGAGCTATATGTCAAGGAGAGAGAGTGGGGATAATTATACATGTAAGCTATATTTCATGCAAATCTGATCAAAGCGTCAAGACAATAACGATCATCACTTGACAAGGTAATATGCCAGTTATTATCACCTTGACCAGTTTAGCAGTTCCATTATGCAAACGTACTGTTTACTTACAATACTAACAGTTTTTGATGGACAGGTTTTGTTAGTCCCAGTGGAAGTCCCACAGTGTGTGTGTGTGTGTGTGTGTCATGAGTTGTGGTCTACTGGGAAATAGCGTGAGCCTGCCCTTCCTCTCTTCCTTAGTTTGTGGTTATGCTGTCTTCTGGCTGTTATTCCCAACAATATGCTGTTGCTTTCAGGCTTGGCCAAGAGGCATCTCTCTCATCTCTCTCTCCCCCATATATCTCTCTTCACTTCTCTTTCTCTTTTTATGTCTCTCTCTCTCCCTCTCTCTCTCTAGGCAGCCAGGCAGTGAACGAAAAGTCAATAACTCAGAGTGACAGACTCTTATTTACATCGTCTGAGAACGTGATTCACTCTCTTCCCCTCTCCCCTTCTCTGTCTGTCGCTCTATAGTTCTCTGTCTGTCTGTCGCTCTATAGTTCTCTGTCTGTCTGTCTCTCTATAGTTCTCTGTCTGTCTGTCTCTCTATAGTTCTCTGTCTGTCTGTCTGTCTCTCTATAGTTCTCTGTCTGTCTGTCTCTCTATAGTTCTCTGTCTGTCTCTCTATAGTTCTCTCTCTCTCTGTCTCTCTATAGTTCTCTCTCTCTCTGTCTCTCTATAGTTCTCTCTCTCTCTCTATAGTTCTCTCTCTCTCTATATATAGTTCTCTCTCTCTCTCTCTATAGTTCTCTCTCTCTCCCCTCACAGTTTACAGGGCCAAGAACTATGTTATTCTGTCTGATAAGCAGTTGTCCATTAAAGACGAACAAGACAAATACCCAGCGATAAAACATGCAGACAATCTGTTCCGCTGGCAGACAAAGACTTAGACAAGACTCTCTTTTAATCCTGAGCCACTGAAGAGAATAAATTATTTGGTTTGCCACTGAATTTACAGGGACTGACTCTTTGAAAGATAGATATGCTACATACGCATGTACTCCTTTTGTACCAAATGTCAGAGGAAATAGGCCAATCCAAATGCTTGTATTGTAGAACATTGTCGACACTTTCCTGTTTGTGCTTGATGTCCATAGATGTGTCTCTAAGCCTAGAGTAGACTACATAGGAGAAGTAAGCCATAAGGCCACTGGGGGGCCTCAGAGACAGGCCATGGGTAGAGTCTTCTGGACTGCCTCCAATAAGCAGAATGTTATGCAGAGTCTGTCACCTGGCATAGTTCAAATACTATTTGAAATCTTGCAAATACTTTGTGTTTTCTTTAGCATGTCTGGAGTGCCACCCTCCAGGTCCGGAAAATATTATTTTGGTCAATAAAGCCAGGTAAGCTCAACCTCTGTCAAGGCTGCCTTTCTGCTTATGATGTGACAAATATCTTGATGCATTTGGACTGTTTAGTGGCTTTGATTGTGGCTTAACTTTCTCAATTTGGGCTATGTTATGAATGATTTGTTCGTTCTTAATTTGAAGAGAGACATTCTGTTTATATTGTTCTCCCTTTTGCAAATTATATCGGAACCTTCTTGACAGAAGCAAAATTTCATCCTTGAACTCAAATCAAGTCTATATTTGCATCCTAAATGGCTTTAGGCCCTCAGTGCACTATGTAGAGAATAGGGTGCCATTTGGGACCTAAGCCTATGACTTTATTCCTGGAGCGCTGTGGTATTTTACTTTCCTCTGAATGAACCTGATCATTCACTACAACTAGCAATAACAGCATCTAGTGTCCGCATCCTCCAGTTTAGATTTAAGAGGCTGATTACAATTAATCTGCTAGGGGTCGTGACCCCCGATTTTGAAAATGGGCTCAAGAGAGAAACTGAAAAAAGGTTACGTCAGTAACCTCTGTTAGCCGCTAGATGCGGTTGTAATAAACAGATTGGCTTCTTCTTGCAAATGTGTCTCTGTCCTTTGAGTGGTTTAAGCAGGTACGTTTCTGTTTCCCACAATCCGCACAGGATTCATTAGAAACAGAGTTGACAAGACCAGGCACTAAATCAGACTGGGGGGGACTGATCTTTTGAACTTCAAAATAACTTTCTGATGCATTTCAGTCACTTCAAACCATACTTCCTTCAGATTGAAATACTATCTAAAGTACTGTCCGACTGATTTGTGATAGACTGTCATAGCCCCAATTAAAATAGTAAACATTGGGCGTTGGTTACATCCTTTTTTCTTTCTTTTTTTACATGATGGGGTTGCCACACTTTTGGGATAACAAAATGTGGTCGCTGGCCAATAAAGTTTGGGAACCCCTGCAGTAAAGCAATTATAATTCACAGAAATGTATTTTTGAAAAGTGTTTTAAAAGTCAGCTTTAAATGTAAGAGTGATTATTTGGAGACCATTATATGTCTAGGTCTGGTCAGCATCGTCCCTGTCATAAACTAACTCGGAATGAGGTCCGGTGATCATTTGTAACACTTTGCAATTATGAATCAAATCCAATCACACTAGGGGTCCCTCAGGGCTCTATTCTGGCTCTATATACAGTGGGGTACAACATTATTGGATCCCTTGATAAAGGTGAGCAAAAAAGACTGTGTAAAATAAATAATACAAATACTGAGCTATACTGTATGCATATTTTTTTTAAATGTATTATTATGTTATTTTATTCTAAAACAATTGCTCAGAGATATAGATTTTGTTGAACAAGTAGTACAAAATAAGAGAAAAGTTGATTGACACCCCTGTTTTCAATACTGAGATTGGAGAACACATTGGACGGATCTTGGACCATTCAAGGGCCCCAGGACAAGTGGGAGCAAAAAATATACAGTATATGTTTCAGGAATGCCAATCGTATCTGTTTCTAGCTACAGAAAGAATTTCAGAACATTCTGAGATAGTGGGTGTGATGGCTTGCTAAAATGACATGGAAAGACTATTAAGATGAATAGCCTCTGACTGTCTTAGGGGGTCGTCTGGAGGCTCGATTCATCCTCAACTTTGCATCTCAAATGACCAGAGCCTGTTCAAAAGTAGTGCATTAAATAGGGAATAGGGACCTAGTGTCTGCCATCATGTTCTGCTAAAGACAATATGCCTATGGAACATACAATATAAATAACCAAATAGCTTAACATTGTTCTCTGTTTATGTACAATATCCAGGCAAAGAGAAACGCCCATAGACGAGTGTCGGACATGTCAGACACATCACACAGATGGGTCAGCTAAAATATACACTGAGTATACCCAACATTAGGAACACCTTCCTTTTTGCCCTCAGAACAGCCTCAATCCCTTGGGGCATGGACTATACAAAGCATCAAAAGCATTTCACAGGGATACTGGCTCATGTTGACGCCAATGCTTCCCACTGTTAGGGCTGTTACGGTGACAATATTACTTCCACACCGGCGGTCACGAGTCAAGACCGCAGTCAAAGTCTAGATGATTTAGTCATGGTAACTCAGTTTTTCCAAGCTCTGATGCTGCTTATGGTCATTAGTAGCCTACCAAACGTTCTAACTGTATCAGACTTCGGGATAAGACCCAGATGCAGACAGTTCGTAATAACAAAAGTTTATTAGAAAACGGGGCTGGCAAATGACAGATCAAGGGCAGGCAGAGGTCAGTAATCCAGGGCAGAGTCAGTAAGGTACAGAGCGGCAAGCAGGCTCTGGCTCAGGGCAGGCAGGGGTCAGTAATCCAGGGCAATGTCAAGAGGTACAGAATGGCAGGCAGGCTCAAGGTCAGGGCAGGCAGAATGGTCAAAAATCGGGAGAAATACAAAACAGGAACTAATGAGAAACAGGAGTACGGGAAAAATGCTTGACGAGACAAGACGAACTGGCAACAGACAAACAGAAAACACAGGTATAAATGCACAGGGGTTAATGGGGACAATGGGCTACACCTGGAGGGGGTGGAGGGAAGCACAATACAGGCGAAATAGATCAGGGTGTGAGAAACTGCCTGGTACTCAGCACTCTATTGTCCCTCTAATCACTCTTGACATCATTGCAAATGTAATTGGGAATCTAATCAAACACTTCATGAGAGCCCATGAGCTCGTGTTGCACAACATTTCTATAGGCTGTGCAATTGCACCAGATAACAGAGTTTTGATGGCCTCTATTAAAAAGAGGAGGATCCCATCAGCTTTTTATAGGCTAGGCCTACTATATTTATTTCTCAACTTTCCTAATATTAAGCACATTGCTTCTATTTACAACAGGAGTGCAGCCTACCTGGCTGGCTTGGAATTTAACCACGGGAAAAGCATCCTGCATTTGCTATTTCAGTGCATAAATGACATGTATTTTTCCCCCTTGCCCCTGTTTCAAGACAGGTGCATGATAACGATCGATTCTAAATAAAAACATTTTACATGTATAGTATTTAGTATATGTAACGACAAGATTAAATTAACAATAGTCTGATGGGTGACAATATTAGCCTATCACTTGTGAATGATATATCACTTATGAATGATGCCCAGTTTGCCTTTTTTTGCGACTTTTTCAAATCATAGTCACAAACCTCATGTAGCCTAACCCATAGGCCTAATGTTTTGATAAGGTTTGTATAACAACTAAAGTGGCCAAATAAGTTCAGCACATTAATCTTCTTTACAACTGGGGTAGAGCCTAATTGGCATACATAGGCGGTTTGGGGAAGATAATTTTCACCATAAAAATCCACCTTTATAATAAAACATTACATGCATAATCGCATTTGCGGTCACTTTTGAGAATGGTGTTTTCCCGCTAATTTATTGGATTTTGAACATTTGTGCTTATAGCTGCCGTGTGTATATTGCTGCAGTTGTAATGTGAAGAAATAGCCTAATAGTTTATCAACATTTTAGCTAAACTTTCTGATCTGTTGCATCAGCCTCATTGCTTTTAAACATTTTTTTTTTATGCTAGTGGTTGTTTTAATTTGGAATCTATCACATCCCACAACTGACCCAGACTATGTTTGGAATATTTTTTTCTCGCACAAGAGAACAATAGAATAGGTCAACTTTTGTACTATGGGGATAGTAGATTGACATTGGCTAGTGCTTTTGCTGTTCGTTAGGCCTACTCATCTTGTTGGCTGACGAAAAGTAAATGTGGCCAGTTCTTCCAACATCTTCACCTCGGAATTCGATAAGGATGTGTGCAGTTGCGTCCCCGATGTGTCTGTCTTCACTTTTAGCCTGAGAGAAGGACGCGATCATGTGATGGGCATTGGCTAATAAGACTTGAGATATCTGAGAGAGTCATGTGAGTGAGAGTTGCTTCAGAGCACACAGCCAGGAGATGGGAATTATAATTATATAATTATATTATATAATTATTATATTCATCCAAAGGGCACAGCGGCCACTGGACACAAAAGGCATGGATTTTTTAGGGGGCATTACGGTCACACAAAGGGGATACCGAGAGGAAATTTGAGGCATTATGAAGTGCTTGTCAAATTGTGAATGAGAGACTGATGAAGTGTGTGCAGCCTTTGCAAAAGACAAAGCAGAGCTCATGCCTTTCATGCAACTTTTTTCAAACCATCATTAAAGTTGCATCAGGCAGCCTTAGAATGTATTCAAAATCAAAACATATAGCCCAACGTTTGTATTACAACTAAAATTGTATAAATAACTATTGGAGGACCTGTTTCTTTGTTATCCGCTCAACACAGAATTGCCGCATGTCCGGACTCCCTCAAATTGTTTGTAGAAAATATGATTTATATTTTATTCAGCTATGTTCAATTGTTTTCTTCATACTATAAAATAATATCAAATAATGCCACAGAATTCTAAGCAAATCTTGTCTGCTAAATTAACTAGCGTAGCCCACAGCCATTGGCAAAGCCAGATCAGGTTCAAACATTGTCACGTTCGTCGTAAGAATGAGTGGACCAAAGCGCAGCGTGAGTAGAGTTCCACATATTTATTACAGTGAAACTTCAAAACAACAAAGAATTCACAAACGTGCAGTATGTAGCGCACATAGGCACTAAACAAAACAATATCCCACCTCGCAGGTGGGAAAAATGACAACCTAAGTATAATCACCAATTAGAGGCAACGATCATCAGCTGCCTCGAATTGGGAACCATACAAACACACCAACATAGAAACACAATAACTAGAGAACCCCCCTAGTCATGTCCTGACCTACAACACCATAGAGAACCCTGAGGGCTATCTATGGTCAGGGCGTGACAGTACCCGCACTCCGACTGCAAAACCTGAACCTAGATGGGGAGGGTTATGGTGGGCAACTAGCATCGGTGGTGGCTTTGGTGCGGGACGTAGCACCCGCTCAGACGCGGATCCGGCCATGGAGCCGGGCTGAACGCCATGCCCGGACTAGGCACCGGAGCAGAGGAAGGCTCCGGCCATGGAGCAGGACTGGACGCCGTGTGTAGACTGGACACCGGCGCAGAAGAAGGCTCCAGCCATGGAGCCGGGCTGAACGCCATGCCCAGACTAGGCACCGGAGCAGAGGAAGGCTCCGGCCATGGAGCAGGACTGGACGCCTGAACTGGGCACCGGCGCAAAGGAAGGCTCCGGCCATGGAGCAGGACTGGATGCGGTGCCTGGACTGGACACCGGCGCAGAAGAAGGCTCCAGCCATGGAGCGGGACTGGACACTGTGCCTGGACTGGGCACCGGCGCAGGAAGCGAAGGGCCGTGGACCGTCGCTGGAAGCTCCGGGCCGTGGACCGCCGCTGTAACAATACATATAGATAAAGAACTCGGATGCCTGTGTATACAGATCATGACTTGAGACCTTACTTTTGCAGACCTATGTAGGAGAAGCAATTATTTGATGACAGAGTCAAACGGTCCTAATCCACGCCTCGGCTGTGGCTCACAGAAGCAGCACAAGTACACAACGGTTGCAAATATCGATAGCAGGAACCACGTTGGAAGAAAATACAATTGCGTCATTTCAAAGAAACATTTGCCAAAACAGTCACTCAAATAGTGGCGGGATAAATTCAACCACACAACTACTCACATTGTTTCAAGACCACGGACAGTGTATGCTGTCAGAGAGAAAAAAGTTGCGCAGTATTCTATCTCCAGCATGCAAGAATAATATAAATGCACCACAACACAAAATGTCATGTACACAGTACTTCCAATTGCAACGTCATTACCTTTCTTTTTACCACACAACCAGTGATCATAAAGTTGAAATAATATTTTACACAATGTATTCAAATGATATGAACGAGATAACAACAAAAAGCAAGCTGTAGATTAAAACAAAAAAGTTCACTCACTATGATGATTATCATTTAAAAGTCCATTCTCCTGTCCTGCTTTATGAAGTGGGCAATGGCAGGTTCATATAGCTTGTCTTTTGATTTTAAATCCTAAAGAAGTTCTTTTTCAATTGAGATCAAAGCCAGGGCTGACAGTTGGGCCTGTCCAGTGGTGTTCCTGGAAGATGTCTTGATCCTTTTAAGTGCAGAAAATGTTCTTTCTACTGATGCAGTGGACACTGGAATGGTCAAAACTAGACACAATGTGTGCATACTATCAATTAGTGTCTTCTGCTGGAGGAAGTGGAGCAGATCAGCCGTGCTCTTACCCTCGAAGTCAGACATTTAGTACATAACGGTGAGTTCTGTTTTAAGCCGCGGCAACTCAAAATTGGGGCCATAGCTTTCCTCGAGACTTGAGAACGCAGCGTTTGGAAAGTTTTGCGTTTCCCTATACATTGGGAACTTTTGCGGGTCAAGGAGGGCAAGGAACATGAGCCTTTCATGGTCATTGAACCTGTTTCTTAGCTGAGTGACAATGTTGACGGTGCTCACACTGTGCAGCTGTTGGTACTGCCCGCGAACGTCTCCTTGCATGTGTGTCCCTCGCCCCCTTGGAACTCTGGTCTCAGTCACAGTGTCCTCGTAGATGGAATCGAATTGAGCTTTTTCCCTCCCTGTGGTGTTGTTAACCAGAAACCGTGGATAGATGGCAGCATTTGCGCAAAACTGAAAGCACGAACCACTGCATTTAACCATGGCAAGGTGACTGGGAATATGGCCAAATAGAAACTGTAGGTAATCAAACAAGCAAAATGTCAGTGCAGAGACAAAGTGGAGTCCCAATTCAATGGCTCAGACACGAGACGTTTGTGGCAGGGTCTACAGACAATCACTGATTACAAAGGGAAAACCAGCCACGTCGCGGACACCGACATCTTGCTTCCGGACCAGCTAAACACCTTCTTTGCCAGCTTTGAGAATAACACAGTGCCACTGACCAAGGACAGTGGGCTCTCCTTCTCCGTGGCCAATGTGAGTAAGACATTTAAGAGTGTTAACCATCACAAGGCTGCCAGCCCAGACGGCATCCCTGGCCACGTCTTCAGAGCATGCGCAGACCAGCTGGCTGGAGTGTTTACGGATATATTCAATCTCTCCCTATCCCAGTCTGCTGCCCCCACATGTTTCAAGATGTCCCCCATTGTTCCTGTACCCAAAAAAGAAAAGGTAACTGAACTAAATTACTATCGCCCTGTAGCACTCACTTCTGTCATCATGAAGTGCTTTGAGAAGCTAGTTAAGAATCATATCACCTCTGCTTTACCTGACACCTTATACCCTCTTCAATTTGCTTACTGCCCCAATAAATCCACAGACGATGCAATCGCCATCGCTCTGCACACAGCCCTATCCCATCTGGACAAGAGGAATACCTATGTAAGTTACTGTTCATTGACTATAGCTCAGCATTCAACACCATAGTATCCCCCAAGCTCATCATTAAGATCGGGGACCTGGGTCTGAACCCTGCCCTGTGCAACTGTGTCCAGGACTTCCTGACGGGCCACCCCCAGGTGGTGAAAGTGGTGAAAATAGGAAACAACACCTCCACTTCGCTGATCCTCAACACTCTGTGTTCACCCATGACTGTGTGGCCATGCACACCTTCAACTCAATCATCAAGTTTGCAGACGACACAACGGTAGTGTGCTTGATTACCATCATGTCGGGCTGTATTACTGTCTTGTACTGCAACTGCACTGGCCGCTACCGCAGGGCTCTCCAGATGCCCCCGCATCACCGGGGGCAAACTACCTGCCCTCCAGGACACCTACATTATGTCACAGCAAGGCCAAAAAGAAAATCAAGGACATCAACAACACAAGCCATGGCCTGTTCACCCTGCTATCATCCAGAAGGCGAGGCCAGTACAGGTGCACCGGAGCTGGGACCGTGAGACTGAAAAACATATCTCAAGGCCATCAGACTGTTAACTTGCCACCTGGTTATACCACCCAGTACTTTAGAGGCTGATGCCCTATATACATGGACTTGGGTTCACTGGCCACTTTAATAATGGAAAACTAGTCACTTTAGTCATGTTTAAATTATGTTTACATACTGATTTACTCATCTAATATGAATATACTGTGTTCTATTCTACTGTGTTTTAGTCAATGCCTTTCCGACATTGCTCAATCTAATATTTCTATATTTCTTAATCCCATTCTTTTATTTTTAGATTTGTGTGTATTGTTGTGAATTGTTTTAGATACTACTGCACTGTTAGATACTACTGAAACACAAGCATTTTGCTACACCCTCAATAACATCTGCTAAATATGTGTATGTGACATAAAAATATCTCACCTTTTCTAGCATATTTTGTTTGGTCAACATTTGGAAAGTTTTCTGACAAATATTCTGTCTCCATCAGGTTTGTCATGACATTTCTTATCTTACATGTACCTTATTCGCACAAAAAGTTTGGATGAAAATATGGTTAATTATGCTTTTCAAAGTAAAATATTCTAAATAACATTTGGCACCTGGGTTTTCACATTTTAACAAAGCCAATTTGAGAACAAGCCTACCTAAATTCTACCAGCATAATGATTGCGCTACGCGCATGCGCAATACCCTCGACCAGTGCTACTCTAACTACCGCGATGCATACAAAGCCCTCCCCCGCCCTCCCTTCAGCAATTCCGACCACGATGCCATCTTGTTCCTTCCGTCTTATAGGCAGAAACTCAAAAAAGATGTACCAGTGACGAGAACCATTCAACGCTGGTCCGACCAATCGGAAGCCACGCTTCAAGATTGTTTTGATCACGGGAACTGGAATATGTTACTGTCAGCCTCAGAGAACAACATCGACCTATGCGCTGACTTGGTGAGTGCGTTTATAAAGAAGTGATTTGGAGATGTTGTACCCACAGTGAATATTAAAACCTACCCTAACCAGAAACTGTGGATGGAGGGTGGAATTCGCTCAAAACTGAAAGCGTAATCCAACGTATTTAACCATGGAAAGAGGTCTGGGAATATGTCTGACCGTGTAGCTATTCTCTGCGCAAGTCAATCAAACACGCAAAATGCCTTGTCCCTGTTCACCCACGACTGCGTGGCCTCCTCGACTGCACGCCTCCAACTCAATCATCAAATTTGCAGACGACACAACAGTAGTGCTTGATTACCAACAACGACGAGACAGCCTACATGGAGGAGGTGAGGGCACTCAGAGTGTGGTGTCAGGAAGACAATCTCTCACTCAACGTTAACAAAACAACGGAGATGATCTTGGACTTCAGAAAGCAGCAGAGGGAGCTCCCCCCTATACACATAGAAGGGACAGCAGTGGATAAGACAGAAGGTTTTACATTCCTCGGCATACACATCACAGACAAACTGCAATGGTCCCCTCACACAGACAGTGTGGTGAAGAAGGTGCAACAGCGCCTCTTCAACCTCAGGAGGCTGAAGAAATTTGGCTTGTCACCCAAAACCCTGCCAAACTTTTACAGATGCACAATCGAGAGCATCCTGTCTGGCTTTTTCACAGTCTGGTATGGCAACTGCACTGCTCTCAACCGCAAGGCTCTCCAGAGGGTGGTGTGTTCTGCACAACGCATCACTGGGGGCAAACTACCTGCCCTCCCTGACACCTACAGCACCCGATGTCACAGGAAGGCCAAAAAGATCATCAAGGACATCAACCACCCGAGCCACTGCCTGTTCACTTCACTACCATCCAGGGGGTGAGGTCAGTACAGGTGCATCAAAGCTGGGACCAAGAGACTGAAAAACAGCTTATTTCTCAAGGCCATCAGACTGTTAAAGGATCTGCAATAGGGCTCATCTGGGATTTGAACCCAGGACCTCTTGCACCCTAAGTGAGATTCTTACCCCTAGACCAACAAGCCTTATATCAAAAGTTATTTTTTTTGCTTTCTGCCGCAATGACAGTGAAGATATCGATTGACGTGTCCACGGTGCGTGGAACGATTGAACATCATGTGTGTTTTGTGTTATACTTGTGAGCATAACACTCTTCCAAAATGTTGACCAAGCTTCAGTTCAAATCTTCTGGAGTTCATCTGCTGTGTCTTTCACATTCTGTCTTATTCAGTCGCGACAGCAAACTGATGATGAGTGTTGACAAATGAATAAAGAGCAAAATGATATCAATAAATTTTTTAAAACAGCAATCTCTAACACAGAGAGGTTGCGGCCTACATTGAGACCCAATCACTGGCCACTTTAATAAATGGATCACTAGTCACTTTATACAATGTACTCTAGATAATTCCCTTTAATAATGTTTACATATCTTACATTACTCATATCACATGTATATACTGTATTTTATACCATCTATTGCATCTTGCCTATGCCGCTCGGCCATCGCTCATCCAGAAGCACAAGCATTTAGTTAAACTCGCATTAACATCTGCTAACCATGTGTATGTGGCAAATACAATTTGATTTGATTTTGATTTGATGTGCTCAAATGTTGTCACATGTGTAGTGAGTGTCATGGCATCAAATGTTGAAAGTTTGCATCCCCAGGTTGTCACATTTATTTCACATAAGATCGTGTGATCATATGAGATCACACGTGTGTTCACATGTGAAATTCATGTAGTTTTTCTGTAAGGGTAGCAATTTACTGTAGTTGTTATTTTATAGGAACCTTGCTACAGTCCATGCTCTTCTACTGTACTCTAGCTAGCTAAGGTAAACTCAGAGACTGGTCGTGTAAGTTAGGTAATGTTAGCTAGCTTTCCCCCAGCGGTTTCAATCTAGCTAGCTACAGTAGCACATTTTTTAAATCATATTTATCAATCCGATGGATAGCTTCCCCTCGCATATGGGGATAAACATATTTGTTGGGGTATTGCCATCTACAAGTTGTGTAGATTCTGTTTTTATTCGCAAATATTACTTGCAACATGGCTTTTAATGTTTATTGTGTGTACTCTTATGAAGTCTGTAATGAAATATTGATTATTTTCTGGGTAGTATGACTGTTGCGATGAAGATGAAACTTGTACTATAGCCCCAGGGCATGCAGCAGCCACATACAGTTGAAGTCGGAAATTTACATAAACTTAGGTTGAAGTCATTCAAACTTGTTTTTCAACCACTCCACACATTTCTTGTTAACAAACTATAGTTTTGGCAAGTCGGTTAGGACATCATCAGCTGCCTCGAATTGGGAACCATACAAACACACCAACATAGAAACACAATAACTAGAGAACCCCCCTAGTCATGTCCTGACCTACAACACCATAGAGAACCCTGAGGGCTATCTATGGTCAGGGCGTGACAGTACCCGCACTCCGACTGCAAAACCTGAACCTAGATGGGGAGGGTTATGGTGGGCAACTAGCATCGGTGGTGGCTTTGGTGCGGGACGTAGCACCCGCTCAGACGCGGATCCGGCCATGGAGCCGGGCTGAACGCCATGCCCGGACTAGGCACCGGAGCAGAGGAAGGCTCCGGCCATGGAGCAGGACTGGACGCCGTGTGTGGACTGGACACCGGCGCAGAAGAAGGCTCCAGCCATGGAGCCGGGCTGAACGCCATGCCCAGACTAGGCACCGGAGCAGAGGAAGGCTCCGGCCATGGAGCAGGACTGGACGCCTGAACTGGGCACCGGCGCAAAGGAAGGCTCCGGCCATGGAGCAGGACTGGATGCGGTGCCTGGACTGGACACCGGCGCAGAAGAAGGCTCCAGCCATGGAGCGGGACTGGACACTGTGCCTGGACTGGGCACCGGCGCAGGAAGCGAAGGGCCGTGGACCGTCGCTGGAAGCTCCGGGCCGTGGACCGCCGCTGTAACAATACATATAGATAAAGAACTCGGATGCCTGTGTATACAGATCATGACTTGAGACCTTACTTTTGCAGACCTATGTAGGAGAAGCAATTATTTGATGACAGAGTCAAACGGTCCTAATCCACGCCTCGGCTGTGGCTCACAGAAGCAGCACAAGTACACAACGGTTGCAAATATCGATAGCAGGAACCACGTTGGAAGAAAATACAATTGCGTCATTTCAAAGAAACATTTGCCAAAACAGTCACTCAAATAGTGGCGGGATAAATTCAACCACACAACTACTCACATTGTTTCAAGACCACGGACAGTGTATGCTGTCAGAGAGAAAAAAGTTGCGCAGTATTCTATCTCCAGCATGCAAGAATAATATAAATGCACCACAACACAAAATGTCATGTACACAGTACTTCCAATTGCAACGTCATTACCTTTCTTTTTACCACACAACCAGTGATCATAAAGTTGAAATAATATTTTACACAATGTATTCAAATGATATGAACGAGATAACAACAAAAAGCAAGCTGTAGATTAAAACAAAAAAGTTCACTCACTATGATGATTATCATTTAAAAGTCCATTCTCCTGTCCTGCTTTATGAAGTGGGCAATGGCAGGTTCATATAGCTTGTCTTTTGATTTTAAATCCTAAAGAAGTTCTTTTTCAATTGAGATCAAAGCCAGGGCTGACAGTTGGGCCTGTCCAGTGGTGTTCCTGGAAGATGTCTTGATCCTTTTAAGTGCAGAAAATGTTCTTTCTACTGATGCAGTGGACACTGGAATGGTCAAAACTAGACACAATGTGTGCATACTATCAATTAGTGTCTTCTGCTGGAGGAAGTGGAGCAGATCAGCCGTGCTCTTACCCTCGAAGTCAGACATTTAGTACATAACGGTGAGTTCTGTTTTAAGCCGCGGCAACTCAAAATTGGGGCCATAGCTTTCCTCGAGACTTGAGAACGCAGCGTTTGGAAAGTTTTGCGTTTCCCTATACATTGGGAACTTTTGCGGGTCAAGGAGGGCAAGGAACATGAGCCTTTCATGGTCATTGAACCTGTTTCTTAGCTGAGTGACAATGTTGACGGTGCTCACACTGTGCAGCTGTTGGTACTGCCCGCGAACGTCTCCTTGCATGTGTGTCCCTCGCCCCCTTGGAACTCTGGTCTCAGTCACAGTGTCCTCGTAGATGGAATCGAATTGAGCTTTTTCCCTCCCTGTGGTGTTGTTAACCAGAAACCGTGGATAGATGGCAGCATTTGCGCAAAACTGAAAGCACGAACCACTGCATTTAACCATGGCAAGGTGACTGGGAATATGGCCAAATAGAAACTGTAGGTAATCAAACAAGCAAAATGTCAGTGCAGAGACAAAGTGGAGTCCCAATTCAATGGCTCAGACACGAGACGTTTGTGGCAGGGTCTACAGACAATCACTGATTACAAAGGGAAAACCAGCCACGTCGCGGACACCGACATCTTGCTTCCGGACCAGCTAAACACCTTCTTTGCCAGCTTTGAGAATAACACAGTGCCACTGACCAAGGACAGTGGGCTCTCCTTCTCCGTGGCCAATGTGAGTAAGACATTTAAGAGTGTTAACCATCACAAGGCTGCCAGCCCAGACGGCATCCCTGGCCACGTCTTCAGAGCATGCGCAGACCAGCTGGCTGGAGTGTTTACGGATATATTCAATCTCTCCCTATCCCAGTCTGCTGCCCCCACATGTTTCAAGATGTCCCCCATTGTTCCTGTACCCAAAAAAGAAAAGGTAACTGAACTAAATTACTATCGCCCTGTAGCACTCACTTCTGTCATCATGAAGTGCTTTGAGAAGCTAGTTAAGAATCATATCACCTCTGCTTTACCTGACACCTTATACCCTCTTCAATTTGCTTACTGCCCCAATAAATCCACAGACGATGCAATCGCCATCGCTCTGCACACAGCCCTATCCCATCTGGACAAGAGGAATACCTATGTAAGTTACTGTTCATTGACTATAGCTCAGCATTCAACACCATAGTATCCCCCAAGCTCATCATTAAGATCGGGGACCTGGGTCTGAACCCTGCCCTGTGCAACTGTGTCCAGGACTTCCTGACGGGCCACCCCCAGGTGGTGAAAGTGGTGAAAATAGGAAACAACACCTCCACTTCGCTGATCCTCAACACTCTGTGTTCACCCATGACTGTGTGGCCATGCACACCTTCAACTCAATCATCAAGTTTGCAGACGACACAACGGTAGTGTGCTTGATTACCATCATGTCGGGCTGTATTACTGTCTTGTACTGCAACTGCACTGGCCGCTACCGCAGGGCTCTCCAGATGCCCCCGCATCACCGGGGGCAAACTACCTGCCCTCCAGGACACCTACATTATGTCACAGCAAGGCCAAAAAGAAAATCAAGGACATCAACAACACAAGCCATGGCCTGTTCACCCTGCTATCATCCAGAAGGCGAGGCCAGTACAGGTGCACCGGAGCTGGGACCGAGAGACTGAAAAACATATCTCAAGGCCATCAGACTGTTAACTTGCCACCTGGTTATACCACCCAGTACTTTAGAGGCTGATGCCCTATATACATGGACTTGGGTTCACTGGCCACTTTAATAATGGAAAACTAGTCACTTTAGTCATGTTTAAATTATGTTTACATACTGATTTACTCATCTAATATGAATATACTGTGTTCTATTCTACTGTGTTTTAGTCAATGCCTTTCCGACATTGCTCAATCTAATATTTCTATATTTCTTAATCCCATTCTTTTATTTTTAGATTTGTGTGTATTGTTGTGAATTGTTTTAGATACTACTGCACTGTTAGATACTACTGAAACACAAGCATTTTGCTACACCCTCAATAACATCTGCTAAATATGTGTATGTGACATAAAAATATCTCACCTTTTCTAGCATATTTTGTTTGGTCAACATTTGGAAAGTTTTCTGACAAATATTCTGTCTCCATCAGGTTTGTCATGACATTTCTTATCTTACATGTACCTTATTCGCACAAAAAGTTTGGATGAAAATATGGTTAATTATGCTTTTCAAAGTAAAATATTCTAAATAACATTTGGCACCTGGGTTTTCACATTTTAACAAAGCCAATTTGAGAACAAGCCTACCTAAATTCTACCAGCATAATGATTGCGCTACGCGCATGCGCAATACCCTCGACCAGTGCTACTCTAACTACCGCGATGCATACAAAGCCCTCCCCCGCCCTCCCTTCAGCAATTCCGACCACGATGCCATCTTGTTCCTTCCGTCTTATAGGCAGAAACTCAAAAAAGATGTACCAGTGACGAGAACCATTCAACGCTGGTCCGACCAATCGGAAGCCACGCTTCAAGATTGTTTTGATCACGGGAACTGGAATATGTTACTGTCAGCCTCAGAGAACAACATCGACCTATGCGCTGACTTGGTGAGTGCGTTTATAAAGAAGTGATTTGGAGATGTTGTACCCACAGTGAATATTAAAACCTACCCTAACCAGAAACTGTGGATGGAGGGTGGAATTCGCTCAAAACTGAAAGCGTAATCCAACGTATTTAACCATGGAAAGAGGTCTGGGAATATGTCTGACCGTGTAGCTATTCTCTGCGCAAGTCAATCAAACACGCAAAATGCCTTGTCCCTGTTCACCCACGACTGCGTGGCCTCCTCGACTGCACGCCTCCAACTCAATCATCAAATTTGCAGACGACACAACAGTAGTGCTTGATTACCAACAACGACGAGACAGCCTACATGGAGGAGGTGAGGGCACTCAGAGTGTGGTGTCAGGAAGACAATCTCTCACTCAACGTTAACAAAACAACGGAGATGATCTTGGACTTCAGAAAGCAGCAGAGGGAGCTCCCCCCTATACACATAGAAGGGACAGCAGTGGATAAGACAGAAGGTTTTACATTCCTCGGCATACACATCACAGACAAACTGCAATGGTCCCCTCACACAGACAGTGTGGTGAAGAAGGTGCAACAGCGCCTCTTCAACCTCAGGAGGCTGAAGAAATTTGGCTTGTCACCCAAAACCCTGCCAAACTTTTACAGATGCACAATCGAGAGCATCCTGTCTGGCTTTTTCACAGTCTGGTATGGCAACTGCACTGCTCTCAACCGCAAGGCTCTCCAGAGGGTGGTGTGTTCTGCACAACGCATCACTGGGGGCAAACTACCTGCCCTCCCTGACACCTACAGCACCCGATGTCACAGGAAGGCCAAAAAGATCATCAAGGACATCAACCACCCGAGCCACTGCCTGTTCACTTCACTACCATCCAGGGGGTGAGGTCAGTACAGGTGCATCAAAGCTGGGACCAAGAGACTGAAAAACAGCTTATTTCTCAAGGCCATCAGACTGTTAAAGGATCTGCAATAGGGCTCATCTGGGATTTGAACCCAGGACCTCTTGCACCCTAAGTGAGATTCTTACCCCTAGACCAACAAGCCTTATATCAAAAGTTATTTTTTTTGCTTTCTGCCGCAATGACAGTGAAGATATCGATTGACGTGTCCACGGTGCGTGGAACGATTGAACATCATGTGTGTTTTGTGTTAATACTTGGTGAGCAGAAAACACTCTTCCAGAATGTTGACCAAGCGGTCAGTTCAAATCTTCTGGGTTCATCTGCTGTGTCTTTCACATTCTGTCTTATTCAGTCGCGACAAGCAAAACTGATGATGAGTGGTTGACAAATGAATAAAGAGCAAAATGATATCAATATAATTTTTTAAAAGCAAGCAATCTCTAACACAGAGAGGTTGCGGCCTACAATATGAGACGCCAATCACTGGCCACTTTAATAAATGGATCACTAGTCACTTTATACAATGTACTCTAGATAATTCCCTTATAATGTTTCATATCTTACATGAAACAAGCAAAATGTCAGTGCAGAGACAAAGTGGAGTCCCAATTCAATGGCTCAGACACGAGACGTTTGTGGCAGGGTCTACAGACAATCACTGATTACAAAGGGAAAACCAGCCACGTCGCGGACACCGACATCTTGCTTCCGGACCAGCTAAACACCTTCTTTGCCAGCTTTGAGAATAACACAGTGCCACTGACCAAGGACAGTGGGCTCTCCTTCTCCGTGGCCAATGTGAGTAAGACATTTAAGAGTGTTAACCATCACAAGGCTGCCAGCCCAGACGGCATCCCTGGCCACGTCTTCAGAGCATGCGCAGACCAGCTGGCTGGAGTGTTTACGGATATATTCAATCTCTCCCTATCCCAGTCTGCTGCCCCCACATGTTTCAAGATGTCCCCCATTGTTCCTGTACCCAAAAAAGAAAAGGTAACTGAACTAAATTACTATCGCCCTGTAGCACTCACTTCTGTCATCATGAAGTGCTTTGAGAAGCTAGTTAAGAATCATATCACCTCTGCTTTACCTGACACCTTATACCCTCTTCAATTTGCTTACTGCCCCAATAAATCCACAGACGATGCAATCGCCATCGCTCTGCACACAGCCCTATCCCATCTGGACAAGAGGAATACCTATGTAAGTTACTGTTCATTGACTATAGCTCAGCATTCAACACCATAGTATCCCCCAAGCTCATCATTAAGATCGGGGACCTGGGTCTGAACCCTGCCCTGTGCAACTGTGTCCAGGACTTCCTGACGGGCCACCCCCAGGTGGTGAAAGTGGTGAAAATAGGAAACAACACCTCCACTTCGCTGATCCTCAACACTCTGTGTTCACCCATGACTGTGTGGCCATGCACACCTTCAACTCAATCATCAAGTTTGCAGACGACACAACGGTAGTGTGCTTGATTACCATCATGTCGGGCTGTATTACTGTCTTGTACTGCAACTGCACTGGCCGCTACCGCAGGGCTCTCCAGATGCCCCCGCATCACCGGGGGCAAACTACCTGCCCTCCAGGACACCTACATTATGTCACAGCAAGGCCAAAAAGAAAATCAAGGACATCAACAACACAAGCCATGGCCTGTTCACCCTGCTATCATCCAGAAGGCGAGGCCAGTACAGGTGCACCGGAGCTGGGACCGAGAGACTGAAAAACATATCTCAAGGCCATCAGACTGTTAACTTGCCACCTGGTTATACCACCCAGTACTTTAGAGGCTGATGCCCTATATACATGGACTTGGGTTCACTGGCCACTTTAATAATGGAAAACTAGTCACTTTAGTCATGTTTAAATTATGTTTACATACTGATTTACTCATCTAATATGAATATACTGTGTTCTATTCTACTGTGTTTTAGTCAATGCCTTTCCGACATTGCTCAATCTAATATTTCTATATTTCTTAATCCCATTCTTTTATTTTTAGATTTGTGTGTATTGTTGTGAATTGTTTTAGATACTACTGCACTGTTAGATACTACTGAAACACAAGCATTTTGCTACACCCTCAATAACATCTGCTAAATATGTGTATGTGACATAAAAATATCTCACCTTTTCTAGCATATTTTGTTTGGTCAACATTTGGAAAGTTTTCTGACAAATATTCTGTCTCCATCAGGTTTGTCATGACATTTCTTATCTTACATGTACCTTATTCGCACAAAAAGTTTGGATGAAAATATGGTTAATTATGCTTTTCAAAGTAAAATATTCTAAATAACATTTGGCACCTGGGTTTTCACATTTTAACAAAGCCAATTTGAGAACAAGCCTACCTAAATTCTACCAGCATAATGATTGCGCTACGCGCATGCGCAATACCCTCGACCAGTGCTACTCTAACTACCGCGATGCATACAAAGCCCTCCCCCGCCCTCCCTTCAGCAATTCCGACCACGATGCCATCTTGTTCCTTCCGTCTTATAGGCAGAAACTCAAAAAAGATGTACCAGTGACGAGAACCATTCAACGCTGGTCCGACCAATCGGAAGCCACGCTTCAAGATTGTTTTGATCACGGGAACTGGAATATGTTACTGTCAGCCTCAGAGAACAACATCGACCTATGCGCTGACTTGGTGAGTGCGTTTATAAAGAAGTGATTTGGAGATGTTGTACCCACAGTGAATATTAAAACCTACCCTAACCAGAAACTGTGGATGGAGGGTGGAATTCGCTCAAAACTGAAAGCGTAATCCAACGTATTTAACCATGGAAAGAGGTCTGGGAATATGTCTGACCGTGTAGCTATTCTCTGCGCAAGTCAATCAAACACGCAAAATGCCTTGTCCCTGTTCACCCACGACTGCGTGGCCTCCTCGACTGCACGCCTCCAACTCAATCATCAAATTTGCAGACGACACAACAGTAGTGCTTGATTACCAACAACGACGAGACAGCCTACATGGAGGAGGTGAGGGCACTCAGAGTGTGGTGTCAGGAAGACAATCTCTCACTCAACGTTAACAAAACAACGGAGATGATCTTGGACTTCAGAAAGCAGCAGAGGGAGCTCCCCCCTATACACATAGAAGGGACAGCAGTGGATAAGACAGAAGGTTTTACATTCCTCGGCATACACATCACAGACAAACTGCAATGGTCCCCTCACACAGACAGTGTGGTGAAGAAGGTGCAACAGCGCCTCTTCAACCTCAGGAGGCTGAAGAAATTTGGCTTGTCACCCAAAACCCTGCCAAACTTTTACAGATGCACAATCGAGAGCATCCTGTCTGGCTTTTTCACAGTCTGGTATGGCAACTGCACTGCTCTCAACCGCAAGGCTCTCCAGAGGGTGGTGTGTTCTGCACAACGCATCACTGGGGGCAAACTACCTGCCCTCCCTGACACCTACAGCACCCGATGTCACAGGAAGGCCAAAAAGATCATCAAGGACATCAACCACCCGAGCCACTGCCTGTTCACTTCACTACCATCCAGGGGGTGAGGTCAGTACAGGTGCATCAAAGCTGGGACCAAGAGACTGAAAAACAGCTTATTTCTCAAGGCCATCAGACTGTTAAAGGATCTGCAATAGGGCTCATCTGGGATTTGAACCCAGGACCTCTTGCACCCTAAGTGAGATTCTTACCCCTAGACCAACAAGCCTTATATCAAAAGTTATTTTTTTTGCTTTCTGCCGCAATGACAGTGAAGATATCGATTGACGTGTCCACGGTGCGTGGAACGATTGAACATCATGTGTGTTTTGTGTTATACTTGTGAGCATAACACTCTTCCAAAATGTTGACCAAGCTTCAGTTCAAATCTTCTGGAGTTCATCTGCTGTGTCTTTCACATTCTGTCTTATTCAGTCGCGACAGCAAACTGATGATGAGTGTTGACAAATGAATAAAGAGCAAAATGATATCAATAAATTTTTTAAAACAGCAATCTCTAACACAGAGAGGTTGCGGCCTACATTGAGACCCAATCACTGGCCACTTTAATAAATGGATCACTAGTCACTTTATACAATGTACTCTAGATAATTCCCTTTAATAATGTTTACATATCTTACATTACTCATATCACATGTATATACTGTATTTTATACCATCTATTGCATCTTGCCTATGCCGCTCGGCCATCGCTCATCCAGAAGCACAAGCATTTAGTTAAACTCGCATTAACATCTGCTAACCATGTGTATGTGGCAAATACAATTTGATTTGATTTTGATTTGATGTGCTCAAATGTTGTCACATGTGTAGTGAGTGTCATGGCATCAAATGTTGAAAGTTTGCATCCCCAGGTTGTCACATTTATTTCACATAAGATCGTGTGATCATATGAGATCACACGTGTGTTCACATGTGAAATTCATGTAGTTTTTCTGTAAGGGTAGCAATTTACTGTAGTTGTTATTTTATAGGAACCTTGCTACAGTCCATGCTCTTCTACTGTACTCTAGCTAGCTAAGGTAAACTCAGAGACTGGTCGTGTAAGTTAGGTAATGTTAGCTAGCTTTCCCCCAGCGGTTTCAATCTAGCTAGCTACAGTAGCACATTTTTTAAATCATATTTATCAATCCGATGGATAGCTTCCCCTCGCATATGGGGATAAACATATTTGTTGGGGTATTGCCATCTACAAGTTGTGTAGATTCTGTTTTTATTCGCAAATATTACTTGCAACATGGCTTTTAATGTTTATTGTGTGTACTCTTATGAAGTCTGTAATGAAATATTGATTATTTTCTGGGTAGTATGACTGTTGCGATGAAGATGAAACTTGTACTATAGCCCCAGGGCATGCAGCAGCCACATACAGTTGAAGTCGGAAATTTACATAAACTTAGGTTGAAGTCATTCAAACTTGTTTTTCAACCACTCCACACATTTCTTGTTAACAAACTATAGTTTTGGCAAGTCGGTTAGGACATCTACTTTGTGCATGACACAATTAGTTTTTCCAACAATTGTTTACAGACAGATTATTTCACTTATAATTCACTGTATTTCAAGGCCTACCTTCAAACTCAGTGCCTCTTTGCTTGACATCATGGGAAAATCTAAAGAAATCAGCTAAGACCTCCGAAAAAAATTGTAGACCTCCACAAGTCTGTTTCATCCTTGGGAGTAATTTCCAAACACCTGAAGGTACCACATTCATCTGTACAAACAATAGCACACAAGTATAAACAGTATGGGACCACGCAGCCATCATACCGTTCAGCAGCTAAGGACTTTGTGAAGATGCTGGAGGAAACCGATACAAAAGTATCTATTTCCACAGCAAAACGAGTCCTATATCGATATAACCTGAAAAGCCGCTCAGCAAGGAAGAAGCCACTGCTCCAAAACCGCCATAAAATAGCCAGACCACGGTTTGCAACTGCACATGGGGGAAAAAAGGTCGTACTTTTTGGAGAAATGCCCTCTGGTCTGACGATGTTTGGAGGAAAAAGGGGAGGCTTGCAAGCCCAAGAGCACCATCCCAACCATTAAGCACGGGGGTGGCAGAATCATGTTGTGTGGGTGCTTTGCTGCAGGTGGGACTTAGTGCCCTTTACAAAATAGCTGGCATCATGAGGTTAGAAAATTATGAAGCAACATCTCAAGGAAGTTTAAGCTTGGTCGCAAATGCATCTTCCAAATGGACAATGACCCCAAGCATACTTCCAAAGTTGTGGCAAAATGGCTTAAGGACAACGAAGTCAATGTATTTGAGTGGCCATCACAAAGCCCATACTTCAATCCTATAGAAAATTTGTGGGCAGAACTGAAAAAGCGTGTGCTTTTCCAGCTCTGTCAGGAGGAATGGGCCAGAATTCACCCAACTTATTGTGGGAAGCTAGTGGAAGGCTACCCATAACTTTTGTCCCAAGTTAAACAATTTCAAGGCAATGCTACCAAATTCTAATTGAGTGTATGTAAACTTCTGACCCACTGGGAATGTGATGAAAGAAATAAAAGCTGAAATAAATAGTTATCTCTACTATTATTCTGACATTTCACATTCTTAAAATAAAGTGGTGATCCTATCTGAGTTTAAATGTATTTGGCTAAGGTGTATGTAAACTTTCGACTTCAACTGTAGAAAGCTGAGCAACTGAAAAAACCAAATCTATTCTAAATGACAGAAATCTTTATAATCCAGTCAAAACCTAGGAAACGTGTTTGTTTTTCTGCGTATGTTTTCTTTCTGCCTGAAGGAACTGTGTTGTCATCCATCATGACTCAAAGTTTTGTCAGTCTGGGCTTGAATGTGTGAGAAAGTACCCTCTAGGGCTACCCAAACTCCTTGCTCCTGCCAAATGCTACGCCACGCCCACGGACATTCGTTCACTACACAAACACATTCTAACCGTTCTGATTGTTCCCAGAATCCGATGGGTTGGGACAGAGCTACATGGGTAATGCTGCGTTTTGAAAATTCGTCATTGGCTTTGATACTCTGGTTGGTTAGAGATGATCCAATCACTGATGACTTTGTTATGTATAACACCCCTCATTTTGACATCACCACAAACCACTTCAACGATGGCAGTCTCAGACGGAGGTTTGTAGAGAACATGGAACAGCTGAAGAATTCAGTTTGAGTCGTCAGGCAAGTGAATACACACAAGACCCTGCCTGCCTAGCTTTATCTCTCTGCCCCTTACACACACACATTTACACACACACTTACACACACACTTACCCACACACACACTTACACACATACTTATGCACGCATGCATGCACGCACTCACTCACACACACACACACACACACACACACACACACACACACACACACACACACACACACACACACACACACACACACACACACACACACACACACACACACACACACACACACACACACACACACAAACCCCTTGTCCTCCCCCCAGTGCCTTTAACCAGATCACTTGGAAGGGCAATGTCCTCCAGTCTTTCTCTGGTTCATCCTGTTATGCCTCTCTTGGGAAATGGTCAGGAATTATATTTTAAAAGTGCAATGTAAAGGTTTGGTTTAAGTACACCTTTGTGTATTTTGGAAATCCCCCATTTAGATTTCATGACGGATCTGACTGGAAATGCCTCACAAAGTAGCCGTAATCTTCACTGACCACTTAGACCAAGTTAATAAATGACTTGCTTGATGAGTTCATTTCACCTGGCTTAAAGACAACTTCAAGATGTGTGTGATGGGAGGGTTGTGTAGTCTGATTTTTGTTGTGGTATGCTGTATAGCTTAGTGATATTTAAATGATTCAACATTCAGGTTTTTCACATATTTCTGAACTTCAAAATAATACAATCGTAGGCCTTTGTATCAATACTCCCTCAAAGAACTGGATTCCACTTAGAACTGATGAAATGTTCCTGCCCATCTCTGAGTATAACAGTAAAAGAGCCCAGTCTGGCATTGAGCCCATCCCATATAGAGCCAGTTATTATTCAGGTGCCCCTGTCCTGCTCCTAATAACACTCTAGCGAGGGAATTACTACTTAATTACACAAATACCACAGAAGCACTCAGACCCTCCTTAAAACCCCCCTCCCTCCTGCCACCTCCTCTCTTACTAAAACCTCTGAGTAACCTCATACTCCCTCCTCACATGAGTGATTTGGACCTTTGCGTACCTCTGTACGCAACTCACATAATAAGTTGCATCTGCCCCACAAATATAATTATCTGTAAGGTCTTAAAATCTTAATTGAATCCATTTTAAATTCAGGCTGTAACACACCAACATGGAAAAAGGAAATAGGTGTGGGATACCTTCTGAATGCACTATAACTGCTTTGGGCATTGGTTCACTGCAGCTCATATAAGTGAATCTGTGTTTATGTTTGTTCCTATATTTACAGTATGGTGTGTGTATCAGAGTGTGAGTCAGAGTTTGTGTACTACGTCTTAGCCAAAGGCATGATACTGCTTTTGTATACATCATTTCCTTCATAACACTTGAATTCTACAATATAATCTGACGTTTCTGCGATTACTCCCCTTTATTCAAAGTGAAATGTCAGTTTTTCTCCTCACATTCGCATATGGAAGGTTAGGCTTGAATCCCAAACAGCACCCTAGTCCCTATTTAGTGAACTGCTTTGGAACAGGGTTTCCATCCCAAACAGCACCCTATTCCCTATGTAGTGCATTGCTTTTCAACAATAGCCCTGTAGGTTTCCCTATGGCCCCTGGTCAAAAGTAGTACACTTATTAGGGAATAGTGTGCTATTTGGGAAACACACACCAAGGCACACAAAGGGAATCCTAGAGGTTCTTAGCCATGAGCTTTAGGGACCTGAACATTATATAGGTCAATCTGCTTTCCTTCCATTCTAAACCCATTCCACTCATATGTGTTGATATGATTATTTCATATCTCTAAGTTGATTGGTCTGTCAGGTCCAGATGGCCTAGAAGTCCTGTAATGGAGGGCTGGGGTGGCGGTTGGGATGGGGGAGTTATTATTACAAATCGCATGGCGACCGAATACTATGCCGCATCTGTGCGTGTGTGTATGTGTGTGTGCGTGTGTGTATGCATGCGTGTGAATGTGTGAGCGTGTGCGTGTGTCTGTGCGCATCTCCTCCAATATTTTTTGTAAAAATGTCTGTAACAGTATTGCATTATACTAGCATATTATTGATTGATTTCCATTATCATCCACACAGTCTTCGTTTTTACCAGTAAACCAACCATCAGGTTTTCCCACCCCATGGAAATCAGCTGCAATAGGATTGTGAGTTTGCTCAACATATAGCTGCAACCAGGTCACCTGCGATACAAGTCAGTATTCGACGTTCATCCATGTCTGAGGACGTCGGGAGATGACGTCGGGAGATGATGTGGAAACCTGCCACTAGGGAGCAAAAGTGAGCACTGTTACCTTCAAGTACTGTAGGTTTTGGTTTTGCTAGGGTATAGTGGATGGGCATGGCAGATGGGTGTAGGCTCTGATTCCAAAGGTTGCATGTTCAAATACAGCATTTTAAGCCTATCCTTACCTTATCCATTCGGAGTTAATACCTAACCTTACGAATTTGGAGTTAAACTTAAACCTGAAACACTTGTGGTATCCCGGGAGGTCTACCCCCGGGGTAGTTTGTTTGTCTGCATATGTTTTCTTTCTGCCTGAAGGAACTGTGTTGTCATCCATCATGACTCAAAGTTTTGTCAGTCTGGGCTTGAATGTGTGAGAAAGTACCCGTGGGTTGGCGATAGATACGTGCCGCGAAGTTGTCTCCCTCTGCTGGGCACCAGGCTGTTGATGGCATCAATTAGGGGTAATTAGGGGAGAGTGCCAACCAGCCTTGCAGGCCACATAAATGGAGCACCGTGGCAAGGAGTGAGCTGAGAGAAGGGAACGAAGCGCACGGTGGCGGCATGGAGCCGAATATGAGAAGAAGGACTGAGCCAACACCAAGATCATTTGTTGTTATGTTTCTTTTTTGTTGCCTACTAAAGTTGTGTTTTCTGACTAGAACCTCCCTGTCTCTGTGTGCCCTACAACCCAACACCCACCATTTTACCACACACTTGACGTTTGGAACAACTTAGAAATTTGACGTTTGAAAAACATGGATGAACTAATTCTGACGTCAGACTGTGAGAGCTTGTAGATAGCTGAACCAACATACTGTACAGTGTTGGCTTTTTCATTTATTTAACTAGGCGAGTCAGTTAAGAACAAATTCTTATTTACAATCACGGCCTACCCCGGACAACGCTGGGCCAATTGCGCGCTGCCCTATGGGACTCCAATCACAGCCGGATGTGATACAGCCTGGATTCAAATCAGGGACTGTAGTGATGCCTCTTGCACTGAGATGCAGTGCCTTAGACCGCTGCACCACTCGGGAGCTCCAAAGGCAAACATTAATTTGTAATCCGACTCAAGTCTTGAAGTGATAAAGGTGAAGGTTAGGCATTAACTCCAAATTCTTAAGGTTAGGCATTAACTCCAAATGTTTAATGAAAGGGTTAAGGTTTGGGATAGGCTTAAAATGCTGGAGGCAAAACTATGTTTTTATGCATTCAGCTCACTATGTGCAAAGTCTGAGTGAACAAACTTTCACACATTAGCAGCATTTTTCGTCCTGCTGAATTCCACCCAACTCACAGAATAACACTGATTAAGCAATTGGTTAAGTAAAAAATGAATAATAATAAACAGTGTAGTGGTCCCCCCCCCCCTCTCCTGTCCATTGGCTTGGTTTGCTGCTCTTTACTTTTCTCATAGTTTGTTGATCCTGCGCTAACCATAATCCTCTGTGTGGTGTTAAATCTCTCAGCACACTGAACAAAGTGCATACTGTACGTAGCTAACACGCCACATAATGAAACTGAGCACATGTACCATAATGATTCTATGGTGGGTCGACTCTGTAGCCTGTAAACAGTGTTGGATGTCACCAGCTAATACACGTATTGTGGCATGACCTCGGTTCGTAGTCATATGTGAGTCACACCGTATGTGTGTAAAACTGCCTGAGAATGATCAGCCTCACTGTTAACGCCTTAAATTTAAAAAATCTCCTTAACTTAGTCTTTGTTTCACTACTCCAGATCAGTTATTTTGTTCCTTCTTTTGGAGATAATGTCTTTGGAATGAGGACAACCTGACCTTGGGTCTGTCAGCATCTATGTTTCATACCCATATTGAAGTCGGAGATTATTGTTATGGTTCTGTCCCAAATTGCACGCTATTCCCTGCATTCTTAGAAAAAAAGGCGCTATCTAGAACCTTAAAGGGTTCATCAGCTGTTCCCATAGACTGCTGTTGTCAGGACAGAACCCTCGGATCAACCGAGGGTTCTTTGGCTGTCCCCATGGGCTGTCGCCATGGGGACAGCCAAATAACCATTTTGTAACTCTTTTTTTCTAAGAGTGTATATAGTGCACTAATTGTGACCAGAGCTTTATGGACCTTGCTCAAAAGAAGTACACTATATAGGGAATAGGGTGTCATTTCGGACGCATATCTTACCTTACCACTCAGGATGTGCTGAGTGTGAGGATGAGCTGTGTGTACCAATGTACAGAACATTCTGTTTAGGCTCAGAGGAGAGAGGGAGGAGAGGAAAGAGGGAGGAGAATGCCCCTCTGTAGCTCTCTGATCCTCAAATGAACTTTTGTCTTTTTCCATTTTTCTCTCACCTTCAAGCTGCACTGTTTTCGCTCTTTTGCTCTCTCTCTCTCTCTTTATCTCTCTCTCTCTCTTTCTTTCATCTAAAGCTCAGTGTGGCAGCCAATCAGGGCCACACACAAACACACACTCACTGTGCAGAGAAGCATGCTGCGTTCTACAGTAATCCTTCTTTCCTCTGTGCTCTTTAATTCTCTGTAAATTCTTCCGGTGAAGGGGCGTGTGTGTGTGTGTGTGTGTTTGTTACTTCCGGCTGCTTCCAGTATCAGGACAACATCTTTTCACACGCATGAGGAGACAGTGTGAATGAGGGAAGGAGAGAGAGAGGAAGAATGATAGAGGGAGAGAGAGGATTTGGAGTTTGAGGTGAATCCGTCGATGGAGAGGTGAGCAGGAATGCGAGTGGCTGTGTGTGTGATGGGCAGCTGAGCGGTGACATGAAGCAACTGACACATCTGGAACGGCTTCAGCAGCTGCACCTGAGGAGGAGGGATCACAAATCATCCACTCTCTCTCTCTCCCGCTCTCGCTCTCATGCTCTTTTTTTCTCTCTAACTCACTCACTCACTCACGCTCTCGCTCTCTCTCTACCTCTCTCTCGTGTTTTGTCTGTGCTCGCCAGAGCACTGCAACAGTTTCACACTGAGCATCAGCAAAGCAGTGCAAGAGCAAAGAAGAGGAAACCGAAAAGCAAGAGAAGAGCAGAGAAAACGGGAGTACGGAATTGTTTACATATGAGAGAGGGAGTACAGGACTGTCTGTATATGACAGAGAGGGAGTACGGGACTGTCTGTATATGACAGAGTCAATGAGAGAGGGAGTACGGGACTGTCTGTATATGACAGAGTCAATGAGAGAGGGACTACAGTAGATTAAAGAAAAGGAGGAGGGGATGAGAAGAGTGTGAGAGCGGGGGATAGAGAGGGAAACAGTGGGTTATAGAGCTGGAATGCGCTGACATTAAGGACCTGGCTGTTTATATATGCATTTGGCCCAGCACCTTCTGCCGAGCCACAGGTTTGAGCACACACACACACACACACACACACACACACACACACACACACACACACACACACACACACACACACACACACACACACACACACACACACACACACACACACACACACACACACACACACAGCTCTGTTTGCTTTGGAGGATAAGCCCAGGAGGCCCTGTCAGCAGAAGAGTACACCTTCCAGGGAGCTGTTAACTTTTCCCGCCCCCCTCTCTCTCTCTCCTCCTTCTCCCCTTCTGCCTTCCCAAATGTACCCTCCTCCCTCTGGCTGCCCAACCCAGCCTACCTGCTCCAGTCAGGACTCGCAGAGCCCAGTGGGAGACACACACACACACACCGAGAAGCTGGAATACTCTACTGTTTACCACGGACCTTGCACGAACAGAATCTAAGAGAGACAGATAGACTGAGAGTCCCAGACACCCAGCCTTCCACTGACTTCCAGCAGGATGTCTAAAGCTTCACGGCTGGCTCGACCATCCTCCGCCGGGGCGGGCTCCAAGGTGTCGTCCTCCCGTAAGGAGGCTCCTGGTGGGGCTCGAGCCCGGGTGGTGAGTGTAGGGGAGAAGCTGATGAGGGCCGGCAGCGACGGGACCCTGACCAAGCAGAGGGGCCTGGCTGCAGCCGCCCCACCTGCACTGCAACAGGCGGACAAACAGCAGCCCCAGATGCAGTCTCAGACTCAGAGCCAGTCCCAAAGCCAGGCACAGACTATGGACATGGTGGCCCAACCCAAGAGCAGAATCAGCCCACCTAAAGCCTCAGCTCTTCCACAGGGCTCTATGCACAGTAAGTACTGGACTACAGTCATGTTGCTTTTCCACTGTGACACCGGTGGCCATGTGTTTATGAGCATCTCTTCTTTTTTAGGGGGTAGATTAGCTTTAATATTGCAGATAGATTGTAGCTTCCATCAATGCAAATGTCTGCATCACTTCCAATCCCCCATATATGTTTTTTGCAAATATGTCACCGATCACCTTGATCCGGTCTTATGTAGCAACATTTGAAATTGTGTTTTTTACATTGGATAAAGCCGAGACACAGAGCTACATAATGGTATATCATACACTGCATTTGAGGAACAATGGGAAAGTAATTCTGCTTTAAAAGTTGATAAACTTGTAACCTCACTTTTGAGAAAATGGCCTTTAAATGTTTTGGTATCTACTGGAGAGCTCTTCTTTGTCTACACCCATTCAGCATTGTTCACATCTTCTTAAACCTTAGCTCCACCAATATCTTTAAGGGATGATCCGAGGGTTCTGTCCTGACAACAGCAGTCAAGCATCGGAGCTACCTGGCTAACAGTTGTCGCAGTGACATTCTATTAAAATGGACACTTGCATAGTGGAGTCTTTTGTTGAGACATGTAGCTAGCGTGCTACATTTTTTACCATAATCACAACTCATGACGTTACTACCCTGCATGAATATGCAGGTAGCTAACCAACCAGGTTCAATGTTAGCTAGCTAACATTAGGCTATAACAAGCAATGCAAATGGCTCCGAGATACGAATAATACACGTAATGTTAGCTAGCGAGCCAGCCAGCTAACAGTACACTTTAACTTGAAATGAAAATATTTTGTCAAAATTAGAAAACTGTAACATCTGAAAATGTAGCTAGCTAGACTATCTTACCCGTAGTCTGAAATTGGAGCAGATTGCCAAAGCGAATTTACCAGCTACGTCTATCAACAGTTGTCGCAGTGACATTGTATTGAAATGGCTACTTGCATAGTGGCGTCTAGACTATCTTACCCGTATCTTACCCATATACATCATGAACACTTCTCCCTGTCACTGATACCATGGTTGCCCTTGGTTTGAAGATGTAATCCAGAGACAGGTTTTTTCTCCGTCTCCTTAGCTATCATACTCTAATTCCACTGATTTCAAAACTCGGTCCTCCAGAAAATGGAGAGAAACACTTATGTAGTGCTAGACAGGTTAGACAGGATTACCTACACACACTAACCAGCTCAAATAGACAGAAGCGTGCTATATGGCAGACCAATCCGAATTCAACTCTCTTCATGTCCAGCCCACGCATTATCTCAGCCAATCACGGCTAGCGGGAAGGTTGCTCACTTTTTCTGTGGCTTAATCAACCAGGATCATAATTTTACTTCTTGACACTACCCATCCCTTAAGCGGGATAATTGTCATCAGCAACCGCTGAATAGCATAGTGCCACAGTCAAATAATATGACAAAGTATTCATACTCATGAAATCACAAGTGCAATATTTTTTTTGTTAATCCACCTGTTGTCTCAGATTTTGAAATTATGCTTTACAGCGAAGGCAATCCAAGCGTGTGTGTAAGTTTATCGATCGCATGACAAAACATTAAGTACACTTAGTATCAGGAAGCTTGGTCATGAAAATCAGAAAAGCAATCAAATTAATTGTTTACCTTTGATCTTCGGATGTTTTCAGTCACGAGACTCCCAGTTACACAACAAATGTTCCTTTTCTGCCATAAAGATTATTTTTACATCCAAAATACCTCTGTTTGTTTGTCGCGTTATGTTCAGAAATCCACAGGAAAGAGCGGTCACAACAACGCAGACAAAAATTCAAAATAATGTCCACAGAAACATGTCAAACTTTTTTATAATCAATCCTCGGGTTGTTTTTAAAATATATATTTGATAATATATCACCCGGAGTGCAGGTTTTTCAATAGGACAGGGAGAAACAATGGCCGCTTTACTCTGTTGCGCAAAACTCACTCAGAGCCCCCACCTATCCACTTACGCAATGTGATCTTTCTCGCTCATTTTTCAAAATAAAAGCCTGAAGCTATGTCTAACGACTGTTGACACCGTAGGGAAGCCATAGAAAAAGGAATCTGGTTGATATCCCTTTAAATGGAGGATAGGCATGCATAGGAACAGAGAGGTTTCAAAATAAGAGGCACTTCCTGATTGGATTTTCCTCAGGTTATCACCTGCAATATCAGTTCTGTTATACTCATAGACAATATTTTTACAGTTTTGGAAACTTTAGAGTGTTTTCTATCCTAAACTGACAATTATATGCATATTCTAGTTTCTGGGGCTGATGAAAATACTGCCCCCTACACGCAAAAGGTTAACAATGTATTCATATTTACAGATGGCATGCAAGGTTGATATTAAGGCACATGAAAGTTCACATGTTCCACAAGGCATTTCTGCCCAAAAATGTAACACATTTTGATTAAAAAAAGATTACGATCAAATGGCTCTCATGTGAAGTAGTGACCCCCGACATACGGCTAGTTTCCTGAAACGTGTCACTTATATTTACACTACCGTTCAAAAGATTGGCGTCATTTAGAAATGTCCTTGTTTTTGAAAGAAAAGCAAAAAAATGTGTACGTTAAAATAACATCAAATTGATCAGAAATACAGTGTAGACAATGTTAATGTTGTAAATGACTATTGTAGGTGGAATATCTACATGGGCGTACAGAGGCCCATTATCAGCAACCATCAATCTTGTGTTCCAATGGCACGCTGTGTAAACTAATCCAAGTTTATCATTTTAAAAGGCTAATTGATCATTAGAAAACCCTTTTGCTAGCACAGCTGAAAACTGTTGTTCTGATTACAGAAGCAATAAAACTGTCCTTCTTTAGACTAGTTGAGTATCTGGAGCATCAGCATTTGTGGGTTCGATTGCAGGCTCAAAATGGCCGACAGTCAAGTTCCTTACTTTTTTCCCCTTCCGCGTTCCTCTTCGATTTTTGCGGTAATGCTGCAATTAGTTGGTTGTAATTGTGGAAAGAGCATTTGAATTTAACCACATATTATTTGTTCAGCATTTTATGGGGCTCCCGAGTGCCGCAGTGGTCTAAGGCACTGCATCTCAGTACTAGAGTCATCACTACAGACCCTGGTTCCTTTCCAGGCTGTGTCACAACCACCCATGATTTGGAGCCCATAGGGCGGTGCACAATTGAACCAGAGTCAACTTTCTATAGCTTGTTTTAAAATAGCAATATTTGGGAGATGATTTCCTTTTCCAGTAACTGAAAGTGAGAGGTCTGAATAAAGGAAAAAGGACATTCTTGAACATAGGGTGAGACCTTCTTACTAATTTGCTAGAGAACCAGTTTGGATTTGAGTATAACTTTTGTATGATCGAAGCCTTTAGTGAGAGGTCACCCAGTAAAATACTACTTGAATAAAAGTCTAAAAGTATTTGGTTTTAAATGTACTTAAGTATCAAAAGTAAATGGAATTGCTCAAATGTACTTAAGTATCAAATGTAAAAGTAAAAATATAAACCATTTCAAATTTCTTATATTATGCAAACCAAATGACACAATGTTCTAGTTTTTTTTTTTTGACGGATAGCCAGGGGCACACTCCAACGATAAGTGTGTGAATTGGGACATTTTACCTATCAAAATGTAATGAGCACTTTTGGGTGTCAGGGAAAATGTATGAGGAATGTAGTATAGTAAAAGTAAAAACTGGCAAAAATATAAATGTTAAAGTAAAGTACAGAAACCCCCAAAAACTACTTAGGTAGTACTTTAAATTATTTTTACTTAAGTACTTTACACAACTGTGTAATAGTAGTATAGTAATAGTAATTGTTACAGTGTATGGGTTTCACTAGTTTCACTAGCCCCATGTTAGCCACCAAGCCATTTTCCTTACTCCCATGCTACTCAGTTTACAGGTTTGTTTTGCCATGTGTGTGGTCGGCTACAGGAGATCAGTGTGTTATCTGTTTTATTTTGTGTGTATCGGTCAGACCGGGCTGTTGTGGGATTAGATCTACCTATCAGGGCTCCGCTTCCTGTCCTGTTCATCAGTCAGACTTTTGTGTTGTGTTGTGTATCATTCACGATATCAGTAGTCTGATACTCATAAGTATCATGATAAGCAAACAAAACATGAAGCAGACATAATTTCTTGTTTCTTAAGGAAACAGTCCTAATGTTGGAAACATAGAAACACATTTTGTCACGTTTGTTTATTTTTCTAACTGTAGCATGCACAATTTTAGCAAGATTTTAAAGAATTTAAACTGCTTCGTTTTTCCCTTGTTGCCCTTGGAAAATTGAGTATAGTAGGATTGTGATACTGGTATTGTGATTGACAACCCTAGTCCAGCATTAGATCGTCCTATCAGAACTCTGCTTCCGTGCCTCGGAGTCGAAGGCATTCCTCACCTGATCACGTGACTGGATCCCACGTCACGTTGTTGTTTTTCCAATCCCATCTCCGTGGGGTGCGGATTATGGAAGGGAGCAGGGGGTCTGATCACTCACTTTTGGCCCCATCATCACATTCCCTCACCCTAGTTAGCTTAGATTAAACACAGTAGGAGAGTTGGCCGCGTCCCAAAAGGCAGCCTATTCCCTTTATAATCCATTACTATTTCCTGGCCCTGGTCGAAAGTAGTGCACTATATGGGGAATAGGGGTCATATGGAATGCACCCTAAACCTACCCTTGGTTTTGTAGTGTCATTGTCTTGAAGTATTTGGTGAGTACTTCTTGTATCATCTTGTATCAAGTAAACACGTGTTTTCATCATAGGGATATTTCAGGACTTTGGCAATGAAGCCCTTTATCTACTTCCCCAGAGTCAGATGAACTCATGGATAACCATTTTTACATCTCTGTGTGCAGCTTGAAGGAAGTTGCTAACTGGTGTTTGTGCAATTGCTAACTAGCATTAGCACAAAGACTGGAAGTCTATGGTAACTGTTAGCAGCGGCTCGTGAAACTACCTCTAAAAAAAATGGTATCCTTGAGTTAATAATAACTCTGGGGAAGTAGATAAAGAGCTTCATTGCCACAATCCTGAACTATCCCTTTAAACTATCTATCCCCCTCTGTCAATCAAGATGTTCCCTGCCAATTACACACACCTACACGCACGCACACACACACAGACACACACACACATGTTCGGGGGGTGTCAAAAAAAAAAGTTTGGTCTCATGCTTTGAAAACAACAGGTGTACCTAATAGTGAAATGCTTACTTACTGGTCCTTCCCAATAATGCAGACAGAAAAACAATTATAGAAAGATAATTACACAAGGAATAAATACACAATGAGAAACGATCACTTGGCTATATACACAGGGTTCCAGGCTTGGTTCATCGGTACCGTTTGCCATGCAAGTCTATGACTGGGGTGGCTGGAGTCTGACAGTTTTTAGGACCTTCTTCTGACACCGCCTGGTATAGAGGTCCTGGATGCCAGGAAGCTCAGCCCAAGTGATGTACTGGGCTGTACGCACTACCCTCTGTAGCGCCTTCCAGTCGGATGCCAAGCAGTTGCCATACCAAGCAGTAATGCAGACAGTCAAGATGCTCTCAATGGTACAGCTGTTGAACTTTTTGAGGATCTGCAGGCCCATGCCAAATCTTTTCAGCCTCCTGAAGCGGAAGAGGCGTTGTCGTGCCCTCTTCATGACTGTGTTGGTGTGTGTGGACCATGTTAATTCCTTAGTGATGTGGACACAGAGGAACTTGAAGCTCTCGACCCGCCCCACTACAGCCCCGTCGATGTGGATACCATTCATCCCTGTGTCAGGTCTGACTTATGTGTTTCTTGTCTAACTCAGAGACAGCGTTTTGGCAGGGGGGAGGGCGGTGGGAGGAGAGAGGTGAGCTGTGGGCGTGAGTCAAACTTTCGGGTGACAGAAGGAGGTCGGGAATGTGAGCAGGGTATGCTGGGAAGTCTGCAGGTCTGGAGCCGTGTGTGTGTGTGTCAGTGAGTGTGTGTCAGTGTGTGTGTGTGTGTGTGTCAGTTGTTCTTACCTGCAGTAAAAAGTCAGGTTGTGGGTTATGAGGGGCAGGTCTGTACTGGAAACCAGATGTCTCCCAGTCTGTGGCTCTGTGTGCTCCCTCCAACCTCTTCACACAAACAGACCACTGACCAGGAGGACTCCTGCCCCTCCTATGCACGCACACACACACACGTCTTCTCTGTGTCTTTTTCTCTCTCTTTACTTATTTATTTCTCTGTATCTCTCTCTGTCTCTCTCTTTCTCTCTTGCTTCCCCCTCTTTCTTTCTATACCTTACTTTCACATTTCTACCGCAGTATGTACAGAGTTTCTACCCACTGCTATTCTTAACTGAAGAATTACTTTGCGCCATGCCACCGCCCCACACACATACATTCCCTCTCAAAAGACTTTCAAACAGAATACATGATCTGTGTATTGTGGCAGATGGAGGCTTGGAGGACTCAGCTCAATGTTTCTCTATGTGAGTCGAAGTGATGATGACAAAAACACAACTTTCTCCACATTTCCTGCTAAGGCCTGACTCTTAGAAGCAGCTCCACATACAAACGCTGTAGATATTCAATTTGTAGAGCTATTTTGGGTGATTTTGTTGTTTGTCGAGAGCCCCCATTCACTCTCTGTCTGTCTTTATTTGGAAGTTACTTCAATGATTCCGCAATTTTCTAGTCGCACTGGCATAACTAGTCGCACTGGCATCACCGCAACCTCATATTTTTCACTTCATTTAAATCTTTATAGGAAATAGGCTTCTGCCCTATGGGCCATTCTGGCTCGGATAAGGCTAATTTATCATCATAACCTTATGTGTTTCACCTCAACTTTATGAACAGAGATTACCGATACAGGTTCATAGATCAAGCTCAGGTCCCATTTTGTGCTGGTTTAATAGGTCAAGCTATGGCATCTAAGGCCAGGCTTGGGCCATGGACCAATGTGCGTCCCCAATGGCACCCTCTCGCCTAAATAGTGCACTGGTCAAAAGCAGTGCATTATATAGGGAATAGGGTGCCATTTGGGACACAGCCCATGGCTGCAGCCGAGGCACGGAGGTCGTTCTAGCGATGATGTTGCGTGACTGGGGCTGGATGGTAAGCGTGTGTGACAGGTGACATTTCCAGCATCTGTTAAGTCTTCAGTGTTGATGTAAGCCACAGGGCCAGGACTTTGACTGAAGCTGAAATAAAAGCTCTGACTTGCCCTTAAAGATGTCAGCTGCTGTAGTGGCTGCTGTGACCCGGTCTAGTGGTAACACACCCAACCAATCATGTTTTTACTGCTCCCCACTGGAGACTGGGGTTCAATCCCAGCGTCCACTTTCTACTGTGGTCCCACTTGCCTGTCACCCCTCTGGCCTTGGCTGCTGTGGAAATCAGTTTACATCAGAGGAGACCATGGAGTGTGCCGGAGGCCAGTGGTCTAAGCTGGCCTCTTTAATGACACATCTGGCAGGTTTAAGGCTCTGTACGTCTGAGACACGCATTGATAAGAAGAGAGGGAGGGAGCGAGAAGAGAGAGACTGCTAGGCTGCATAATCAACCATCAGCTAGTCTATCTCCGAGCACCCACGCACTCTTATCTCACCAATTCAATTTAAGGGCTTTATTGGCATTGGAAACATATGTTAACATTTCCAAAACAGACAGACAGACAGACTCTCTCTCTCTCTCGTACTAGTGTATAGGTCATGTAAACATTGTCAGTCATTTTGTAAATGCGGGTGAGACAAGAGCAGCACAGGGGAAAAGCTAAAGCCCAACTGTCCCCAGTTATCCTTAGTCATCCGGGCCATTGCACAGTATAAGGAGTCATCTTGTGTTGTTCTTGTGTGGTGTCAGTATGGCATGCAGACGGACAGCAGAGTTTAGTATGGGGATTTGTCTGGACATGAATGTGAGGGAGCTCACTTCAGTTTCCTGTGAATCATCAGAGATCACAATAAGGATGCACTTTGAGACTGTGTGTCTGTGTGTGTGTGTGTCTACTTTCTCAGTGGTCTGTGGAAAGACTTTCCTATTCGAGATTTTGTTACACTACTTCTGGCAGATGGCACAGGAGCGTGCGTGACAGAATATGGTGCCATGACAGTTGGCACCAGGTTATTCCAGGCTTGAACATTACAAGCTGAGCCATTCCACACATGTTCCTTGTTAATTTGTTCTCGACGGATGCTTTCTGATTTTGGGTTGAAAACGCACTTTGGTTAAATGAGCTAAAACAAGCTCAATCTAATTGGGATTACTTTCTTTAAGCGTGAGATAAGATCGCTTTCCTCAAAATCGAGAAAGGATTAGATTAATTAATGCCTAACATTACCCATAAACCCTTCCGGTTTATCTATTGGCGACCTTGACAAACTTTGGCAAGACTGTAAGTGTTATTACAGACCATCATAACACACTGGCCCAGATCAAACAGCCCTGAAAGATTCTTCATTTGTGGTCCACATCATTCATTACGCATTTCTCACTACACTCACTGGGTTTTGAAATTTAATTTGCCTCGGACTTTGTATAAATATAGAATTTCTTAGCTCCATTGACTGAGCGGTGGCTTGGACATATTTACACAACGGTCTGCCAAAGGAGAATTTCATGGGGAGGGGAGTCACAGACAATATCATATCACATTGTATTTGTCACATGCGTCATAAACAACAGCTGTAGACTAGCTGTGAAAAGCTTACGGGCCCTTCCCAATAATGCAGAGAGAAAAACAATTATTATATATTAGTGTGTATTCCACATGACACCCTATTCCCTATAAAGTGCACTTTTTTTGTCCAGAGCCCTATTGACCCTGGTCAAAAGTAGTGCAATTACATTTCATTTGGTACTATTTGGGATGCGAAGAAGGTTATGAAAAAAGCCTGTGCTAAAGGATTGGGATAATTGTCAGACTTTGGCACAGGAGGAGATATAGATAGACACCAGACATGAATCGTCTGAGTCAGACAAACTCAGCCAATTTAGAAGTCAAAGACCTCTATTTATGGTGGATTATGGGAAGAAGAGGTTGCATGGTCGCCATGGCAGCAGGGAAAATGGCTTCCAGATTGACAACCTGGAAAGACAAGCAATGTTTGAGAGAATCAAATATGTGATGCATTGTCGGTAAGTTGTGACTAACGGATCTACAAATAAGAATGTGTAGTTAGTTTTGATGCAAGGTGATTTGTAGATCCATCAGTTGGCAGTCACCTGTTGTGCTATGTTGTGTCGCTACTGTGTTGTTGTCATGTTGTGTTGCTACCATGCTGTGTTGTCATGTGTTGCTGCCATGCTATGTTGTCATGAGTTGCTACCATACTGTGTTGTTGTCTTAGGTCTCTCTCTATGTAGTGTTGTGATGTCTCTATTGTCGTGATGTGTGTTTTGTCCGACATTTTTATTTTAACCCCAGCCCCCGTCCCCGCAGTAGGCCTTTGGCCTCTTGGTAGGCCGTCATTACACTTAACTGAGTTAAGTTAACTAAAAATGTAAAAGAAAACACTGTCTACCTTAGTCATGTGGACTGAAGAACTGTACCTGGCTGGCCCAAGAGTCTCAGAATGTAGGATGGTGTGAGATCATCATCATGCCCTGCTTCTTAACTCTAGGAGACATGCTCCGCTGTTGTTCGCTAATGACTGGACGCCTATGTGTCATCCTTCAATCCAAACAGACTAGAATCAGGTCACTGAGCAAGAAGTGTGTGAGTGTTTCAGAGAGACTGGGTGGGATACTTTGTTTGGTCTAGTGGGACTTATTCATTCAAGCTCTAGCTTGAGGCAGTGTATTATACTGAACAAAGCTAGAAACGCATGTAAAGTGTTGGTCCCATGGTTCATGAGCTGAAATGTTAGTGAGCATTTCTCCTTTGCCAAGATAATTCATCCACCTAACAGGTGTGGCATATCAAGAAGCTGATTAAATTGCATCATCATTACACAGATGCACCTTGTGCTGGGGACAATGATGTCACACACATCATTAAACAGTATTTACTGTAATATGAAATACAGAATTTTACTTGCCACCGAGCTGCACATACAGTTGAAATCAAAAGTTTATATACACTTAGCTGGGAGTCATTAAAACTCATTTTTCAACCACTCCACACGTCTTGTTAACAAACTATAGTTTTGGCAAGTCGGTTAGGACATCTACTTTGTGCATGACACAAGTGGTTTTTCCAACAATTGTTTACAGACAGATTATTTCACTTATAATTCATTGTATCACAATTCCAGTGGGTCAGAAGTTTACATACACTGAGTTGACTGTGCCTTTATTAAACAGCTTGGAAAATTCCAGAAAATGACGTCATGGCTTTTGAAGCTTCTGATAGGCTAATTGACATCATTTGAGTCAGTTGGAGGTGTACCTGTGGATGTATTTCAAGGCCTACCTTCAAACTCAGTGCGTCTTTGCTTGACATCATAAGAAAATCAAAAGAAATCAGCCAAGAACTCAGAAAAAAAATTGTAGACCTCCACAAGTCTAGTTCATCCTTGGGAGCAATTTCCAAACGCCTGAAGGTACCACGTTCATCTGTACAAACAATAGTATGCAAGTAACACCATGGGACCACGCATCCGTCATACCGCTCAGGAAGGAGATTCTGTCTCCTAGAGATGAATGTACTTTGGTGAGAAAAGTGCAAATCAATCCCAGAACAACAGCAAAGGACTTTGTGAAGATGCTGGAGGAAACAGGTACAAAATTATCTATATCCACAGTAAAACAAGTCCTAAATCGACATAACCTGAAAGGTCGCTCAGCAAGGATTAAGCCACTGCTCCAAAACTGCAATAAAAAAGCCAGAATACGGTTTGCAACTGCACATGGGGACAAAGATGGTACTTTTTGGAGAAATGTCCTCTGGTCTGACAAAACAAAAATAGAACTGTTTGGACATAATGACCATCGTTATGTTTGGAGGGAAAAGGGGGAGGCTTGCAAGCCGAAGAACACCTTCCCAACCGTGAAGCACGGGGGTGGCAGCATCATGTTGTGGAGGTGCTTTGCTGCAGGAGGGACTGGTGCACTTCACAAAATAGATGGCATCACGAGGGAGGAAAATTATGTAGACATATTGAAGCAACATCTCAAGACATCAGTCAGGAAGATAAAGCTTGTTCGCAACTGGGTTTTCCAAATGGACAATGACCCCAAGCATACTTCCAAAGTTGTGGGACAACAAAGTCAAGGTATTGGAGTGGCCATCACAAAGCCCTCACCTCAATCACATGGAATATTTGTGGGCAGAACTGAAAAAGCATGTTCGAGCAAGGAGGCCTACAAACCTGACTCAGTTACACCAGCTCTGTCAGGAGGAATGGGCCAAAATTCACCCAACTTATTGTGGGAAGCTTGTGGAAGGCTCCCTGAAACATTTGACCCAAGTTAAACAATGTAAAGGCAATGCTACCAAATACTAATTGAGTGCATGTAAAGTTCTGACCCACTGGGAATGTGATGAAAGAAATAAAAGCTGAAATAAATAATTCTCTCTACTATTATTCTGACATGTCACATTCTTAAAATAAAATGGTGATCCTAACTGACCTAAGACAGGGCATTTTTACTAGGATTAAATGTCAGGAATTGTGAAAAACAGAGTTTAAATGTATTTGGCTAAGGAGTATGTAAACTTACGACTTCAGCTGTACATACATACAAAGCCTACTTCGGATGCTGAACATTTCACAGTGCTACCAGAGAGTAGCTGAACACAACATCTGTCAATCATCATGTGATGGAACTTTGAGCTTTGCTTTACAAAGGCTTCCAAACGGGCAGTGACTACAGGGCAAACAGACCAAAAGGACATGGCAAAATGCACAACCATTTCAGAATCAAGACTTGCTGCCACTCCAATCTGTTTCCTAAACAAATTCATGGGGCACTATAACCACATAGGAGTTAAATTGGTACAGCATTCTCATGGGTTCAACAAATATAGATACCAATAGATACCATACACCCACTAGTGGTCAAAATTATTTTGGAGAGCCTGTATTCTGTGGGGTGGAATTACAGTACCGTTTGAAAAATACAGCAATTCTTTGCTCCGCCCACAACATTTTCCCACAATACATTTTACTGTTGATAATACCCCAAATTGCTATGTAATTCACATTTTTCCATTACAGTGTGTACACTAATTGATGTTGCTATTAAGCCCTCGTCTTTGTACCCCATCTATGCCCTTCTCCAAAGCTAATTACCGCAACTTGTAATCTCGCCAACCGAAACCTGCAGATCCTGCACTGAGCACATACTGTGCCTGCATCCCAAATGGTACTCTTTTCCCTACATAGTGCCCTACTTTTGACCAGAGCCCTATGCAGACTTTAGTTTTTCCCCTATGTATGGACTATGTTGTTAGCTTTTAGCGATCATGGCTAATTCACTTGACTGGCGCTGATGAGCAGATACCAGTGGATGCTAGCTCTCCCCCAGGCATTTTCTCTGATAGAGCAGACAGAGAAATCAATACGCCTCTGCCTCCGTTCAAACCACGCTGATTCATTAAAACACGGGGCTACGTAAATACTTGTGTGTAACCTAGTGCTCTCTCTCTCCGTGTTGTGGATCTCTATATTCCATCACTTAGCACTGAATGTTCAGTCTATATGACACTGTGATATTTCAACTTTATTCCTGGAAAAAGAACTACCCTCCTGATGTTGATTTTCATGAATATTTTAATTCTGTGATCATGTTCAAGTTGCTATTACAGTGTGGTATTCAGGCTGCACTCCTGTGGAGGAAATGCACAAAGTTTGAGTTTGTTGATACGTTTTAAATCAATCTTTTCATTCATTCATTTTGATGTTGCTTTTCGGTCGTATTTCAACATCTGTCATTATTGAGTGGGAAAAGTACTTGTGTAAGGTTATGACAGGGATGTTTGTATGTCAGCAATGTGTCCCAATTGGCGCCCTATAGAGCAGTACCTTTGACCAGAGCCTATGGGGTAATGGTCATCTAAAGAGGGACTCCAGCTCAGGCAACTATCCCCCCTCTCTTGATTCCTTTGGATTTAGCTGCATCATGTTCAGTGATGGAAAGGCTGGTCCACACTCTGACAGGTAACCGTGTCTTGTGAGATGGCTTAGCTGCAATACCACTGAGGGTAAAACTGATACAGCAAAACAAAAGATTGACTGTAGACAAACTGCAGTTGTACTGTATACAGTACATTGGGCTGTGTGTTTGGCCGCTGTGCCGCCCATACAAAAATGGATGCATGCATGATTGTAAGTTGCTTTGGATAAAAGCATCAGCTAAATGGCATCTATTATTATATTGTTTTATTTGCAAAGACCAGGAAATTCCAGACCTGCATAATCAGGATTTGTAGGCCCTAAGCTCAAGTGGGGTAAAATGGATTCTTTGAAAACTAGTTCCATTGAATCTATTCTTAGGACTAAACTAGATCTGTGAGCCACCAATCCAGAAATGAATAGAATTTCCTTCCTATTATTGTAACGTTTCCTGGACGCTAGACCACACGTTGTTTTCCAACATATTTAGCTACATTGTTTATCACCATGAAGAGACATGCCTGCTCTTTGTAATGCAGGTCCCAAATGGCACCCTATTCCCTATATACAGCAGGGCACCACTTTTAACCAGGGCCCACAGAGGTAGCCCCTGACTCGATGACTGCATTAATAAACCTTATGGGGAATACGGTTCCATTTGGGACACATATCCTACTGTGCGTGTACAGTATGACTTGAATCAGTTCTGCCCGTACACTACGTCGTGGTTATTACACCTAGACGTTATCTGTAAATCTCTAAAGCCCTGTTTGGCAGAGAGAGAGAGAGAGAGCACATCCTCTTGGCCTCTTACTGGTCCATATTTGGTGCTGTAAATAAATACCGGTCGATAAATCAAAATCCAGGATCCAAAAGTCAAATAAATCAAAATCCCAAACCACTCAACTCCAGATTTATTTTGAGGAATAAGAGGAGGAGTGGTGCTGTTGTTCCAGGGACATATTTGATTGGATAACCTTTTGATTCAGATAGATAATGGCTTGAACACCTTTAACGCGTAAACCGCTAACCCACCGTGCGCTGCCCTCGCTGGGTGGTAATGGTGCAATTCGAATGATTAGAGACACTAGTCATGCTTGATAAAAGCAGACTGCGTGCACACGCGCACTCTAAGAATGCGGCGCTAGCTCTTCACTCGTCCACAAAACAGAGCATTCCTTTTTGTCCAGAGAAATGCTAACTTGGGGCACTCTGCAAGCTTATTGACAGGTCATCATCTGACCTGAAGAGACTGTTAATGTTACCCGAATAACAGTGGTCATCAGGCTTGAATTCCCATTCACTGAATAATATGAACTGGCGATCTCATCTTACCGTGAGGATATATTAATATTAATAACACTTATCTTGAATTCAGAAAGTTGAGTTAACAGCAACAACAATGCAAGGTGCTGTTAGATTAGATTTGGTTTGTGCAAGGATATTGTGAGAAAATGACAGCAACAACCCATGCAAGGTGCTTTTTTTTATTTAACTAGGCAAGTCAGTTAATTATTTACAATGACTGCCTACCGGGGAACAGTGGGTTAACTGCCTTGTTCAGGGGCAGAACAACAGATTTTTACCTTATCAGCTTGGGGATTCAATCCGGCAACCTTTCGGTTACCAGTTCCAAGCTCTAACCACTAGGCTACCTGCCTCCCCAAATGAATTGCCTTCCATAAGTGTAAATCTTACAATGTATTGTAACAGTATTACATCTATCTCTGGAGTCTAACTGCCCAACTATTATAACAGGCATGCCACTCTGATGGGTGAAACTCCCCTATTCTGTCCTAGTTTCCAGCAGTCTGCCTCCGAAGAATGTTTTTCCTCTGATTCTGATGGTGTGACAGTCATTCAGCTTAAGCTGAGAGAAACTTTCATCTTAGCGTTATCCTGCAGTGCATTCAGAAAGTATTCAGACCCCTTGACTTTTTAAACATTGTGTTACGTTACAGTCTTATTCTAAAATGTATTTAAAAAAATGACAAAGCAAAAACTGGTTTTTAGAAATTGTTGCAAATGTATATCTTTTTTTACTGAAATATCACATTTACATAAGTATTCAGACCCTTTACTCAGTACTTTGTTGAAGCGCCTTTGACAGCAATTACAGCCTCGAGTCTTTTTGGGTATGACGCTACAAGCTTGGCCCACCTGTATTGGCGAAGTTTCTCCCATTCTTCTCTGCAGATCCTCTCAAGCTGTCAGGTTTGATGGGGAGCGCCTCTGCACAGCTATTTACAGGTCTCTCCAGAGATGTTCGATCGGGTTCATGTCCGGGCTCTGGCTGGGCCACTCAAGGACATTCAGAGACTTGTCCCGAAGCCCCTTCTGCATTGTCTTGGCTGTGCGCTTAGGGTTGTTGTCCTGTTGGAAGGTGAACCTTTGCCCCAGTTTGAGGTCCTGAGTGCTCTGGAGCAGGTTTTCGTCAAGGTTCTCTCTGTACTTTGCTCAGTTCATCTTTCCCTCAATCCTGACTAGTCTCCCAGTCCCTGCCGCTGAAAAACATCCCCACAGCATGATGCTGTCACCACCAAGTGGTCACCGTAGGGATGGTGCCAGGTTTCCTTCAGAAGTGACCCTTGGCATTCAGGCCAAAGAGTTCAGTCTTGGTTTCATCAGACAATAGTATCTTTTTTCTCATGATCTGAGAGGAGAGGTACCTTTTGGCAAACTCCAAGCGGGCTGTCATGTGCCTTTTACTGAGGAGTGGCTTCCGTCTGGCCACTCTACCATAAATGCCTGATTGGTGGAGTGCTGCAGAGATGGTTGTCCTTCTGGAAGGTTCTTCCATCTCCATAGAAGAACTCCTGAGCTTTGTCAAGGTGACCATTGGGTTCTTGGTCCCCTCCCTGAACAAGGCCCTTTTCCTCCGATTGCTCAGTTTGGCTGGACGGCCAGCTCTAGAAAGAGTCTTGCTGGTTCCAAACATCTTACATTTAAGAATGATGAAGGACCTTCAATGCTGCAGACATTTTTGGTACCCTTCCCTAGATCTGTGCCTCGACACAATCCTGTCTCGGAGCTCTAAGGACAATTCCCTCGAACTCACGGCTTGGTTTTTGCTCTGACATACATTGTCAACTGTGGGACCTTATATAGTCAGGTGTGTGCCTTTCCAAATCATGTCCAATCAATTGAATTTACCACAGGTGGACTCCAATCAAGTTGTAGAAACATCTCAATGATGATCAACGGAAACAGGATGCACCTGAGCTCAATTTCGAGTCTCATAGCAAAGGGTCTGAATACTTATGTAAATAAGGTATTTCTGTTGTTTGTTTTTAGAAATTTGCAAAAATGTCTAAAAACCTGTTTTCACTTTGCCATTATTGGTTATTGTGTGTAGGTTGATGAGGACAATTTTTTATTTAATCCATTTTAGAATAAGGCTGTAACGTAACAATACGTGGAAAAAGGGAAGGGGTCTGAATACTTTCCCAATGCACCGTATGTTTATCCTACGTTTCAGGAGGAAAGGTTCACATAGGAACGTTTCACTGTCGTATAATCCAATTAAAATACAGAGGATGTATGCATCTCAAAGTAGGAGTGATGGTTTAGGATCAGTTGTGCCTTTTAGATCATATTTCAAAATATTACATTGACAGGGAAGACCTGATCCTAGATCAGCAGTCATACTCTGAGATGCTTGGTATACGGCCCCTGACCTGGCTGCGGTTGGCTATACTGTTGCCTGTATATTTATTTGGTTGCTCTTAAAACAGTATTGATTCGTGTACTATACAGTAGGCCTAGACTTATTTAGAGAATATTAATGGCCCACATCAAGTTTTGATTTGTGAGTGAAAGTCACGCCTATTCCTTCCAAATTGAAATTAAGAATGCATCATGTTGACCGACGCACTGATCAAATGACATGGCAAAGTGCATTGTGACACCATGAAATATTTAGAATACAGAGAGAGAATCAGAGAATCGACTCAGACAGACTCTCTGCACACTCTTAGAAATAAGGGTACAGTATTGTTCCCTGGGGTACAACATGTTCAAAACACACATAATGTACCTTCAGAGGTACACATTGTGATCTCACATGGTACTGTTTGGTACATTTTAGGGTACTTTTTGTATATACAGTACCAGTTAAAAACACACCTACATTTACATTGTAGAATAACAGTGAAGACATAAAAACTATGAAATAACACATATGGAATCATGTAGTAACCAAAAAAGTGTTAAACAATGAAAATATATTATATATTTGAGATTCTTCAAAGTAGCCAACCTTTGCCTTCATGACAGCTTTGCACACACTTGGCAAGGTAAAATATCCCAAATAGAACTAGATAAAACCAGAAGAAGAATATACTGGTTGTACATAGCTACAAATGTAAGATCTTCATTTGATCAACCTGTTGCAGGAGAACTTTCCTGCAATTCAGGACATTTTAAACTTGTAATGTATTTGAGGTTTTAAAAGGCTTCTGAAGTTTGTAATTTCCATTTTGAAATGTCAGGCTTGAATTTCCCTTATGAAAAATGAATCAACCCCTGTAAGCCACATAATAATTCACATTTCTTGTTGCTGCAGGATTATTTTCCCGCTGTAGCAGACTGGCTCAAATGTAAAGTAGTTTGTGTTTTCATGGTCTTCACTCACTCACTCACTCACTGTAAGTTTCTCAAGTTCCCAACATCAGCGTTAGCTCTTCTAGTACAGAGCTTTTTGATGTTGTGATGCTCGCACATCACTTGAACGCCTGGGCTGATTTATGGTCCTGGTCTGTCCCTGCATGTACTTTTTGATAAGTATCTCATTAACCCATCAAAGTTAATGTAGCTCAGTTGGTAGAGCATGACGCTTGCAACAGCAGGATAGTGGGTCAAATTCCTGGAACCAACCATGTGTAAGAAAATGTATGCATGCATGACTCAGTGAGTGAGTGAAGACCATGAAAACCCAAAATAATTTAAATTTGAACCAGTTTGCTACAGCAGGAAAATAATCCTGCAGCAACAGGAAATGTGAATTATTATGTGGATTATAATGAATTGACATCTTTGTAGGGGTTGGTACCCTCTTGGGCCTCACTCCGCCCTATCTGAGATACCTACTGGAGCCTTCATCCTCCCCATACAACAGCCGTTCTGCCAGTCACATTCTGTTAAAGGTCCCCGAAGCGCACACATTCCTGGTTCCTCTTTTCAGTTCACTGCAGCTAGCGACTGGAACGAGCTGGAAAAAAACACTCAAACTGGACCGTTTTATCTCCATCTCAATCATGAACACTCTTACTGACAGTTGTGGCTGCTTCGCGTGATGCATTGTTGCCTCTACCTTCTTGCCCTTTGTGCTGTTGTCTGTGCCCAATAATGTTTGTACCATGTTTTGTGCCGCTACCCTGTTGTGCTGCTGCCGTGTTCTGTCGCTACCATGTTGTTGTCATGTTGTGTTGCTGCCATACTATGTTGTCGTCTTAGGTCTCTCTTTATGTAGTGTTGTGTTGTCTCTCTTGTCGTGTGTTTTGTCCTATATTTTGAATCCCAGGCCCCCGTCCCTGAAGTCCTTTTGCCTTCTGGTTGACCGTCATTGTAAATAAGAATTTGTTCTTAACTGACTTGCCCAGATAAATCAAGGTTCAATGAAAAAATAAACTGAAAAAAAGCAACAGCCCTGCTACACTGTAGCAGTCTGGCGTCCTGCATTGCCAATGAGGACCTGCCTCCTATGAAAGCTGTTGGCAGCGTCCAAACTCAAGAATCGCTGAGGTTCAATTCTCAGTGGCTGACGTGCCTGCTCATTCTATCAAGTGCATTTAAATCATGAGAAATACAAGTTGATTTTGGTTGCGTATGGCCTCAACTACACACCACTGGTTGTACTAAGACTTTTGCGGTCAGGGAGCTACTAGCTACCGTAGCTACATTTATGTTCACGATGTAAACAAAAGCAACTAATGAGAACTTGCGGGGGAAAAAAGAAGTGGAACAAAGCTATTGTACTTACGCATCGTCAATGAATATGGTACAGTACGGTAGGTTTAAATAGGACTAAAGACACTCTTCCCCTCTGCTCCTTTCCGCTCTCAAAACAACGTGCTCTCTGTAGCAGGTAGAACGTCACATTGACGCCACGCCGATGGCAAAGTTTAAAAGTGTTAAATGGCATACATTATTATATTATATTAACAAAGCTTCCAAAAATGTATATAAAATAAACTGTGGTACATTTACAACAATATCATCCTGAAAATGGTTCATTAACAGGAATGTTCTATTTTGGGCCTAAGAATACTGGTATGCTAGCATCCCTTTGAGTGAGCACATTGTTAAGCAGCAGAAAGGACTGCATATAAGAGAGTGTCATGCAGTGGTCACCAACCTTTTCTGAGTCAAGATCACTTTCTGAGTCAAAATGCAAGCCGAGATCTACATGACTTAAAAAAACAGAAGACGACGCAATATTTACCAATTAAAAACAGTACTGTAGCAATGAGGTTGGTGCAGTAGGCTATAGGTCCAATACATTAACCCTGCATACTGGCTATGCTTGCCCTACCAATGTTGCTCTTCTCAAACCATTCTGAAATGATAATGATATCTTAAAAAATGTAGGTATATTACCACACTGGTAGTATATCAGTTGTTGTACTACTTGTGGGCCCCGCTGAGTGAGCATCATTTGTGTTTTTATTTTCTGAACTGATCGCCTGCATTTGATGGTCAGTCTGAGGGGAGGGAGGGAGCAGTGGTGAGGCTGCCTCTCACCCGACTCACTGTCCCTCCGCAGAGAAAAGGGGAAAGTCTTCCAGCTGGTAGCGAAACTCAAGTCACACTGCATTATTTCTGCCTCATGCATCAATTCCTGTTATTATATTCCTCGATATTATAAAAGACACAAGCCACAAATAATAACATCGCAAGCTTATACTCAACGCTTAACGCTTTGCTGCACTCATTGCCGCTGCAGTGCTGGTTGTAGCGTGAGTGGAAGTAGGGAGAACGCTCATTTTATAGCTTATAAAAGTGTTGAACAAAGTGTTGACAGTGCTGAATAACAACTTACACATGAACTTACTCATAAAAACAGCAGCTTTTTGCTGTATTCGTTGACCTCTCTAGTCTTGGTTTTAAAAGTTTTGAAATATCACAGTATCAACTTTGCTGTGTTAGTCCGAGGCTTATTTTTACAGCTTGAGGAAACTGTGCAGACACCGTGACCTGAGCTATCTGATTGGCCAGCGGTAGTCCTATAGGTGCACTTGATTTGCTCTCTGGGCCTGCTGGGTATGTGGAGTTCTACCTTCAGACTCATGAAATGGTTCAAAATGGGAACACTTTGCCTTCCCGGCACCAGGGCTGCTGAAACAGGTGCACCTACCTCCAACAGGGCGAAACAAATGTTTAAAAATAGTAACGCAAGGCTTTATCGTTGTTGTTTTTTTACAGAAATGTTTGGTGATCAACTAGGAATGCCTTGGAGATCGACCAGTCGATCACGATCGACCTGTTGGTGACAACTGGTGTAATGGATGAACCAATTAGAGCCCTGCTACAATGGGTTCCTTCCTGCTAGTCACTGTGGCCCTTGGAGCCATGTCTCTGTGATGAATTTTTTACTATTCTTGCCTCATAGAAAACATAACATGAAAAAACTATCCCGACCTCTACTTTTTCAGAGAAAATTGTTGTGGCGGATGCCAAACGTATATCTTTTTCTATCCTCTAAATGTTTATGTGAGCTGCAGGGCCATTTGCACAGTGGCTCATGTGTATATGTGAAATTAAACAAGGGACATTTACATTGGAAGGGCAATATGTAACCTACTGTATGTGATCTACAGGAAGTGTAGATGCAATCAAAGGTAGACCTGGGAAAATGGATTTACCCATGTTGACAGCGAGTTCTAACTTAATCTTTGACAGTGAGTTCTAATCTAATACTCTCGCAAAGTGCGTCCCAAATGGCACCCTATTCCCCATTTTAGTGTACTACTTTTGACCTGGGGCCATAGGGGGTCTGGTGAAAAGTAGTGCACGTTATAGGGCATTTAGGATGCAGCCTGAGGTCCGTCAATACCAACTAATTAGATTAATCTACATGAATCTACTTCACGTTAAGAGTGGTTGTCTGCCTGATGCGCAATGCCAAGAGTGTGCAAAGCTGTCACCAAGGCAAAAGGGTGCCTACTTTGAAGAATCTCAATTGTAAAATCTATTTTGATTTGTTTAACACTTTCTTGGATACTACATGATTCCATGTGTTATTTCTTAGTTTTGATGTCTTCACTATTATTCTACAATATAGAAAATAGTTTTTAAAAATATATATATAATAATAACCTTGAATGAGTAGTTGTGTCAACCTTTGATTGGTACTGTATATGCTTATCAGTTCTCTAAAGACTCATAGTGTATATATCGTTATAGGTGAGTTAGAGTGTCCCCAGAAGGCCAGGTAGAGAAACTACAGCGAAATACACCTCCCTCGTACCGTACACTGAACAAAATAAAAGTTATTAAATGTTTCTTCCTCAGCTCTTAAGGTTCCTTGGTGAAGTGTGGGGTTCTTGACGTGGCATAATGTTTAAAAATAGACAGTTCTTCAGAATTCTAAAAGGTTCTTGAAGTCTATGGAAACCTGCAGATGCGTCCCTTTCATAACACACAGCAAATTGCCCAGTGTTAACTAGGGTTGCTTTTTCAGTGTAACATTTATAGTGTTGATTCAATAGTTAAATTAACACTGTGAATAGTTAAATGAATACCTTGTTGTGTAAAAGAACCCCAGTGTTGGAGTGAATAACCAGAGTTGAACCAAAACAACGCCCATCATTGTCATTGTCATTGTCATCCTCTATTGCATGTCGTTTTTTTCATTGTTTCTTTCACTGTCTATGTTTCTGCATGTACATTGTTTGATTTGATTGATTAATTCATCTTATGTTACTGAAATATAAATAACACACTATTCCAATCTGTTACGTGGATTTATTGCACCTGTTACTGAAATGGTTGTTCCGGTTTAAATGTTTAATGTCGTCTCATATCTTTATTCCCCCAACTTTTGCATTCGTTTTGAATGCCGGTAAAAAGAATTCCCCAAATGTTGGATATTCCCACTTTGGCTGGGTCTCAGTAGGAATTACACATCACTTCGGAAACCAGCATAATGTGTTTATTAAGGCCACTGTATTCAAGTTAAACTAGCTGCTCAAAAGAAGGCCTAATGACATATGTATTGTCTTAAATAATACTTGACAACATATTCATTTAGGATCTTATTTGGTGAATGCCACAGGACTGGAAATGTATGAATCCAGCAAATATGTCTTTGTCACTAGCAAATGAAATCATGGGTGGTACTGGTAACTCTAAAATTCACTCGAAAGGAATTCTGGGAAATATGCAAGCAAAGCTTAAAACCTTACAGCAGGGCTATTCAATTCTGGTCCTGGAGGGCCGAAACATTTTTGCTTTTGGATTTTATATGGTTCTTCACAGAGCCATCCCATTTATGGTTCTTCATAGACCCTAAAATGATTCCCCCATGGCCAGCTCGTTGTGTAAGTGTCTGATGTGCTTCTCTTTATCCTCTAGAGAGACCTACGGGTTTAATTAAGACTCAGCTAAAACCCAGCTCACTGTCAGCTCATCTCCTTAAACATTATGGAGAGAAGCTTTTGCTCCTCTCAGACTGGGACTGTGGGAAACCCAGAATAATATAATGCACATGACCACACACACACACACTCACACACACACACACACACACACACCAGGGAACACAGGATCAAATTCCGCCACCTCATAATTCAGGGGATTTTGGAAAGGAGCAATAATATGGTTTTAAGGCAATGCGAAGTCATCCCTCAGAGATGTATGTTTGAAGCCAGGCGGTGGGGCTAAAGCCATCATTCAACTGACACAACATTTCGCCAGGGTCTCTACTCACTGAGTAGAGAGAGGATCTGTCCAAAATGGCATCCTATGCGCCCTGTTCAAAAGTATTGTGGAATAAAGCAGGGGTTGGAGCCGAAATCATTTTCCAATCATTCTGCTCCGAGCAGAACCCCCTTTTTTTCTCATTCAGTTCCAATGTTCCCGACCAGAAAATTCAGTTCTGAACCGGTTCGAAACCCCAAAAAAGTAACGGTTCACATAACGTTTGTTCCTTTTGTAACCAGTGAAATCAACGTTGTCTTTACATTTAGCTCATTTGAGCAGCTTTCTGCTAGAGCAGAAAGCTGTAGGATACAGTTGGATAGTTGTTTACATGTTTGATTGGCGACTGACATTTCAAGGGTGTGGAGAACCCAAGAGAGATGGGTGGGTTGGAGGGGACTTGGCTTGAAGCTCTGAACATCATGACCTGACGTGAATTGGAATGTGTTTAGGCCAATTCTAGCATTATAACTTCACCGGAGTAATATTTTTGGAACTAAAAAGAAAATAACGGTTCTGTTCCGGAACACTTTCGTTCCCAGGTCTGGTTCCGTTCCCTGAAGATAGTAGGGTGCCATTTGGGACAGATCCTGAGAAAATAAGGGGATTTCAGCTCAACTCATGTAAGCACCCTGGGTTGAACACTTCATAGAACCGTTATTTTTTGTGGCCTACTGCACTAGCATCGAATAGTCTCCGAGATATGCAACTTTTCAGGGAAGTCAGGAACCAATACACAAAGTCAGTTAGGAACGCAACAGCTAGCTTTTTCAACAGAAATGTTCATCCTGTAGTTGTGCCCCAAAACTCTGAAACGTTTTGGGGCACTGTAAAGTCCACAGAGAATAAGAGCAGCTGCCCACTGCACTGAGGCAAGGAAACACTGTCACCACCGATAAATCCATGATAATCGAGAATTTCAATAAGCATTTCTCTACGGCTGGCAATGCTTTCCTCCTGGCTACCCCAACCCCGGCCAACAGCTCCGCACCCCCCGCAGCTACTTGCCCAAGCCTCCTCAGCTTCTCCTTCCCCCAAATCCAGATAGCTGATGTTCTGAAAGAGCTACAAAACCTGGACCCGTACAAATCATCTGGGCTAAACAATCTGTACCCTCTCTTTCGAAAATGATCCGCCGCCATTGTTGCAACCCCTATTTCTAGTCTGTTCAACCTCTCTTTCGTATTGTCCGAGATTCCTAAAGACTGGAAAGCTGCCGCGGTCATCCCCCTCTTCAAAGGGGGTGACAGTCTAGACCCAAACTGTTACAGACCTATAGCCATCCTTTGTAAAGTCTTCGAAAGCCAAGTTAACAAACAGATCACTGACAATTTCTAATCCCACCGTACCTTCTCCGCTGTGAAATCCGGTTTCCGAGCTTGTCACAGGTATACCTCAGCCACGCTCAAGGTACTAAACGATATCATAACCGCCATCGATAAAAGACAGTACTGTGCAGCCGTCTTCATTGACCTGGCCAAGGCTTTCGACTCTATCAATCACCGTATTCTTATCGGCAGACTCAATAGCCTTGGTTTCAAATGACTGCCTCGCCTGGTTCACCAACTACTTCTCAGATAGAGTTCAGTGTGTCAAGTTGGAGGGCCTGTTGTACGGACCTCTGGCAGTCTCTATGGGGATACCACAGGGTTCAATTCTCGGGTCGACTCTTTTCTCTATATATATCAACGATGTCGCTCTTGCTGCAGGTGATTCCCTGATCCACCTCTACGCAGACGACACCATTCTGTATACATGAGGCCCTTCTTTGGACACTGTGTTAACAAACCTCCAAACGAGCTTCAATGCTATACAACACTCCTTCCGTGGCCTCCAACTGCTCTTAAATGCTAGTAAAACTAAATGCATGCTCTTCAACCAATCGCTGCCCACACCCGCCCGCCCGACTAGCATCACTACTCTGGAAGATTCTGACTTAGAATATGTGGACAACTACAAATAACTAGGTGTCTGGCTAGACTGTAAACTCTCCTTCCAGACTCATATTAAGCATCTCCAATCTAAAATGTAATCTAGAATCGGCTTCCTATTTCGCAACAAAGCCCCCTTCACTCATGCTGCCAAACATACCCTCGTAAAACTGACTATCCTTCCAATCCTCTACTTCGGCGATAGCCTCCAACACTCTACTCAGCAAACTGGATGTCACCAAAGCCCCATATACTACCCACCACTGCGACCTATATGCTCTCGTCGGCTGGCCCTCGCTACATATTCGTCGCCAAACCCACTGGCTCTAAGGCATCTAAGTCTTTGCTTGGTAAAGCCCCGCCTTATCTCATCTCACTGGTCAACATAGCAACACCCACCCGTAGCACACGCTCCAGCAGGTATATCTCACTGGTCATCCCCAAAGCCAACACATCCTTTTGCCGCCTTTCCTTCCAGTTCTCTGCTGCCAGTGACTGGAACGAATTGACAAAATTGCTGAAGCTGGAGACTTATATCTCCCTCACTAACTTTAAGCATCAGCTATCTGAGCAGCTTACCCATTGCTGCAGCTCTACACAGCCCATCTGTAAATAGCCCATCCAACTACCTACTTCATCCCCATATTGTTTTTATTTACTTTATGTTGCTCTTTTGCACTTCTATCACTCCAGTGTTAATTTTCTAAATTGTAATTACTTCGCTACTATGGCCTATGTATTGCCTTACCTCCCTACTCCCTTTGCACACACTGTATATAGATTTTTCTATTGTGTTATTGACTGTACTTTTGTTTATCCCACGTGTAACTCTGTGTTGTTGTTTCCTGTCGCACTGCTTTGCTTTATCTTGGCCAGGTCGCAGTTTTAAATGAAAACTTGTTCTCAACTGGCCTACCTGGTTAAATAAAGGTGAAATAAAAAGACATTGGATAGCTGAAGTGTGTTCTTCAAAAGCCCGTAGTGTTTGTTTTGTTTTACAGTAAATGGGCACCAGTTCTATCTATGACTACACACACAAAACCATTTTATTGTAAGGTGTGTGTGTGTGTGTCTGAGGATGATAATAAAAAACGAATATTGATCGAATAAATTAATGTGCATGGGGTTAATATAACATTTCCCAAACTGCAAGGGGTGCACGTTTTTTTTTCTTTCCCCTAACACACACAGCTGATTCGGGTGATTAGTTGATTATTTGAATCAGCTGTGAAAGTACTAGGGCAACAACAAAAAAACTGCAATAAAGAGGAGCATGTGATTCTCAGAGGTTTTCTTTCGCCACTGTTTTCGTTCTCCACTGTTTGTCAAAACTTGGCTTTAGTATCCTATAATCCGTTGAAATACAAGGTTAGCATCTTGCATAATGCTTTTGTTTTTTTACTTAAAGTTTTCTATTTTTCAAAAACGGAATCTATGGCATTATTTAGGATGCCATAGAATAAAATAAAACCAATGAACAACAGCGCAGGAAGTATGGTTTCACTTTCATTTTTTTTATCGAAATAGTGTGGTTTCAATGGGATTCGACTCCGTAGTTTCTTACTCTACCTGCTAAACTACCGGTCAGGTGAAACTACATGCAGAAAATCCAAGCTATATTTGTAAGTGTTTGAAAGCAGTTTTACAATCGAAGAAAGCACCGGAACCACAGCGAAATCACTGAGCTCTTGCAACAACACGCGGTTTGAAAAAGCATGTGATCAAACGAAGCTTATTACGTCATTTGATGTACTTATGATAAAGTGGATACACCCGTCCGCACAGTTGAAATTGCTTGGTGATTTTGACGCATGACTACGAGCTCCGGTATCAAATGTAATATCACTATCTAACCCAGCAGTTGTATCAGCTAAACAAACCATACATATAAGCCCTCAAAATAAGGCCTTGTATTGTGTTAAATAATGTAATTATAATGATAACATATTCTCTTAGGATATCACAAGGTGAAGTCCATAGGACTGAAAATGTATGTATGCAACAATCATGTCTCTAACAAATTCAGTCATGGGTTGTAAAACTCTACAATTCACCCGAAAGGCAAGGCATTCTGGAAAATACAGGTATGCAAATAAAGCTTTATACTATGCAGTGTGTTAATTCAACACTGTTCAGTGTCAATACAGGTCCACACTTTCAGTGTTAATTTAACACTGTGGAATTTGTGTAGGCACCAAACAAACGGAAGAAAGCAGACTGAAATATGTAGGGACTACTTCAATTTGTCCAATTACAAATGCTTTGTTTGTGACTTTTGTTGCAAAAGGTGTTGCAACGGTATGCCCTAATGAATAAGACCCTGGTTGAGGCCCAGTTTGGAGTACAGCAGGAAGAGGTCCTGGTAGAAAGTTGTCCCAGGTTGATACAAAGCTGGCTTGATTGATTTGCTTCATGTTGTCTGTGCTTGAGGGGATTCTACCACTCATGGTTCTGCTTCTCACCGTCTACTATAAGGGCGCAGGGCGAGATCCAGATGCAGACATGGGAGGCAGATGGTTCGAGTCTCTGATATTTATTATAATCCAAGGGGCAGGCAAGAGAATGGTCGTGGACAGGCAAAAGATCATAAACAAGGTCACAGTCCAGGAGGTATGGAGTGGCAGGCAGGCTCGAGGTCAGGTCAGGCTGGCGGGTTCTGAGTCAAGGGTCAAAACCCGGGAGGACTAGCAAAAGAGAGATAAGAAAAAGCAGGTGCAGGGAAAAACACGCTGGTTGCCTTGACAATACAAACTGGCAACAGACAAACAGGGAACACCGGAATAAATAGCCAGGGACTAAATGGGGGAAACGGGTGACACCTGGGAGGTGGGTGGAGACAATCACAAAGACAGGTGAAACAGATCAGGGCATGACAGTCTACGTCCCAGATGGCACCCTATTCCCTATGTAGTGTACTATATCGGGAATAGGGTGCCTTTTGGGACACCCACACTGTTCCTACATCACAAGCCCCCGACAAATAACTCCCTCTAATTCTCTGTGTTTATCCTATGACCGCTCAGAGATACATCAGCCTTTTTCAGTCACGTGAATGAACTCCGGTTTAGTGAACTCGTTGGCCTTTGTCTGGTACTGGCATTTTTATTCAGAGTGAAGTTGATGCAAACCCTAGGTGTCACACTACAGTCCAATCGTCGTTTACACTAGCTTTCTGATAGAACCACAGTAATTCCTATCTGACTGAACATCAGAAACTAAACTACAGTGACTGTGTACCTGCCAGAAGGCTCAATGTCAAGATGGAAGGAGGATAGAGAGGGACAGAAAGGGAATAGAGAGAAAGTATAGGAAGACAGCTGTAGAGAGAGAGAGACAGCAGAGAGGAAGAGAGAGAGCAGAGAGGAAGAGAGAGAGCGAGACAATAGCGAGGTAGAGAGACGTGGCGAGAGTGAAAGAAAGAGAGAAGAAGAAGTTGAAGAATAGAAAGATGAGGGATGAGAGGAGGGTGAAAAGCCTATAGCTCGCAGCTGGCTCGGGCGGTGAACATGTCACACGTCTCTCCTCTTCTGCGCCACCTGGTTTCCCATGAGGGCCCTGGAGAGAGAGTATAGGAAGGGTTCTCTCTTCCACCACCTGCTCTCTCTCTCTCTCTCTCCATTCTCTGTCTCTCTCCCATGACAGTCACTGCCTGGCTGTCACTGCCTCACGCAGGAGAACAATAACACTGCTAGTCATAGGCTGAATCCCAAATGGCAAACCCAGGGCCCATGGTGCTCTATCGACCCTGGTCAAAAGTAGTGCAATATATAGAGAATTGAGTGCCATTTGAGATGCAACTGTTCTCTTATCTTCAAAGGAGAGTAAAGCCAATGACACAACACATACACAGCCCTGACTGGAGAATCAGACATGATCTCTCTTTCAGTGAGAGTGGAGTTGGGAAAGGGGATACCTAGTCAGTTGTACAACAGAATGCATTCAACTGAAATGTGTAACCCAACAACAATTTAACCCAACTGAATCAGAGAGGTGTGGGGAGCTGCCATAATCAACGTCCACTTCTTCGGCGCCCGGGGAACAGTGGGTTAACTGCCTTACTCAGGGGCAGAACGACATATTTTTACCTTGTCAGTTCAAGGATTCAATCCAGCAACCTTTAGTTTACTGGCCCAACGCTCTAAACACTAGGCTACCTGCCGCCCCCCCAACTGTGTTGTGAGTTCAAATGTTGTACAGTAAGTGTTTAACACGTAGAATCACCCCACCCTCCACCACTGTTGTTGGTACATTCATTTGGCTCAACTTGGCTGTCTCCTGAGGTAATATAGGAATATGATGAGAGATGATGAACCTAAGGCAGGGGTGACAAACTCATTCCATGGAGGGCCTAGTGTCTGCTGTTTAGATTTTTTCCCCCTTTCAATTAAGACCTAGACAACCAGGTGAAGGGAGTTCCTTACTAATCAGTGACCTTAATTCATCAATCATGTACAAAGGAGGAGCGAAAAGGTTTTCAGAGGTAATCTCCTACAGAGGTATAACAATGAACAATTGATTGTAGTTGCAGATGCTAAGTGAGAATGCAAAATACTAGATAAACTGGCAGCGGTCTGGTAGCTCAAACAACCTGGAACGTTCCAGAGTATTTTCTCTTACGAATATAAAACAATGTAGCTGTCTGTCAGGATTGCATTTAGAAGAATCAGACAAAAGCCAACACGTTTTTTAATGAAATATGCATTACGGAGAAGCACATATGCACAATGACAACTAATTTCCTGGAAAAGAGAGAGAGAGAGATAAAGAGGGAGAGGGGGGGGGGGAGTTTGAGTTTGAGTAAAAAAAAACTTTATTGGGTCTGGGAACCAACAACACAATAAACACTCAAACAAACAAAAACATGGTTACACATCAGTTAGAAACGCAACACAAAATATTCCGCCACAGTAACTAAACACAACAACCTCTAAACACCCCATATGCTCATAAACAGCCCAATGTTACTAACCAGTTTGTAATAGGCAAACTCAACCCTCAGTCTCGCTGCCAACATCCCCTCCAACATGCCCACCACGTCCTCAGACTCCTGTCCCCAAATACTGTTCTTTCGTGTCTTCTAATTTAGCTGCCCTTGACACAAAGTTAAGTAAGAGAACTCCGCATCAGCTGACCCAGCTTGGTACGCCCCACACCTAACATGCATCCACGTAGTCTGGCTGAACCCATAGCACACGACTGGGTGGCAGTGTTATAAAAAGAGAGGCTCATCAAAAAGTCACGTCCCTGGTGGCGTGCCGGCCTTACGGGACATGTCGAAAACTCTCCAAGCCTGCGTAACAGACTCATAGAATGTTTCTACTGACAATTGAGATGCACAAACTATGGCATAAGGGGACGACAAGCGGAGAAGAGGCCATCTGTAATGTTGATTAAGACATTAATGAGCGAGCGACGACGGACATAGTCAATATAACTTTTTGTTCAGCAATTTTGAATTGTACAGCGCAGAATTTAGAACATGGGCCATTCTTACACCAAGTCAGAACTGTAGGATAAATAAAGGGAGCATAGAAGCAGACTATGAAAATGTCACGTCCTGATCTGTCTCACCTGTCCTTGTGCTTGTCATCACCCTCCAGGTGTTCTCTGTTTGTCTGGGGCCAGTTCGTCTTGTTTGTTCAAGCCTACAAGCATTTTTTGTCTCAGCTTCTGCTTTTCCCCAGTCTCTCTTTTTCTCGCTCTCCTGGTTTTGACCCGTGCCTGTCCTGTCTCTGAGCCCGCCTGCCTGACCACCTTGCTGTAATAAACATTGTTACTTTGACACAGTCTGCATCTGGGTCTTACCTTCAAACCTGATAGAAAGATCTTACAATATTCAATGATTACATTTCTCTAAAACATGTTATAGGCTACATGTGAGCCACCGAGTTAGAACAGTAGGTGAAATTAAGAGGTGAAAATAGACCAAATTATTAGGGTGAGGCACATTGAACGCCGTTTGGATCTTTACGTGTCAAAACAGATACACGCGAAATAACACTTTTTGACCCGTTAAATAAATTTGACACGTCAATGAACACAATTCTATTATAGAATGTTGTGTGTGCTGAATTTGCATATGCAAGCCAAGCGCCACCACTACGAGGAGTAGCACTGTCAAAGCTGTATAAAAAAAAGTCTGCAAACAAGCACACACCGGACACGAACGATGTGTTTACAATACCATGTTGGTGAAAATAGACCAAATTATTAGGGTGAGGCACATGGGCTACTAACAGCTTACTACACAACATACACTTAGTATTACTTTCTTAGCTACAGTACACATATCTCCCTGGCATATTACATCATTTATGCAGCAGCATAACATTACAATACATTTTTGGACTCACCTTGTGCTGTGCTCACTTAAACAGGAAGGTGGTGCTGCGGTCCTTTGTGGGCAAATTCTGTCATCAAACTTTGTCTTCAAAGTCTGGCATTCTCTGGATTTATAGTGCGAACTCAGAAACAAAACACACACAGCCACTCCACTGAATAGCAGGCAAGTGGTTGCTTTGCAATGCTTGCAGTTAGCCACTGATTCCTTCCAAATCCCGCATTGTTGAATTTGCGATTTATAACTTGTTGTGTAATGTTTATGTCCAATGGCCGATGAACACTGATACCTTATATCTATAATTTCTCTTCATTATTTCTCTTCATATGACAAGGATTAAAAAGGAGGAGATTGTCGACTTGATTCATGATGATGACTGCTTTTAGATTTTGAAAGTAAGATGTTGACTTGATCAGTCCAAAGCTACTTTACATGTAACGTGATTTGACATCATTTTATCTGTGGCCAATGACCTTGAGCCTTCTTGGAAGGGCTCTTCTACTGAAACTCTATGGCAGGACCCAAATGGCTTAAATGTTTGACGTCTACTCTTACTAAGGACTTAGACTTGGCCTGTGATGTAGTGTCCCCATGAGTAACAAAATAACATGCAAAATAGGCAACATACCTAACAGGTATAAACGTAGGCTGGCTGAACCCATAGCACGGGACTGGATGGCAGTGTTATAAAAAAAGAGGCTCTTTAAAAAGCCACATCCCTGGTGGCGTACAGGCCTTATGGGACATGTCGAAAACTCTCCAAGCCTGCGTGACAGACTCATAGAATGTAGTCAGGCCAGACAAATCACCCCCCTCTAGCTTTAAGAGGAAAAGGTGCTTGTCTAAGCCCAACCAGCCCGCTCTCCTCATCGATGTGTAGGCTGTGTCGACCGAGCTAGAAGCGTCACTGTACAACAGTCTCTGGACTGCTTGAAGCCGGAAAGCCATGATCCTGGAAGAAATGTTCACCAGGCCTTGCTCACCCTTGTGCAGTGGCAGGTACAGGGCTGCAGCTTGAATCCAATGTTGTCCAGAACAGAAGAAAATTGACAAGGATCCTCTGAAGCTCTTGTATTAGGCCCCCCGGGGTGGCTGTAAAATCATTAGTCTGTGCCACAGGGTAGAGACGGCTAGGTTATTGACTACCAGCACCCTTCCCCTTTAAAAGATAGCTGGGGTGGCACCCATTTCCACCTAGACAATCTGGCATTCACCTTCTCCACTACACCCTCCCAGTTCTTTTTTGAAAGACATCGGAGCCTAGAAATTCCCATAAAGTCTTCATCCCATCTCTGCTCCACTGAAGCCCCCCTGGTAACTGTGGAGCGGACCCTATCTGAAGCTGACCTGTCCACAACAATTCACTATTTTCCCCCAATTATCTCGAGCTGAGGAGGCCCCCTCATACACCTTTAGAGCTTTTGAGAGAGCCTTAACATCCTCACTCCCTGTAATAAAAACTGTCATGTCATCTGCATACGCAGACAGTGCTATCGTAGGTCCCTTCATAACCCCTGACACAGAGAAAACAACAGTAAGCCTCACTCTTAAAAAACAAAGCATTGGTGAAATTTCCAGACAAAATAACTGTCCTGAAATTGGGCATCCCTGCCTAATACCCCTATGGACGGGGATGGGGGCAGATCAAACCACCGCCCACCTTCACCATACATGAGGCCCCAGCATACAGTAAACTCATCCAAGACAAAAAAACATCCCCAAACCCAAAGGCTTTCATTGTTTTGAACAAGTACTGTTGGTCCACACGGTCAAAAGCCTTCTCCTGATCCAAAGAAAGTCATCCCACATTCACATCAGACAGTTTACAAATGCCTATAACATCTCTTATTAGAAACTTATTAGAAACAGGTACACAGTATTAGAAACAGGTACACAGTAAGACTGTCCTTATGGACCTACAGCTCCAGATATTATTTTAACCTGTTTGAGACACACTTAGATATAATTTTCTATTCTGCACACAGCAATGCAACAGGTCGCCAGTTTTTTAGAGCCAAATCCCCCTTTTTGGCAACAATTAAAGTACAGCACATTGTCAGGATACAGTAAGAGAACCCTCATGAACAAATTCACACACCAAAATCCCCCCCAATAGACCCCCAAAAGTGCTTATAGAAATCAGATGGTAAACCATCGATGCCAGTGTCTCGGCTTCATGAGAGCTGCATAACTGCGGTGGACCACTCTTGCAGAGTAATGTCAGAAGCAGCTCTCTGTTCAGGGCCCAATTGAGGAAGTCCATGTAACAACTGTTCAGCACACAGAGGTATTTAATCCTCTGCCTTATGGAGGGCAGAGTAGAAATCCGCGAGCATATTGGCACATCTCACCGTTATCCGTAGGCGACCTATCTCATCAGGAAGACGAAGGCCAGACCATCTGTTCGCTCTGCAATGTCAACTGCCCTAGGTTCAAGTTTTTTTTTAAACGCTAGGAGCATCCATATCCTTGAGGGTTACAAAGCAAGACCTAGTCAAGACAACCATCACTATTTCATGTAAAAGCGACCTCAGTTCATGTCTCTTGTCCTGTAAGTTCATGACTAGGCTGCGGTCATTCTGAGTGAGCAACTTCAATTCAAGTTGATGTCCTGTTCAAGGGCCCTGATAGTCTCTTTAACTTCTATACTAGACAGAACAGTGTACTGGCCCTTCCCAAACTCCCACCATTGTCTCAAGGACTCCAAATTCCATTTAATAACCCTCCATTTCTCCCAAAACAACAAAAACATGGCATCATGTAATAATTAGTCGTTAAAATATCAATAAGGTGATGACCTTCGTGGACGGGACAAGCGAATGTCAACAGTAACAATATGGTGATCAGAAAAAACCCACAGTTGTGCTCAGATGCATACAACCTGTCTAACCGTGCTGCACTGACGTGACCTTCATGAACTTTTAGCCATGTGTACTGCCTAACTTTTGCATGTCTTACGCTCCCCACATCAGACGCCTCCATATAGAAAAGAGAAAGGAAAAACATGTGGTTTTAAAAACCACAAATAAACCAGACAAAGAAAAAACAACACCCTACGAGGCATGATTATCATCTTTGTTTACATTTTTCTCTTAATTAACCTTGCCACGATTCCCACTACCTTTTACTGCCGTGACAGCGGTAACACATTTCCTCAATGCTTCTTCACACTCAACTGGTCTACCCCACCGTCTTCTGTAACACCACAGCTGACCTCACAAACGTATCAACATCAAACAAATCTGCCAATTCAACAGATTTCCCAGAAGTCTGATCCAGGAACCAATGTACCTCTTCTAGATTGTAAATTGAGTCATCGCCAGCTGCTATCGTATCAACAGGGATATCAGAAATGTACATGGCCATATCCTTCTCCTGATCCTCCTCAACTGAGGCCACAGACCCCTGACTCCCCTACACCACATTCCTCTCAACACTCCCCACTTGCACCCCGTCACTCATACCAGGCATCTCCACTGCCTGGGAGACTAGACCCACCTGAATCCCTTCCTATACCCCATCACTTGTACTGTGCATCTCCTCACCAGTCTGGTGAAATGGTTCCCCAGATCCATCCTTACCTCCTACAAAAATATTTTTCTGCTGCACATCAGATGCTATGTTCCCCACTGGTACAAGCTGCAACTCAGCACCCTCAACACAAATAACTTGTTCCTCAGCAACAGGTGCTTGTGGCTACTCTACCGCTGTCGGCCCACCACTCCTTACATCAGTGGGCCCAGGCGTTACAAGGGCCACCTGCGTCCCACCCTGCACCTTCTCCCTTTTTGGGCAAGCATGTCACTTATGGCCAACAACCCCACACTCATAACACTGTTGACTACCCGTACTCGTACAAGCCATATACAGTCTGTTGTCAATACTTGATTTTAAACGATAACTCCAAAGTCTGCTCCAGTGAATCCAAAAACATAAACACCCGAGGCAGGTGTTTGCAACCCAGCAAGATTTCATTGAATTTGCAAACTTCCAAAACCGCAATAACTAGCGCTCCTATAGCTCATTGGGAATAAAAAGGCGGTGCATCCCACATCGTAACCCTTGTTAACGGTGAACGAAAGCAGCGTAACTTGAATAAACATGCCTTTCAGAAGTACGCCCTGCTGAACCATCCGATCGACAAGACACCCTTCTTTAAACGAAAACCCCCATCGCTTCATTCATCACTTTATTTTCATAGCCTACCTTCTCTCTTACGGAGACCAGAAACTCCTCCACAGTGACAGTAGCTTCAGTAACACACCCGAAGCCGTGCTGAAGTGACAGGGACGGCGTCCCCGTGTGGGTTGCCATCCTCGCCAAAACCAGGGCAATTCCAACAAGAAATACAGTATACCTAATTCTACCACAATTTTTTAAAATCATGCATAGAAAAAGGGAAACCCCCAAGAAAAGGAAACAAAAAAGAAAACACAGACGATCTAACTCCAGACACCACTCGCACTCGCTCATACAATTCCCAGCATGCACCAACACTCCCAGCATGCAGAGAGAGAGAGAGAGAGAGCAAAGTAAGGAGTAAAAACTAAAAGTTTGGATTGATTCCTCTAAAGGTGATTATTTTGACTTATATTGGACTACTGACATTAGGTCAGAGTTGAGAATTATGCGTCCCGGAAGTATAAATATGTTAATATGATCAATTACTTTTATTATGGCTGAGTAACGGGCTAGCTATTTGGAATGCTAATTCAGCCACAGCCTACGGGTTCATGGGCATTGTGACCTTCCCTCAATTAAATTCTCTAGATCGTTTAATGACCAAAACACCACAGTGTTTCATCTCCTTTCCCAGCTAATTAGTCGACTTGAGGCTCATCATTAAAAAGTCGCTAAATCCTTAAGTTAAAATTCTAAATTAGAACATCAATGTGGACTCAAAAAATTATATTTCCTGAGTAGATTTCTATGTGTGACGACGGGTAGACTAGCCCGGCTAGGTAGGGGTTTTAATTGCCCTGGATGGCTGAGATAACAGAAAGATCTTGGTCTCTGTCCCCAATACAATTCACCTCTGCTCTTATTCTGTATTACCCGACTGGATGCAGGGAGGTGAGCTTCAGGATTTTTCACTACAACGATGACGACCTGAAGTGTATCAGTGTGTGTACCAACAGGATTCATCTAACTTTTTCGTTATCTTCTGGGTCAAGCATATTCACATTAGCACCATCGCATTCCACCATTTTTTCTCTCCGCGCTACGCCCCTCTTCTCCCATTTCACAATACTATTGGCTCACACCAAAGCTTTTTCGAACTCTTGACTGGTTAAACAAACTGTCCATTAACGAACACAGTTCCTCGAGCTCAGTATATAGTTACCAGGGGAAAGTCTAAAAAGTGCATTTGTTTCTCTCACCGTTACATATGAATAGGTCAAAGATGCTGCAGATTACTCTATTACACAACAACTACATTGAGCACATTCTGTTGACAATGTACATGGCCACACTATGGTACTGTAGCTGTTCAAAAACAATGCTGTCCCCAGAGTGCCTAGAGTACTCATCTCAGCTGATACACTTTGAGCTGCAATATGATCAAGAATACACTGCTGAGCTATCTAGAACCTTGAAAGGTCCTTTGGCTGTCCTGATAGGAGAACCCTTTGAATAACATTTTCTGGTTGCAGGTAGAACCCTTTGTGTTCCACATAGAACCCTCTGTAGAAAGGGTTCAACGTGGAACCCAAAAGGGTTCTACCTGGAACCAAAAGGGTTCTCCTATGGGGGCAGCCGAATAACTCTTCTTTTTTTTCTAAGAGTGTAGGGTCCACACTGCATCCCAAATTCCCCATAGTGTATGGTTGGGCTCTGGTCAAAAGTAGTGCACTATATAGGGAATAGGGCAGCTCCAGTCTTCCAGAGAGAGGGGGCATGAGATGGCTGTGGGGCTTGAGGAGGGTCAGTGAAGAGGGACAGTGAGTGACTGACTGACCAGCAGGGGGATGACAAACAGCCCAGGGTGTTAAGGTGTTGTATGTTACCAGGGATGAGAAAGTCTTTAGAGAGCTGTAGATGTCATCCCATATCACTCACCACAGCAGCTGTTTTACACGCCCCTGATAACAAGACTACATCTTCCCTAAGGGACAGAATCTGTCTCACACACCACACACACACACACACACACACACACACACAGTCATGTAGTGTGGTGGTCGTCCCCACCCAAACCCCTCAGAGTAAGTGAGTTTTCACGTCAACACACACACACACACACACACACACACACACACACACACACACACACACACACACACACACACACACACACACACACACACACACACACACACACAGAGACACTTAACAACATTATTAAAATACATTGTAGTCTAATAGATCGATCAAATACATTAAGCAATACAACATGTAGTTGTATTGTACTCTTCCAGTGCCTATTGGCTCAGTAATGAGCCTCATAGGGCTCTGGCTAAGATTTGTGCACTATGTAGGGAACAGGGTGCCATTTGGGACAATATAATGCAGGCCTCCATGGTGAAGCTCTATCATCCCTCCTTCCATTTCATTTATCACATTCCCCTACTTTATGTTATGGGTCTGTGGTTCGTCAGTCTCTGTTATCTCAATTAGTCTTCCTCCACGTTCTGTCTGGCCTTATGAAATCAAACATTCCCATTATGTAAGGCTGACATTAGATCAAAACTTTGCTGATGATTCCATTCAAAACACATCTCCATCTCTACACTCTTCGAAAAAAAGGTGCTAAGTAGAACCATATAGGGTTCTTCGGTTTGTCCCCATACTGGAACCCTTTTTTGGTGCTAAATATAACCCTTTGCAGAGGGTTGTACCTATAACCCTCTATGTAGGGTTCTTCATAGATCCCCCTGTATATGGGTCTATCTAGAACCCTCTATGAAGGGTTCTACCAATAACCCTTTTATCTTTGAAGGGTTCTTCTTAGAACGGTGAACGGTTCCACCAGCCTTTTTAGCCTTTAAAATTAAAATCTTTATGACAATGCTGTACGTTACATATCTCATAAGGTCTTTATTTGAGAGGTTTAGTTATAACCTAACACAGTGGGTTAAGAACATTCCTGTTTTACAGGCCACCTCAGCCCTGCAAGTCACATTATACAGGCTTGCAAAGTGATGTGTAATTTCCAATGAATATGAATGTACAAAGCCATTGACACGTGACAACATTCATTCCTATGTGAAGATTCAATAGCGCATTTGAAGCCCAGAAAGTTGGTTAAGAAGGAGTCTTAAGTGGGAGATTTATGTAGACATAACATGCGCAGTTTGAGCTACTCCAGAAAGTAATGTGACGTTGCAGGCTAGCTCAGTGCTGCCTCCTCTCTTTGAGTATATCACGCTTAAGGCCAAACAGGGTACTGCGGCCTGCCATTAGCTACTAAATTATCCTTATAACTTATTCTGTGTGTGATTTTAAACTAATCGGTTCAAGGACATACATCTGGTGTATTAGAAGTAATTATTGGTGCCATGATTGTCTTAGAATGTTTTTATTTATTTACATGAACATTGCCATTTTCCCTATATTTTCCCATTTTCTCTACTATAATGGGGGATCCTGTTTTCTGCAAACAATGCAAGCAGTACTGCGGTCGGGCTTGAACTTTGTGGCTTCACTGAGAGGGGCAGTAATTCTTCCCTGATAATTCCTATTAGAATCCAGCTCGATTGAGAATATCCACTATTGGTACTTTCAATCACTCAAAACCTGCATTCAGAATAGAATGACTGCCAAGGTAGGGAAAGTAATATTTGAGACTACCTGTTAAAATGACACCGGAGCAGAAGGCAGACGTTTTACGTGCCCCCAAGTGAGTGTGTTTTTTGTTAATTTATCTGCGTTGTTTGTAACTTATTTAAAAAATACTTTTGTACATAATGTTGCCGCTACCGTCTCTTATGACCGAAAATAACTTCTAGACATCAGGACTGCGATTACTCACCATAGACTAGCAGAATCGTTTTTCTTCTTTCATGACTCTGACGAGCCCGAGGCGGAGGATATACGGCTCCCTCGGGAACAGGCCCCGACCCCAGTGATCTGCGTGAAGAGGAGGTGGAGAAAGAGAGGCTGGAGGGCAGGCTGCCTTCTGATGAGTAGGCGGCGATCGAACAAACCCCCACTCTCCTCAATTCTGCTTGCAAACATGTAATCTCAGGACCACAAAATGGACAAGCTATTGGTAAGATTAAACTACCAAAGGGACATTAAAAACTGTAACATCCTATGCTTCACGGAGTCGTGGCTGAACAACGACAATATCAACATACAGCTGGCTGGTTATACGATGTACCGGCAGGATAGAACAGCAGCGTCTGGTAAGACAAGGGGCTGCGGTCTATGTATTTTTGTAAACAACAGCGAGTGCACGATATCTAAGGAAGTCTCGAGCCATCGCTCGCTGACATCCTGACGGGTCGCCCCCCAGGTGGTAAGGGTAGGTAACAACACATCCTCCACGCTGATCCTCAACACAGGGGAGGCCCCTCAGGGGTGCTCAGCTCCCTCCTGTACTCCCTGCTCACTCATGACTGCACGGCCAGGCACGACTCCAACACCATCATTAAATTTGCCGATGACACAACAGTGGTAGGCCTGATCACCAACAACAACGAGACAGCCTATAGGGAGGAGGTCAGAGACCTGGCCGTGTGGTGCCAGGACAACAACCTCTCCCTCAACTTGATCAAGACAAAGGAGATGATTGTGTACCTGTACCTGCACCCCCTGTATATATTGTCATTTTTTTACTGCTCCTCTTTAATTACTTGATACTTTTATCTTTTATTCTTATTGTGTTTTTTTTTAAACTGCACTGTCGGTTAGGGGCTCGTTAAGTAAGCATTTCACTGTAAGGTTGTTGTACCTGTTGTATTCAGTGCATGTGACTAATTAAATTTGATTTGATTTGACCTAAATAATCTAAACTGGAACAATCATCTCAGTAACAGGTGCAATAAGTTCAACTACCAACAGATTAAATTGGTTTAGAAAATCTATGTTTATTTATCTTTTTGTAGCATAAGATAAATCAATCAATGCACATGTACTGTAAATGCACAGATATTGAAACAAACTTTTCAAAACATCAACATGCTAGGAAATATGATAATGATGGGTATGGTTTTGAGTGTTTTATTCTGCACAGGTATCAAACCAGGATCTGTAGTAACGCAGCTAGCACTGCGATGGAGTGCCTTAGACCACTGCGTCACTTGGGAGGCCTGAAAATATTTATTTGAAGTTATTTCATACATTTGAATATTTGCAGCTACCTTTTAAGTAAATATCTGCAGTCAACTTGTACAATACGTTAGGTGATGAAGCAAATTGCTTTCTTAATTTCACCTGTAAAATTATTTTTCATTATGAAGCTAACCAGTAGTCCCCAGTCACACAACGACGAGAGACCGGAGCCTTGTGAGTCACTCGCAGAATGTACCAGGTGATGTAGTGACAGTATGGATTTCACAACCGTTTGCCAGCTAGATATCTTAGAACTATTAAGTAAACTGTCTAAATGACAGTTTAATTGTGCTAAATACTCTGCAGTTGTGTATTTGGTTAGTTATCTAGCTAGCTAAGCGTGATTAGCTTCTTGCTAAATCAAGCTTCGCTTGGTAACAGCAGATAATCCCCTATTGAATCAAGAGCCTTGTTGTCTAAGATTTGTTTTGTGCCTGCATCAAGCTGTGAGTAGCATATTTTTGTTTCTTTCATAACGTTATGAGCTGGGATGTCTGTCCTGCAATTAGTTTATGTCAGAGACTGTTGGCATGTGTACATTAGCATTTAGCTGTCATTCGCTATGGGATTTTTCAAATACTTGTTAGCGTAGCTAACTTTCAGATTACAGAGGCTCAATGTGGTTTGAAAACAGCACCCCTCATGTTCAGTGCCGGTATTACAGACAATCCCAGGATGGCGCAAGGTTGGTATGAAGGTATGACAATCTGGATACCGCCCAAGCCTAGTAAGATGCATTAAAGACACTTAGGTATTTTGGTAGGTATGAGGCCCTTTATCTACTTCCCCAGAGTCAGATGAACTTGTGGATACCATGTCTCTGCATGCAATTTGAAGGAAGTTGATAACTAGCGCCAGTGCAAGTGCTAACTAGCGTTTAGCGCAATGACTGGAATTTATGGGTATCCTCTAGCGATACCCATAGACTTCCAGCCATTCAGAAAATCCCGAAGTATCCCTTCAACATACAGTTGAATTGTTTCACATTTAATCACACCTGTCATTATTCTTAGAAACGCAATTATGGTACACTGGAGTATTTTGGAAAATATTGTGTGCATCTGGGAGGGCTTTCCACTTTAGCTGAAGTTTAATTCATTCGTTCCAAATAAAACAAGAGATAGACAGCAATACAGATAAACACAAATACAGTACATAACAATGGTGTGCAGGTGTGGTTGGTAGCCCAAAGGCGTATATGAAAACCACAGCACATATAAACAATATACAAGACATAAGTACAGAATTAAAAACTGTTTTTAAAAACAGATAACCAAACCTACTAATTATAAATATATATTTCCCTTCACTGGAACTAAGGGCCCTAGCCTGAACCATCAAAACCAGCCCCAGACTATTATTTACCAAACTTTACAGTTGGCACTATGCATTGGGGCAGGTTCTCCTGGCATCCGCCAAACCCAGATTCGTCCTTCAGACTGCCAGATAGGGAAGCTTGATTTATCACTCCAGAGGACGTGTTTCCACTGCTCTAGAGTCCTATGGAGGCGAGCTTTCCACCACTCCAGCCAACACTCGGCTATTGGAAACCCATTTCATGAAGCTCCCGACGAACAGTTCTTGTGCTGGCGTTGCTTCCAGAGGCAGTTTGGAACTCGGTAGTGAGTGCTGCAACCGAGGAAAGATTTGTGGAAAGATTTTTATGCACTACGCGCTTCAGCACTCGACGGTCCCATTCGGTGAGCTTGTGTGGCTTGTGTGGCCTACCACTTCGAGGCTGAGCTGTTGTTGCTCCTAGAAGTTTCCACTTCACAATACCAGCACTTACAGTTGACCGGGGAAGTTCTAGCAGGGCAGACATTTGATGAACTGACTTGGTGGAAAGGTGGCATCCTATGACAGTGCCACGTTGAAAGTCACTGAGCTTTTCAGTACAGGCCATTCTACTGCCAATGTTTGTCTATGGAGATTGCATGACTGTGTGCTGAATGTTTTACAACTGTCAGCAAAAGGTGTGGCTGAAATAGCCAAATCCACTCATTTGAAGGGTGTCCACATACTTTTGTGTATATTTTGTATGTCATAAGTCCTTTCTTTTGAATAAGTAGTTATATCCTAACACAGTGATGTCAGGAATTTCCTGGTTTACACACCACACTTGCAGGCCTGGTTTACACAGGCCTGCAAGTCACATTATGCTGGCTGGCAAAGTGATGTGTAATTCCTACTGGAATCAATCTGGAGTTAGGATATCCAACCAGGGGCATTGTCAATCATCCACAACCTCCATTCAGAATGACTGCCAGGGTAGAGAAAATTAATTAGTGGGATTACCTCAATCATTTAAACTGGAACAACCATCTCAGTAATGGGTGGAAAAAAATCCAAAAGATTAGTTTAGAAAACTGTATGTTATTTAATTTTGTGTAGCATAAAATATATTAAGCAATCAATGTACATGCAAAAACACAGATATTACAGTAAAACAAACTAATCTGAACATCTCACTGCTGGGAGCATGCTGGGAAATATGATATATGGTTCTATGTCGAGCCTTTCTTGACTTCCAAAGAAACCTTCCTGCCTTCCAAGGAATCATCAAATCATAAAATCAAGTCAAATGTTATTAGTCACATGCGTCAAATACAACAGGTAGACCTTAGAGTGAAATGCTTACCTACGATCCCTAACCAAAAATGCAGTTAAAAAAAATATGGAGAAGAATAAGAAATAAAAGTAAAAAGTAATTAAAGAGCAGCAGTAAAATAACAATTTCGAGACTACATACAGAGGGTACCAGTATAGAGTCAATGTGCGGGGGAACTGGTTAGTTGAGGTAATATGTACATGTAGGTAGATTTATTAAAGTGACTATGCGTAGACGATAACAACAGATCGTAGTGGTGGTGTAAAAGAGGGGGAGAGGGGTGTGGGGGGCAATGCAAATAGTCTGAGTAGCCATTTGATTAGATGTTCAGGAGTCTTATGGCTTGGGGGTATAAGCTGTTTAGAAGCCTCTTGGACCTAAACTTGGCGATTCGGTACCGCTTGCCGTGCGGTAGCAGAGAGAACAGTCTATGACTAGGGTGGCTGGAGTCTTTGAGAATTTTCTGGCCCTTCCTCTGACACCGCCTGGTATAGAGGTCCTGGTTGGCAGGAAGCTTGGCCGCAGTAATGTACTGGCCCGTTCGCACTATGTTGGTGATGTGGACACCAAGGAACTTAAAGCTTTCAACCTGCTCCACTGCAGCCCCGTCATTTCTTCCAAAAGCGGTTCTTAAGATGATCAGGTTCTAGGTAGAACCCTTTGCCTTACGAAGAACCCCTGTCTTCCGCAAAGGGCTATTCTGATCAAAACTGTTCTTGGTTAAACCCTATTCCTCTGCAAAGAACCCTTGGGTTAAATACGGAAAACACATTTCAGTTGAAGGCATTCACGTGTACAACTGACTAGGTATCCCCCTTTCTCTTTCCCTTTCCCTTTTGGAACAATTTTTTTAATGGTGTAGGGTTTTATGTTTAATTTATGACATAACTGTAACATTTGCCTTTACTTTCACAGCATTGGACTTCCACTCTGAAATGATGCTACTGCAGTAGAACTACCAGAAACATTATCCCACCGCCGCCTCGCATTTGAGATTATAAAATGGGCTTTAAAAAGGAGAGCAGCCCAGTGAGGCTTTGGCTGATCTGAAATAAATAACTGTAAAAGTCTGCACGATCTGAGCTGAATCCCACGTAGAAATCTGCTTCACATGGTAGCAGACACTGTTATCCAGAGCGACTTACCGATTGCAATTGGGGTTAAGTGCCTTGCTCAAGGGCACATCAACAGATGTTTCACCTAGTCAGCTCAGGGATTTAAACCAGTGACCTTATGGTTACTGGCCCAACGCTCTTAACCGTTAGGCTACCTGCCGCCCTATGGCTGTCCGTTCAAAATGTCCGCCGGTGCACACGTCACAGACCCATCGACTTGAATGGGGACACCTGTTCTAGTTATTCTATTTCTACGGTGAGCCCTTTATCCTAGCGCAGGAAGTGCATCGCTAGTCTCACGACTAGAACAGGTGACACAAGTTCAGCGCTATAGCGCGATTGAAATGTAACGACAATGTTCCCGCGGAGAATGCATTCCCAGTAAACACTACATACAGTATGTTGGCTCAATCAGAAATCACCTTTACATTTCAATGGCGATATTGGGCTGAATTTCCACGATACGGACTGAATCTAGCCCTGTTTTGAGCGGAAGTGGAATGATGCCCTCCAACCTACATCTAATATTGAAGTAGGAAGAAGAGAAAAGAGGAAAGAAGCTGGGCAGCCAGACAGTCATTAAAAACAGAACTATAGGGATATAATGATGCTGCTGCAGTCACACACACACACACACACACACACAGTCAGGCAGTCAGTGACATGAAACAGGTGGCTCATTCAACTAGCATCGGCCTTTCTAGGGTGTTTTTCCTAGCCACCGTGCTTTCTACACCTGCACTGCTTGTTGTTTGGGGTTTTAGGCTGGGTTTCTGTACAGCACTGTGACATCAGCTGATGTAAGAAGGGCTTTATAAATACATTTGATTGATCATTCAACTAGCATCCCAGAATGCTAAGCTCTCTAGAAGAATAGCAGAAGCTTCAGAACAGACTGAATAATATGTCTGAATAGCTTCAGGTGTAGGGTTCAGAACAGACTGAATAACATGTCTGAATAGCTTCAGGTGTAAGCTTCACCTTCTTCCTCCATTCACCTTCTTTCTCCATTCCCTCCATTCACCTTCTTTTCTCCTTTCCATTTGTTTGGGCTCTGCAAAGACTGAGGAGGGATTTGGCAGCTGGGATTCGTCTCTGGCGAGGGAGGCAGATGAGAGGGGGCCTGTTTGTGTGTTTGTACAGAAGACAAGTGAGGTAAAGGGATTGCCTGCTTGATGAGGCGTCAGAGTTTTGAGTCCCAAATTGCACCCTCTTCCCTATTTAGTGCACTATTTTTGACCAGAGCCCAATGGGCTGAATCTATGGGCCCTGGTCGAAAGTAGGGGACTATACAAGGAATATGATGCCCTTTTGGACGTAGCTACAGAGTCTTCTCCCCCTCTCCCAGCTCTGTGCATCATCCTCATTCATCCAACTTCCTTCCTGCTCCAAGCTCCATAAATCACTCGCTCAGAGAGTCAACATCTGAGCTCCATCAATTTCTCAATCCGCTCTCGCCCCCCCACTCACCCCCCTCTCACATCTCATATGTTCATGGGCTGCGGGGTAAAGACTGACACATAAACACCCAGGTATCTACTCCCTCTCATCTCCCCCACCTGAGCTAGAGTGGGACTGACGAAAACACATTTAAATGCATTCACTCATACAATGTTGTTTCTGTCACCATACTTATTCAACAGGGGCTGATCTAAGTTATCTATCTAAGTTAGCATTCTCCCTCTTGGCCTCATATTTATCAAGCTTGGTCTATGACCAGTTTTGCCTGTTAGATCATAATGTATTAGATTATATGGACAGAGAGGACCTGATCCTAGATCAGCACTCCTACTCTGAGTCACAATATGTGTGTGTCTAGCTAGCCTGCATTCAGCACAGGGCTCACGGTATTAGGGTTTAGGACATCAGGATAGCATGCAGCCCCCTCAACTCAGCTCCAACACATTGTACTCAGACTAAACATGATTAATGTTTCCAGAGCTGGCACGACTGTGGCATGATGAAGGAAACCTGATCTGACTGTGTGGTTATCCAGCATGGCTCTGAGAGTGACCTGGAGAGAGTAGTGGTGCTGCGTCGAGTTGAGGAGAGCAGAGGAGATGAGAAGAGAGGAGAAGAAAGAGAGGAGAGGATAGTAGGGTAGAGCAGAGCAGAGCAGAGGAGATGAGAAAAGAGGAGAAGAGAAGAAAGAGAGGAGAGTAGGGGAGAGCAAAAGAGAGCGAATCTACTTCACTTGCTTTGGCAATGTTAAAATATGTTTCCCATGCAATAAAGCCCTTAAATTGAAATTGAATTGAGAGAGAGAGAGAGAGAGAGAGAGAGAGAGAGAGAGAGAGAGAGAGAGAGGTGGGTAGATGACAAGTGAAGAGGGAAGAGAAGAGGTGGGTCGATGACAAGTGAAGTGGGAAGAGAAGAGGTGGGTAGATGACAGGAGAAGAGGGAAGAGAAGAGGTGGGTAGATGACAGGAGAAGAGGGAAGAGAAGAGGTGGGTAGATGACAGGCAAAGAGGGAAGAGAAGAGGTGGGTAGATGACAGGCGAAGGGGGAAGAGGAGAGGTGGGTAGATGACAGGAGAAGAGGGAAGAGAAGAGGTGGGTAGATGACAGGAGAAGAGGGAAGAGAAGAGGTGGGTAGATGACAGGCGAAGGGGGAAGAGGAGAGGTGGGTAGATGACAGGAGAAGAGGGAAGAGAAGAGGTGGGTAGATGACAGGAGAAGAGGGAAGAGAAGAGGTGGGTAGATGACAGGAGAAGAGGGAAGAGAAGAGGTGGGTAGATGACAGGAGAAGAGGGAAGAGAAGAGGTGGGTAGATGACAGGCAAAGAGGGAAGAGAAGAGGTGGGTAGATGACAGGCAAAGAGGGAAGAGAAGAGGTGGGTAGATGACAGGCAAAGAGGGAAGAGAAGAGGTGAGTTGAGGAAGGGAGAAGAAAGGAAAGGAATGATGGGAAGAGGAGGGTGATGTACTGTCTGGATGTGACAGATTAAGAACAGGGGACATGCGGACATGTTCTAGCAGAATCTTAAAACGTATCATATTGTACTAGGCCTCGTCATTGGACCACCGTGAAACCCAGGGAATTTGAATTCTAGGTTTGTGCTTTAAATGAAGGGAGTGAACATTATGTATAATACGGGTTACATGGAGAACAGTGGAGGCTACTGAGGGCTTTTAATAATGGCTGGAACGGAGTCATGGAATGGTACCATTCATTTGATACCATTCCGCTCCAGCCATTACCACAAGCCCGTTCTCCCCAATTAACGTGCCACCAACCTCCTGTGATGGAGCAAGTCTGACCTCTCTGAAATGAAAACGGATGGTCCTCCCTTTAGCAAAAAATATATTTGACCTAAATCCTCCCTGAATGCTTGGAGAGAAAAAACAAGTGACCCTTGCCTAGACCCAAAATAATAGTTAAAACATAAAGTGGAGAGCAGAGAAGATGCCTACCGTTTACCCTCACATTTACCCTCACATTTACCCTCATTTCTTGGACAGATTATAGCCTTAGATATGTCTTTTTACCAACTGTTTTTTTGTGTTGTAAGCATTATAACAACTCAGGAATTTTGATAGCACACAGGGCTGCGGGCCAGAAGGTTGTCGGTTCACAGACGGCCATGGACAAGAGTAGGGGTGGAATTATCTCCTTTGTCGTAAAAGCATTGCATTAATCGATCGTCGTATTTGCAGGTCTTGTTTGCAACCAAACTGTCCCTGTTTGCAAATAATTCAATCTGAGACGTCATTAGAAATCTGAGCCGGGTAGCCTACTTTCACTTTCAGGCCTACCGTACCTTTCCACCTCAGAATGGAAGAATAATCGATGCTTTAACTGCTGGCTACTCTTCCTCCATGGCTCAACCCAACGAGAGTAAGGTCACAAGGGTTTCCCTAAAAAGCTGTCTGAGTTTAAACATCCTCTGTTGTACTATCAACTGATAGTGACAGAATTAGATTGCTTCCCCATTTGTTTCTGTGTCCTCGCCTATAGAAGGTTGTAGCTCAGCCCCAATGTCAAAGAAACTAAACACTGAGATATCCCCCATAAATGCATCGGAGTCACGTCTTTCCCGGGTATTTTACAGCTTGTTTCTAGCATAAAGCATTGCGGACCAAAGCGCTGTTATAAAGCAATATATATATAATCGGATCAGTTTTATTTTCTTCCAAATCTTAAGCTAACAGGGAAATATGTTGCTATTTGTGTTTCAGCCTCGGTCTCCTTATAGTGCTTCTGTCAACCTGTGTTCCCTCACCTCTCCCTCGTCATCTCTCAACCCTTGCTTCTCCCCCTAGGTTGGAGGTGGGGTATGGCTGTGGGTTGGGTAGGGTAGGGGGATAGAGAGGGGAGGAGAGAGATTTTAGTGGTGAAAATCTTTGCCAGGCCTCAGAGCAGATGCCTTGTATTGAGACTGAGCCTGGACCTCAGTTAGCCTTGCATGGCCCAAGCCTGCGGTTTGTAACAGCTAACTGTTGGATTTAGAGAGAACGTTCCAGTCACACCCCCACCCCATGGTTTATACCCCCTCCCTTCATCCATTGGTTGATCCCCCCTCCCTTCATCCCTTGGTTGATACCCCCCCTTCACCCCTTGGTTGATACCCCCTCCCTTCATCCCTTGGTTGATACCCCTTCCCTTCATCCCTTGGTTGATACCCCCTCCCTTCATCCATTGGTTGATACCCCCTCCCTTCATCCCTTGGTTGATACCCCCTCCCTTCATCCCTTGGTTGATACCCCCTCCCTTCATCCCTTGGTTGATAACCCCTCCCTTCATCCCTTGGTTGATACCCCCCCTTCACCCCTTGGTTGATACCCCCTCCCTTCATCCCTTGGTTGATACCCCCTCCCTTCATCCCTTGGTTGATACCCCCTCCCTTCATCCCTTGGTTGATACCCCCTCCCTTCATCCCTTGGTTGATACCCCCTCCCTTCATCCCTTGGTTGATACCCCCCCTTCACCCCTTGGTTGATACCCCCTCCCTTCATCCCTTGGTTGATACCCCCTCCCTTCATCCCTTGGTTGATACCCCCTCCCTTCATCCCTTGGTTGATACCCCCTCCCTTCATCCCTTGGTTGATACCCCCCCTTCACCCCTTGGTTGATACCCCCTCCCTTCATCCCTTGGTTGATACCCCCTCCCTTCATCCCTTGCTCCCTCTCTCCACTCTAAAAATGTGTGCCTCAGTAGGACAACCCAGCAGGAAGTCCACATGTTTTCCTTTAGCCTCCAATCTCCCCCCTCCCTCTCTCTCTCTCTCTTTCTCTTCCCCCTCTTCTGCCCAGCCATGTCCCCCTCTCACTTACAGTGTTTCATTGAGGTGAGCCAAATTCTGGATAGTGGCGAGAGGCTACACAAACCTCATTCAAGAGGGCACTCACACGCACGCCAACACACACACACCTATGCATGCACACACACACTTGGTCACACACACACATACACACACACACACAGTCTCACACACATCCGAACATATGCAAGCTGAACAATGGCTGTTTACTGAGGGAGGAGGTAAGGGGGGGTGGCGTACCTCTTTGGAGGGGCTGATTGGAGCCAGCGTAAACACACAGCCCAGGAAGTGTTGGAGTGAGGGAATGAGGGAGGGGAGAGAGACAGAAGGAGGGAGGAACAGTGGATGTGTACAGACAGGGAGAAGGAAAGTTTTCTACTGCAGTGTCTGTCCCTCTGTATGAGTTTGGCTGCTCCCCACACGGTTGTCCCCCGTTTGATTTCGGACTGATGACAGAGCACCAGAGAGGTGAGTAACTGCATCTCTATATGCGCACACAGCGACCACATACATATTCACACACACACACACACACACACACACACACACACACACACACACACACACACACACACACACACACACACACACACACACAAACAACACACAGACATTTGCTTATACACACACACAGTCACTTACACACAGACCAATGTAAGAGCTGGACAACAAGTCAATGACAAGCCTGGGCTTGTGAGACTTCACTTCAGCTGTTCTCTACTTTTTTGTTTACCTGATTGTCATTTCTAGAGGATGGTGCACATTGTGATATGTTTAAAGTGGTCTTAAAATGGGCAATCTGGGATTGGTATATTCCTTTTTGGGGGCTTAACGAATATCACATATAAAGGCCTCGTGAGCTTAGTTCAACTGTCCTACCACTTCAGTATGCGAAATATAAACGTGTTGTACTCTCTGGCAAAATGTTGTTGTCTGTTGCTGTTGTGTGGTGCTGTTATGGAATGAAGCCAGTGTGTGGAGTTGGCTGTGGGAAGTTGGTGGGATGTTGGAGGGAGAGTCATGTGTGTGGCTGTGTGTGTCTAATGAGACCAATGGGGAAGGAGTTGTTTGGGGTCATACACCAACAGATACTGACGTTGACAGAGGTTTAGACAATGTTGCATTACGGTTGCTTTATCAACACTGTCCTCAAGCTCACTCGTTCTCATTTCCGGTGTCCTCCCTCCCGCTTTTGAAATCAAACCAGATCTGGCAACGTTGTGGACAGCTTCTTTCTGTATTGTCATAGTTTGCTTTTCAAGATCACATCAGAGAGATTCCTTATTCCTTATCAGGTCGATATGGATAATGGTGTATCAGATCTATTTAGATTTGACCATGTATTTTGTGGTGGCTGGTAGCCTAGAGGTTAGAATGTTGGGCCAGTAACCGAAAGGCTGCGAGGTCGAATCCCTGAGCTAGCAAGGTAAAAATCTGTCGTTCTGCCCCTGAATAAGGCAGTTAAGTTAACCCACTATTCCTAGGCCGTCATTGTAAATAAGAATTTGTTCTTAACTGACTTGCCTAGTTAAAAAAATATATATGAATGCTGTTTGCTTTCTGGATCAAATAGGCTTTTGAAGCCCTTTGGGGATGTATCCTTATTTTCAAAGTGAACATCGGTGTCATTGTAGAAAAGAAGCTATCCTAGCCTCACATCATGTTGATCTGCTACAGTGTAATGCTTGATATACATTATATACTGTAGGAAATGTCTGTTTGTTGTGGTCGGTGAAGTATGCCTATTTTAAACAGTACATTCTAGGCCAATAGAAACTAAGACTCCCTGGATAACAGTGGCTGGGTGTACTATCCTGCCCCCCCCCCAAAATGAAAATGGAATGAAGGCCCATATCAAGATCTACTGTAACTGAAGTGATATGTTCAGTATTTCTGCTGTGGGTTTGAAAAGCAGAAGTCTATTTTCCAGGCTGGCTTCATGATACCCCGGGACATTTTCAGCGTTTTCCTCAAGTTAAAGTAGATTCACATCTGGAGTTGTTGGGCCAGATGCCCGATTGGAACCCTTATGGAATATCAACGTTTTCAACAGGCAGAGTCACACATAAAATGTTTGATATGAATCTCACTCAACGTCAAAATCTACATAGTAATTTTTTTCTTCTTCTCTATTTCCGTAAATTACCATAATGTGTTTAGAAGCTGGACCTACTGTTTGCATGACGTGTCTAATAAGCCTAATAACTAATTGGCAGGGCATCACTTCACTGGGTTATTTGGTAACTGCTTTCTTAGCACTTTCTCTGCAGTCATTTTTTTCTAGTTTTTCTACTGCAGTACTCTCCAGTAAATGTCTTACTACTGCTTTAGAGGCGATAGATTCACATTTAAATGAACCTAAAAAATAAAATAAAATAAAAGGGTTAGTCAAGTCAATCGATTAGCTAAATTAGGTGCTTCTTACCATAAAAACAATAGCTGAGATTTTAGAATTCGGACAGAATACTGATAGATTTGTCAATATAACCGACTGAAGTTCTGCTTAAAAGCAATAAGCTCATACACGTTCTGGTTTGAAAATGCTGAGACGTCCTCTGTGGTGAAATTTGAGATGTGTTGAATCTTTCTCTGCGGTTTGTTTATCAAGCCCCGCTCCCCGTAGGGAGAGGAACGTCTCTTCACATGAGCTCGCACCTCATCCCCACACCCCGTCCCTCATCCCGCCCGGCGGTTGCTGCCTGGCGATGCTAAACGCCCGCCGTCTCACAAGTTTTCTCTTGCCCTCTCTTTGCTGATGCTGTGGATTGACACCAATTTACTCAAATGAAACCGGCACGGAAAACTGTTATTAAGTGTAATGCAAGACTTTGCTGTCTGTTGAACCCAAATCAAGTTGTTTGTGTAAGTGCTAGCACATGGAAGGGCAGGGATTTTGGCAGTAACCTACATCAGTAAGCCCGAAGCACAATCATTGTCGCCTCACACCAGATGTCTGCCCTTTATGATATTGTGGTGCGAGTGTCCTTCCTGGCTGAATAAGTTCTTGACCACGTGACTACACTCCATCGAGAGAAAGTCCCAGTGGGGGCCTCACTCCACATCCATGCCTGGGATCAAACACCAAACTGGGTCATAGCTAGCAGTTGATGAGGGTCTGTGGCTATGGATTTGGATGGCTGTCTAGAGGGATTACGCTCTATGTTAACACACCTGGCCCAGCGGCATGAGGACCAGTAAGATCTGACCAGGTGTTTACCCACCAACGCTATCAGCAATGTCTGTCCTCATTGGGCCCTCAGCCAACATAGTCAGTAATGTCAGCTCTCATTGGGGTTTGTGGCTTGATCAAACCCTGTTAAAGGACTTCTGATATGAGGTCATATTTTAAGTTGGAGCTTTGAATAAGATGAAACTCTGCACTGGATAAAATTATTGGAAGTTAGTGTGTGGTTCTTGGAAGTGTGTGTGTGGAGTTTTTGGTGGAGTGTCTGGGGGGGGGGGGGTAGTCTACAAGGTAGTCTACCATCAATCAACCAATTAATCTGTCCATTTAATCACCACCAAAGACGTAAGGTGATGCCCTAAAGGCTAAGCACTTCTAGGAGACTATAAGTTGCTGATTCATATCTTGTAAGTAGAAGATTTTGGAGTTGAGTTTCTTCAACACATAATCTGGGGTTGGGGCTGGGGGCTGGGGGGGGGGTGTATTCTGACTTTATACACAAGGCTTCCTTTGTGACTTGGAACCAGATAGCGATTATAGTCGATTGTCTTAGTTACCATCATTGCAGTCGTGATCCCCACCACATTTTCATTGTTAGGGCTTTCATCCTGAACTCGGTATCAGAGAAGCATCCCAAGGTAGTTTACCGTCAATCAACACATCATCTGGGGAGGTGTCCTTTTGGCAAGAACAGAGATTGTATAATTGAGGTGGATATGATAACAAGGGATTATCTCCTTCTAAATCTCATATTACATGAATCAACTTCTCCTTAGTGACCTCATCATGAACCAAATCATTTCCTTTAATTTTAATTTTAATTTTTCCTTCATTTAACAAATTCTTATTTACAATGACGGCCTAGGAACAGTGGGTTAACTGCCTTGTTCAGGGGCAGAACGACACATCTTTACCTTGTCAGCTCGGGGATTTGATCTTGCAACCTTTCATTTACTAGTCCAACGCTCTAACACCTAGGCTACCTGCCACCCCAAAGATGGAGGATAGGTAAAAAATGTATTTTCGCAAAATGGAGGGAAAACACTTTCTTTGGTGGCAGGACGAGTGAATTTTGAAAACATTTCATGATGTAAGTGAGCACCTCATCGGTCGACACTTTAAACAAACCAAAGACAGGCCCATTCCCATTTCACAAATAGACCATGGGTTTGTATTGCTCTTGGTTGAGGTCGAAAAGCTTTCGGTCAGCTTGTAAATACGTGTGCCAGGAAAAGTGACAGGCTAGCAGAAAATAGTGTAGTAGGGTGCCAAATTTCAAAGTTATTCAACTAATAATTATTTATAATACTGTAGTTCTAGCATTTTCCCTCTATATCTTAACCCTACAGTATATTAGTAATTCAGCATCCTGACAAAAACAATAATCCTTGAATGCTGGAAAGAACATTTGTTTGACCAAAGCTGTATTAAAAGATGATGCAATACACAATGGGGTTTTCTAATGGTAATTTACTGTGGTTACAAAACCGTTTTAATAGGATGGGAGGGAGGCACATGAAGAAAACAGAGCTGGCATAAAGACAGCCAATCCTTCTTTCACTGATGCTGTGCTCTCTTTTACATTTCAACATTTCTTTTTTGACGTCTTTAGTCTTCCGTACTCTTTGTCATTCCATCGTTAGGTTATGGTAGAGGACGACATAAGACATCAGCATTTTAAAGGAGTTCATAGGAGCCTATTTGCTGGATGTGACAGGGATTATCCATAGATGAAATATGTGCTTCCTGTCCAATGGTGACGTGGGCTGGGCACTGAGTTTATGGAAAATCTGGCAAGACATGACATTTGTTTTTTTAGGAGGCTGCGCTGTGAGGAGCAAGCCTCTTATTAAAGGGAGGGTACATCTTGCTTATCCAGAGAATGGGTTGGAGTTGGGTCAAACTGAACTAGCATCAACCATTTGGCTTTAATTCTTTATTTATTGATTTTGGATAATCATTTATCATCATTGTCTATGTCTTTGAATACATGCTCGTCAAACACACACATGCACACACACACATGTTCTACTCACACACATCCCTCAACCTTATTCCCCCATCTTTTTAACCAAAGACATTCATGAACTCCACCTCATCACTTGCGAAGTCATTTGTTGACTCCCCTCTCCCATCTCCTCCCCCTCCAGCAGGGGTAAGACAAACGTTCCCGCTCTCATCCCATAGAGAACACACAACATCCTCCGCTGACACTCTCAGCTTCGATTATGCACTCATCCACTCACTGTTTACATTCCCGTGCAAACATGGTTGTCTCCCCCCAACAGAAACAGCATCAGCATCAGTCTGGTTTGGTCGGGTGTGTGGGAGGTCACACGTTCTGAACACGATACCGTATGTAACGTCCCTTTGTTTGTCTCTATATGCTCATAGGCAAATCAACGTTTGTCCCTGTGGACACCTGAACCTTAGATCAGCTTTCTCACACTCTGCCTAGAGTGTCTTCTTCCTCCTTGCTTCCATAGTGTTATGTAAAGGATTACCAGCATTATATCAGCACGTGAGGGTTTTAAGCAACTAGATATCAGCATGAAACAGCAAGAATTGAGTCAGGAGCGAGGGAGAAGGACGGAGCGATGAAACGACCTGAGGAGCACCCTGATCATCAGAATTAGTGGCTAATTGATGAGCGGGTGAAACATTGTGATAAGCCCTTGATGTGCCTTTCCTATCAGGATGGTTTAATTGGACATCCATTTGCCTTCGCTTTTCTCACTCCTTTTTTTGGAGTATTTGCCTCTTCTTATTTGCCTCTTCAGTTCGATATTTGATATATGGATGAAATTCCACCTCAGTAAGTCGTTTTTCTGGAAAAGCTTGGGCCCTCGTCCTCAGATGATTTCTTTACAGGTTTTTCTCCGTCCTTGTCAGTGACCATAAGCTAATGACTCCATATCACAATGGGATTTATATAAATACCCTTTGCCTGCCTGACAGACTCCATGGCAACATCCCAAATGGAAACCTAAGGGGCCTGGACAAAAGTAGTGCAATATATAGGGAATAGATTGCCATCTGGGACGCACCCCATATTACACTTTCCGTTAGCAAACACAATGTTTTGAGGTCCCCGTGTGGGACATATTCTTGAGAGCGTGTCCTGGGTTTGCTGGTTAGATTAGATTGCGGTCGCTGTTGCATGAAATACACAGGATGTTAGTGTAATGCTGAGTAACACAGATATAGAGTTGAAGGAAACTGGCCCACTGTCTCTCTTTAGGGTGGTTAAACTATTATGATAACACTCTACAACTGCGTCACAAATGGCACCCTATTCCCTATATAGTGCACTACTTTTAGCCCTGGGCCCCTGGTTAAAAGTAGTGAATCACATAGGGAACACGGTGCCATTTGGGATGCACCCTACTTTGCTTGAGCAAAAAACAAACATGATAAAATAAATACGGTCTCTCCCTGAAAATGTGAATATTGAGTCTCATCCATACAAACCTAAATATAGTTTCAGATGATAACTTTGAGTGAGAGTGGTATGTTTAAAGCTTTATTTATGTTGTACTGTGTGGATCAGTGAAGGCACTGCATCAATCCTGTAACATGGGATTGGGTTGGAGTGTGACAGAATTCCCCATTCTGAATCCACAGCTGTGCTGAAGACATGGGTTTTGTCATATGATTTAGTCCATTACTTTAATACGAAAAAGTTATTGGGGTGTGCTCAAAATTATGGATAGGAACTATGAAGACCATTGTTGAACGCCATTGTCCAGCCCAAGAACCGCATGTACTTTTGCCACGACAGGTGGCAATCTGCATACACAGTAAATGCCTTTTAATCCATCCTTTTCTGAGTAATTGTTGCACACTTTGAGGGGGATTAAGGTATGTTTTTAAAGGTCCTGTTTGGATGTCACTTTTTGCAAGGGTTTCTTCATATTGGGATACTTTAGAGGTGAAAGATGTCGAGGCAGGGGGAAAGCGATAGGAAGTAAAGTACATTTGTACCCCCCCCCCCCCCCCCCCCTGAAAAGAGGTGATGATAACCACAATGCACTCCTGAGTTACAAAACCCCGTCTAGTAAAACTTGACATTTAAAGTGAGGGAACTGCCATCTTTGTATTTTCCCCTCGTCATTACAAACAGTTTCCCATTGTATTGTCGACTTTCGGTTGTGGTAAAAACCCTTTATAAGGAGACATTGCGAAGTAAGATGGGATCTGTTGCTGTCTGCTCTCTGTGTGAATTTAATTTGGAAATGTTTTGTTTCTCATTTTGAATATTTAATTTAGTTGCCTTTAGGATCTCAGCATATCCACTGAGTCCACGGAATAATAAAAGGTGGTTTGAATTAAATCCATTTATTTATATTAAATATCATTAGATTTGATATCTAACGGAGAGTCTGCACATCTGTAGATACTGAAGAAATAAAAGTATCTCTAAATGCATTTGAAAAAAATCTGAAACTGTAAATCTTGGCTACATTTGTCCTTAACTTTCTGAGCTCACCTCCCCTGGTAAAAGATTGCTGAGAGAGGCTGCTGCTTAATTCCCCCCGTTTTCCATCCCCCTAAGATATTCCTATCAGCTTACACCTTGAAAGTCAAGGCCACAGAACATTCCTGAAAATTCCAAACCTTTCCATTGGTTTGTATAATGGCAGGAAGAGAGGAAGTTGTCCAGAAAACTTCAACAATCCATCCAAGTGAGAGAGAGAGAGAGAGAGAGAGAGAGAGAGAGAGAGAGAGAGAGAGAGAGAGAGAGAGAGAGAGAGAGAGAGAGAGAGAGAGAGAGAGAGAGAGAGAGAGAGAGGGAGAGAGAGAGAGAGAGAGAGAGGGAGAGAGAGAGAGAGAGAGAGAGAGAGAGAGAGAGAGAGAGAGAGAGACTTTGTAAAATGCACTTTAAATAAATGTATATATTGTTTGATTTGATTTGAGAGAGCGAGCGAGAAAGGGAGAGAGAGGGAGAGAGGTCTCTCAGGTCCATTGCCCTACCCTATCTTGGCTAGAGAGAGAGGTCTCCTTGCCTTTTCTCATGTCCTTTCTCTTGCTTCTTTCAAGGCTTTTGTTCGAAGTTGCTTTCCCTTTCCATCTGGTTTTCCTTCCAGGACGTCTATGTCCTTTCCACCAGAAGCAAAACAACAATGCCCTGCTTAATTTCACCACTGCGGTCATGGTCCTTGACCACTGGAGAGCACATGATAGAACCATTAGGATGAGGATGACCGCAGCCCAACCACGAAAGGACCACAAAAACCATCTCACTTCTCTCAGGTTGAACCCTAGGGCTGAAACAGCTGATTGCATCAGGAGTGAGATGACCTCCCTAGGAAGACTCGGTGAGTGAGTGAGTGAGTGCGAGTGTCATGCGGGGCTAGGTGGGTGCAGGAATCAGACGCAGAGAGAATTCCACTGAGGTTAAGTGCTTTACTCAGGCACAACAAAATAATAAGCCCAACAAATACAGGGCGTGGGACACACAACGAGACAACCCAAAAACCACAGGGTGCCAAGTTAAAGAAATTAAAATCCATCCCTACCTAAAATGCACACACGTAACATAAAGACAAAACAAAGGAATAAAGGTCAGAATGTGACAGTACCCCCACCCCCCCAAAGGTGCGGACTCCGGCCGCAAAACCTGAACCTATAGGGGAGGGTCTGGGTGGGCGTCAGTCTGCGGTGGCGGCTCTGGTGCGGGACGTGGACCCCACTTCACCACAGTTTTTTTCCGCCTCATTGTCCGCCTCCGTGGCCTCTTATGAGCGGCGACCCTCGCCGCAGACCTCGGACTGGGGACCCTAGAAATGGGTCCCGAATGGACGGGAGACTCCAGCAGCGCCGGACAGGCGGGTGACTCCAGCAGGGCCAGACAGGCGGGAGACTGCGGCAGCTCCGGAGTGAAGGGCGATTCTGGCATCGCCTGGCTGACTGACGGCTCTGGCAGCTCCTGGCTGAGTGACGGCCCTGGAGCTCCTGGCTGACTGACGGCTCTGGAGGCTCCTGGCTGGCTGATGGCTCTGGGCGGCTCTGGAGGCTCCTGGCTGGCTGACGGCTCTGGTGGCTCCTGGCTGACTGGCGGCTCGTGGCTGACTGGCAGCTCTGGCGGCTCCTGGCTGACTGGCGGCTCTGGCGGCTCCTGGCTGACTGGCGGCTCCTGGCTGACTGGCTGCTCTGGCTGCTCTGGACAGACTGGCGGCTCTGGCGGTTCAGGACAAACTGGCGGCTCTGGCGGCTCAGGACAGACTGGCGGCTCTGGCGGCTCAGGAGAGACTGGCGGCTCTGGCGGCTCAGGACAGACTGGCGGCTCTGGCGGCTCAGGACAGACTGGCGGCTCTGGCGGCTCAGGACAGACGGGAGACTCTGGCGGCTCAGGACAGACGGGAGACTCTGGCGGCTCAGGACAGACGGGAGACTCTGGCGGCTCAGGACAGACGGGAGACTCTGGCGACTCAGGACAGACGGGAGACTCTGGCGGCTCAGGACAGGCGAGAGAACCTGTAGGGAGAAGACGGAGAGACAGCCTGGTGCAGGGGGCTGCCACCGGAGGGCTGGTGCGTGGAGGTGGCACCGGATAAACTGGACCGTGCAGGCGCACTGGAGCTCTTGAGCACCGAGCCTGCCCAACCTTACCTGGTTGAATGATCCCCGTAGCCAGGCCAGTGCGGCGAGGTGGAATAGCCCGCACTGGGCTGTGCTGGCGAACCGGGGACACCATGCGTAAGGCTGGTGCCATGTACGCCGGCCCAGGGAGACCAGATGCGTAGAGACAGTTTCATGGCACCTGGCTCGATGCCCACTCTGGCCCGGCCGATACGAGGAGCTAGAATGTACCGCATCGGGCTATGCACACGCACCGGGGACACCGTGCACTCCACCGCATAACACGGTGCCTGCCAGGTCCCCCTCGCTCTCCGGTCAGCACGGGAAGTTGGCGCAGGTCTCCTACCTGAACTTGCCACACTCCCCGTGTGCCCCCCCAAGAAATTTTTGGGGCTGCCTCTCGGGCTTCCTTGCCAGCCGTGTTCCCTCAAAGCGCTGGCTCCCTTTAGCTGCTGACCCGGCTCTCCTGGCTGCCTCTTTTTTGGTGGGTGGTTCTGTAACGGCTGTCTTGGGTGGAAGAATGAGAGAACCAAAGCGCAGCGTGGTTAGTGTTAATCTTTTCAATAAACAACTGAACACTTCAAAAATACAAAACAACAAAGTGACAACCGAAACAGTTCTATCTGGTGCAGACACACAAAGACTGAACGAAAAACCACAGGGTGCCAAGTTAAAGAAAATAAAATCCACCACTACCTAAAATGCACACACATAACATAAAGACAAAACAAAGGAATTAAAGGTCAGAACGTGACAGTGTGCTTCTGACACTGATATCCCAGACTATGGAACTGTCTGGGGTGGGGACTGTTTTGGCGGTTGCGCCGATGAAAGTTTTACTTAACCCTCAACCTCACTCTCTAGGGCCTGAGTTTGTCATTGTCCGTCCATTCACTAGACACCAACCCAATCAACTGGACCGGTTCCGAAGACCGCTTGAATGTAAAGCAGCGACGATCTGACTCTTATTCTAACATTCGATTCTAACATAAGTGAAGTTAGGAATCAGTATTAACCTCAGTCAGTTTGAAATGAACTCTTGTTTTTAACCAGTGGCCACTGAATATCTATTAGCCACTGACATATGGATGGCAGCCATGGGCCGGCATCTCTGCTTTGATGGACTTAGACACTGCATGTCAAAATGGTACTCTATGCCATACATGTAGGGAATAGGCTGCCATTTGGGATGAACCTTCTGTCAGCATGGTGATCATGATGGAGGGCTCTTAATGAGTTTAATTATGGCCACTTTCTCTATCTACATTTATAGAGACTGTCTGCAACCATAATGGATGGGTGTCTTCCTCGGAGTATTGATGAGCCCCAGTTAGATGGACTCAATATAACTGCGTATCATTCAGTATAGTCAAAATGGTCCCGTGTGGCTCAGTTGGTAGAGCATGGTGCTTGCAATGCCAGGACTGTGGGTTGAATTCCTGCTGGGGCCAGCCACACGTAGTGTTATGTGTGTTATGTGTGTTGAGAGGTGTTGTGGGGGATATGAGATGAGAAATATACTGAGTGTACAAACGGCTCTTTCCATGACATAGACTGACCAGGTGAATGCTATGATCCCTTGTTAAATCCACTTCAATCAGTGTAGATGAAGGAGAGGAGAGGTTAAAGAAGGTTATTTAAGCCTTGAGACGATTGAGACATGGATTGTGTATGTTGGTCATTCAGAGTGTGATTGGGCAAGACAAAAGATTGAAGTGCCTTTGAACGGGGTATGGTAGTAGGTGCCAGGTGTCGAGAACTACAACGCTGCTGGGATTTCCACACTCAACAGTTTCCTGTGAGTATCAAGAATGGTCCACCTCCCAAAGGACATCCGGCCAACTTGACACAACTGTGGGAAGCATTGGAGTCAACATGGTGCAGCATCTCTGTCGAACGCTTTCGACGCCTTGTGGAGTCCATGCCCGGACGATTTCAGGCTGTTCTGAGGGCAAAAAGGGGAAGGTGTAAATTAATATTAGGAAGGTGTCCCTAATGTTTGGTACACTCTTTGTAACATTCAACCTATAGCTGCTGTGTGAGATTGCATAACATGGTGTGCTTTGTTTGACAGTGTCCATGTTAGCTGGGTTTCTCAACTTCACAATATGTACACCTCGGTAGAGTTGGCATTGCAACGACTGAAGGCTGAATGTACCTCCAACTGCATCGAACCGCTGTCAGTCGATACGTGGAAACAGTCGGTGGTTGTACTTGACAGAAGTTTTATTAAAAAGTATGGATTTCAGCAAACAAAGAAAGGCACGCAGCTACAGAGGACAAACACAGGTACACGGTAAGGGTTCGATTGACAGCGACTATCGATCGTTAGTCGGAGGTTCAGTCCACCCACGGTCATCTCCACCCGCAGTCGTCTCCGCTCAACTCCTTTGATGTGATGTACAGTACATGGTGGAGTTGAGAAAAGCTTGCCTATGTATGTAATAAGTACCATTCAGACCATGGATAAAGTGTCTAGGCATAAATATCATACCGCCACATAAATGCTAACCTCCCCTGTTATTGTAATGGTGAGAAGAGATCATGTATGAAGGGTGTGATATTTGTGCATCTGTAACTTTCTCACTCAAAATTATTTGAGATTAATTTAGGACTATCCGTAATCATGGTAGCATCCACATTAAATTTAGAAGTGTTTCTTATTTACAATAAAAGTGACACCAAAATGACGCAATACATTATTTACCATTAATTTCTATTGGGAACTAAATATTCTGAAACACAAACCAAAAAAACAGCGAATGCATCCAACAGGTTTGTAGAGTCACATGCTTGATGTAGTCGTTGCGTGCTATGAATATGGGACCAAATACTAAACTTTTCACTACTTTAATGCACATACAGTGCCTTGTAAAAGTATTCATCCCCCTTGTTGTTTTTCCTATTTTGTTGCATTACAACCTGTCATTTAAATGGATTTCATTTGGATTTCATGTAATGGACATACACAAAATAGTCCAAATAGGTGAAGTGAAATAAAAAAACAAGAATAATAATGGAAAAGTGGTGCGTGCATATGTATTCACCCCCTTTGCTATGGAGCCCCTAAATAAGATCTGGTGCAACCAATTACCTTCAAGTGTCTCATGATCTGTCACATAATCTCAGTATATATACACCTGTTCTGAAAGGCCCCAGAGTCTGCAACACCCCTAAGCAAGCGGCACCATGAAGACTAAGGAGCTCCCCAAACAGGTCAGGGACAAAGTTGTGGAGAAGTACAGATCAGGGTTGGGTTATAAAAAAATATCCGAAATGTTGAACATCCCACAGAGCACCATTAAATCCACCACAACAAACCTGCCAAGAGAAGGCAGCCCACCAAAACTCACAGACCAGGCAAAGAGGGCATTAATCAGAGAGGCAACAAAGAGACTAAAGATAACCTTGAAGGAGCTGCAAAGATCCACAGCAGGAGAATCTGTCCATAGGACCACTTTAAGCCGTACACTCCACAGAGCTGGGCTTTACAGAAGAGTGGCCAGAAAAAAGCCATTGCTTAAAGAAATAAATAAGCAAACACATTTGGTGTTCGCAAAAAGGCATGTGGGAGACTCCTGAAACATATGGAAGAAGGTACTCTGGTCAGATGAGACTAAAATGTAGCTTTTTGTCCATCAAGGAAAACGCTATGTCTGGTGCAAACCCAACACCTCTCATCACCACGAGAACACCATCCCCACCGTGAAGCATGGTGGTGGCAGCATCATGCTGTGGGGATGTTTTTCATCGGCAGGGACTGGGAAACTGGTCAGAATTGAAGGAATGATGGGTGGAGCTAAATACAGGGAAATTCTTGAGGGAAACCTGTTTCAGTCTTCCAGAGATTTGAGACTGGGACAGAGGTTCACCTTCCAGCAGAGCAATGACCCTAAGCATACTGCTAAAGCAACACTCTAGTGGTTTAAGGTGAAACATTTAAATGTCTTGTAATGGCCTAGTCAAAGCCCAGACCTCAATACAATTGAGAATTTGTGGTATGACTTAAAGATTGCTGTACGCCAGTGGAACCCATCCAACTTGAATGAGCTAGAGCAGTTTTGCCTTGAAGAATGGGCAAAAATCCCAGTGGCTAGATGTGCCAAGTGTATAGATACATGCCCCAAGAGACTTGCAGATAGCTGTAATTGCTGCAAAAGGTGGCTCTACAAAGTATTGATTTTGGGGGGTGAATAGTTTTTCATCGCTCAAGTTTTCAGTTTTTTTTGTCTTATTTCATGTTTGTTTCACACACCAAAAATATTTTGCATCTTCAAAGTGGTAGCCATGTTGTGTAAATCAAATGATACAAACCCCCCCCAAAAATCTATTTGAATTCCAGGTTGTAAGGCAACTAAATACAAAAAATGCCAAGGGGGTGAATAATTTCACCCAAGGGGGTGAATAATTTCGCCATTGTATAAGTGAATTTGTCCCAATACTTTTGGTTCACTAAAATGGCAGGACTATGTACAAAAAGTGTTGTAATTTCTAAATGATTCACCCGATATGGATCAAATTAAAGCTGGCAGTCTGCACTTTAACCTCATCATCATTGTATCATATTAAATCAAGAGTACAGTGCCAAAACAAAAATGTGTCACTGTCCCAATACTTTTAGAGCTCACTGTATGTGGTCATTTAGTATTATCTATGGGCCAGTAATCTGGACTCAGCGCTGCTGTGGCGCTCGTTGATTAGGGCCAGAGTTTCTACACTAATCCGCTTGAGCTTAGGCTGTCCTCCCTGGCCGCGTAAACAAACATACACACATGCACACACACACAATCGCACCACGTGCACACATACCGGGTGCATACACATGCATGCACGTGTTGCCCACACGTGCACACAGACACACACCACACACAAAGTGTGTGATTAAAAATTGGATATGCTTGTCCATCCTCCAATAAATAAATTCAACTGGAATGAAATACAAGTGCTTAGCTCCCACTGCCCAGAGTCTCTACTCAGAAGGCCACACTATGTGTGTGTGTGTGTGTGTGTGTGTGTGTGTGTGTGTGTGTGTGTGTGTGTGTGTGTGTGTGTGTGTGTGTGTGTGTGCGTGTGTGCGTGTGTGTGTGTGCATGTGTGAAGCGTGTCGTGTCTGTTTGCTGTAGCCCTGTGAGGTAGAGGCCAGAGAGCTGATCTTGGGACATAATCAGCAGCATAGCCTTTGTGGTTACCATGGTTTCCTCTTCCCTGCCTCAGCCTGCGGGAGAGACTTAGGATCTGTGAACCATATTTTAATTAAACCTCCATAAGAGATGGACAGGAAGGGGGCTTAACCGATTTGACACCCCTGCTGTGTCACCCTTCTCTGGGCATGAGAGGAGATATGCCGGAGGATAAATGGTACAGTTTGAGTCCTGCATTTTTAAGGACTAATAAACACCCAATGAGCTGGGAAAAGAGTTGAAGGAGAAGAGTCTGGAAGAGAAATGAGAGAGAGAGAGAGATAGAGAGAGGAGAGGGGAAGAGGGGTGCTTCTGCTCAGCCCCACTGTCCGTGGTGTGACGGCCCTCCCATCATTACATCACTGACATACCTCAGTACTGATGACATCGCACAACTGGGATGGGGCCTGTGATTGAATGATGTCATCAGGAGCAAATCAGATTGCTCCTATCTCGTGAGGTCTGCTAGCCACTGTTCCCAGAGTTCTGAAACAGTTAGAATCATCTCTCTCTCTCTCTCTCTCTCTCTCTCTCTCTCTCTCTCTCTCTCTCTCTCTCTCTCTCTCTCTCTCTCTCTCTCTCTCTCTCTCTCTCTCTCTCTCTCTTCTCTAAAATTACAGCCTTTTGTCTCTTTTTTTAAACAAGTAGTCTTATTTTAGACCACCTAGCTGCCTCTAGCTCATTGCTAAGAGTGTAACTGTAGCCTCCTCTCTCCACCATAGCATGTAATTATGTAAATATGTAGCTACACGCTAGTTCGCTAAGAGAATTAGCATTTAGCTAACTTAACACAAAGCAAGAATCTGTTGTTCCTCACAACCTAACAGGTCTCAACTTTACCTTGTTTGGTTTGGGTCTTTCTATATCTATATGTTCAAGGCTGAGGAGCCAAAATAATTTCAATTAATCGTTCTATTCCTACACTGTTACGAAAAACTGTCATTTATACGGTAATTTGAGGTATTATCAACAGTAAAACAAAACTCTGAAACACTTTACTACAGCATACTGTAAATGATGGTGCATTGTGGGAAAATTGCTGTTTTTCCACCTCACAGAGTACAGTACCGCACCATATCTTTGGAGCGCCAAAAACCTTTTGACCACTAGTGGGTTCATGATATTACTGTTGTGCTTTGTAAAGAGGCTATATTTGTTGCACCCGTGAGTGAGAATGCTGTACCAATTTAATTCCAATGTTGTTATAGTGCCCCTTCAAATGTACAGATGACATATTGGAGTAGCAGCTAGTCTTAAAACTTAAATGGTTGAGCCATGTCCTTTTGGTCTGTTTTGCCCTGTAGTTGCTGCCAGTTTGGAAGCCTTTAGTAAGGACTCTACAAGTGCAAGTGATATAAAACACCAAATATTAGTTAATATACTGTCAGCTGACCTGCTTGCACCAATCCCTTGTAATTAAATTAAAATACTGTGAAATACAGACCCCTCCCCTCAATGAATTTCATTCATTCCTGCATTCATTCTTTCTGATTATGGTAGCATTTACAGTACCAGTCAAAAGGTGTGACACACCAACTCATTCAAGGGTTTTTCTTTATTTTTGCTAATTTCATTGTAGAATAATAATAGGACATGAAAACTATGAAATAACACATATGAAATAATTTAGTAACCAAAAAAGTGTTAAACAAATCAAAATATATTTTATATCTGAGATTCTTCAAAGTAGCCACCCTTTGCCATGATGACAGCTTTGCACACTCTTGGCATTCTCTCAACCAGCTCCACCTGGAATGCTTTTCCAACAGTTTTGAAGGAGTTCCCACATATGCTGAGCACTTGTTGGCTATTTTTCCTTCACACTGCGCTCTAACTCGTCCCAAACCATCTCAACTGGGTTGAAGTCGGGTGATTACATCGTCCAGGTCATCTGATGCAGCATTCCATCACTCTCCTTCTTGGTAAAATAGCCCTTACACAGCATGGAGGTGTGTTGGGTCATTGTCCTGTTGAAAAACAAATGATAGTCCCACTAAGCACAAACCAGATGGGATGGCGTATCGCTGAAGAATGCTGTGGTAGCCATGCTGATTAAGTGTGCATTGAATTCTAAATAAATCACTGACAGTGTCACTAGAAAAGCACACCCACACCACCACACCTTCTCCTCCATGCTTCACGGTGGGAACCACACATGCAGAGATCATCCGTTCACCTACTCTGCATCTCATCAGACCAAAGGACAGATTTCCACCAGTCCATTGCCTGTGTTTCTTTGCCAAAGCAAGTATCTTCTTCTTATCGTTGTCCTTTAGTAGTGGTTTGTTTGCAGCAATTTGACCATGAAGGCCTGGTTCACGTATTCTCCTCTGAACAGTTGATGTTGAGATGTGTCGGTTACTTTTTCTCTGTGAGTCATTTATTTGGGCTGCAATTTCTGAGGCTGGTAACTCTTATCCTCTGCAGCAATGGTAATTCTGGGCCAATTTCATTGTAGCGCTTGATGTTTTTTGCTACTGCTCTTGAAGAAACTTTCAATGTTCTTGAAATTTTCCGGATTGACTGTACTTCATGTCTTAAATTACTGATGGACTGTTGTTTCTCTTTGCTTATTTGAGCTGTTCTTGCCATAATATGGACTTGGTCGTTTACCAAATAGGGCTGTCTTCTGTATATCACCCCTACCTTGTCACAACACAACTAATTGGCTTAAATGCATTAAGAAGGAAATAAATTCCACAAATGAACTTTTAACAAGGCACACCTGTTAATTGAAATGCATTCCAGGTGACTATCTCATGAAGCTGGTTGACAGAATGCCAAGAGTGTGCAAAGCTGTCATCAAGGAAAAGGGTGGCTACCTTGAAGAATCTAAATTCAAAAATATATTTTGATTTGTTCAACACTTTTTGGATTACTACATGATTCCATATGTGTTATTTCACACTTTGATGTCTTCACTAGTATTCGACAATGTAGAAAATAGTGTAAATAAGCTGCGTTCAAGGGTGACAATGTCATTTAAACAGACCAACTTCACGAAGAGCTGAGGTAGTCTTATAGCTATGTTTTGAAGCAGCATTTCCCTAATGGGGGCTTGAATTATTTTGTTGTGGCTTGAGCCTAGACAACATTGTGGATCACAAGAAAACTTGGAAAGATTTCGATGGGTCACAATATAAAAAGTTTATGTAACACTTTACAATAAGGTAGCCTTTATTTTAAATTGTTAAGAACGTTTATAGAAAGTCTCTCTCTGACACTCCTATGTCCCTAACACTGGGGGGCGCTACCCACACAGGAGTAACTATTACAGCCAGGCAGAGTAACATCAGTAATTGACACTGCAGCAGTGTGGTTAGACAGAGCCAGCCACTGAGCCATTCACTTCGTCTCAGTCCTCTCCCGCCATACATCACATGATCTCATTCCTGCTTGACTGTGGATTCTGTCTACATCCCAAATGGCACCATATTCCCTATTTAATGGAATAAAGGTAGTGCACTAAATAGGGAATAGGGTGTCATTTGGGACAAAGCCTCTGGCTCCGCTCTGGTGATCCAGTTAAAGTCTGTGGTGACTCTTTCCCTCTCTGGTGGGAACAAAGCTACTTATTCCCTTCACCATTAGACCTCCTCTATCACTTACATAGAGGTTTTATATGGGAGTGGGACTTGTTTCTGTTTCGTGTTGGTAAACTGTTATTGCATGGGCCACCTTTGGGTTTTAGAATTGACACCAGTTTTGTGACTGTAGCTCACCCACGCTTGCTGTGTAAACTTGGGAAGCAATTCAAGGTGTGGTTCGTTTCTCTGACCTCAGGCTGTTGTTGGTGGAGGCTTTCACCCCCAAGCTACAGAACAATGTCTCTACAGGAGGGGGATTCACTCAGTATGCATGCCCACACATATGCAGAACTTTCAACCTAATAACGCCCTTGTTTTTGAAGCCCATGTCTATTGATAGTTGGGGAATGTAACGTACTAACATGTTTGAACAGTCTGGCCAGTGCTCAGGAATCCCTCCGTCTCTCCTTCACTCCCACTAGAGATGGGCTGCCTGCCACCAAACACACCACCAACCCCTTACTCCTCAATACAACCCATGCCTGGGTGTAGTCACACGCAGTCATGCACACACACACGCACGCACGCACACACACACACACACACAGGCACACACACACACACAGGCACACACACACAGGCACACACACACACACAGGCACACACACACACACACACACACAGGCACACACACACACACACACAGCAGGTTTCACAAGTAAACAGTGAGACAGAAGCTAGGGTTCTTCATGTGTTGTTCCACCACAGGGTATTTCATAATGCTCTGCCACCTGGTTCGTTTCTCTGACCTCAAGGCTGTTGTTGGTGGAGACTTTCACCCCCAAGCTACAGAACAATGTCTCTGCAGGAGTGGGATTTACTCCGGATACATGTCCAAACATATGAAGAACCTTCCACTTACTAATGCCCTTGCTTCACAATTCTGAATCCCATTTCGAATCATTGGTTTGGTAGTTGGGGAATTTACTTATCCAGGAAGTCTAATGTGTTAACTGGGTTGCATTTACAGACCTGCCTCCCTCCATGTTTGAATAGTCTAGCTGGTGCTCAGGAATCCCTCCTTTCCTCCCATGTACACACACACACACACACACACACACAGCATGTTTCACAGATACACATTGAGACAGACGCTCCAGTGTTCTCAGTGCAAGTTGCTCCACCACGGAGTATTTCACAACGCTCTGCCACCTGCATCATTTATCAACTCAACTAGTCCTCATGTCAACACACCTAGCTAGATAACGGTGCCAACAATCCTCTGTGTTTATATCATGGACTGTCACAGAAGATAACTGGGATACGTAATGCAAATCGCAGTTTAAGTGCACTTTGGTAGTTCTCAAATGTTCTTGAGAGAGAAAGAGACAGACAGGAAAGATAGTACTATGACGGCCTGGAGGACGCGACTGGAGGAAGCGCAGTTAAACCCCTAGGAAGTTCCACATCGATTTGTATCATTTATTTCATATTTGCACTGCACTGCTGGACCTGTGGGGTTACAGATGAACCTGGGGTTGCAAATGAGGTCTGTGGCCAGTGAAGTCTAGCCTGGCATGTCCAGAGGCAAGGGGAGAGATGGAGGGTGATAGAGGATGTGGGAGGGAGGGAGGGAGAGAGGGAGAGAGAGAGAGGGAGAGAAAGAGAGAAGAGAGAGGAGAGAGAGAGAGAGAGAGAGACAAGAAAGATGGAGAGAGATTCATAGAGTGAAATATAGAGAGAGAGACAAAGAAAGATGGAGAGAGAGTCAGAG